>NW_019211455.1:41769828-42282756 GCF_002443255.2 Varroa destructor | reverse complement strand
ATAATCTGTTATTTGGAAGCTTTCTTACGAGAGCTTGGGGAAAAATACCGTCGTAGTTAAAACGAGGTTTAGAATACGTCAAAGCAGTATTTCAGCCTTTGGTGTCGATATGTGACTACACTATAACCTTAAGTAGGTTAAAAAGATACTAGTCGTCTATTATAAAATCACCCGCTTATGATCGAATTCAATCCGCGATCTCGTATACTAATAGCGTAACTTGCAATTGATAAATTCGAATGCCATAGTAAGTTATACTTAAGTGAGTATCATTGGGCAATAAAAAAAAATATTAAGGCCCGTTAATATGTCATAATGTTTAGCACTGGATGTGAAGCCCCTGTTGCTCGTAGTCATTAACCTAATGCTATCTATAGAACTGAAATAAAGGTTAGGCCTTACAAACTAGCCTATCTATCACTTCTGTTATATTGTTTACAGCTGAAATTCTGATATTTGCTTCTATTCTCCTTGGCCTTCATATATAACTGTGATCAATCAACCCTTCGGCGACAATCGTCAGCGCCCCGGCGGACCTAGTAGAATAGAAGTGTAAAACCCATTATTTTTCATGCAGCGTCTACTTTGCTTTGCTCGTTGAACTATCGAAAGCCACAAAATAGATAGAACATAGCACAAGGAATATATAAAATACGTGGTTGATAGGGGGACAACAAAAGCGCCGATATTGACTGAAGTTAGTTAAGGTTGTCGTCGATCTGAGTTCCCATTGCTCCTCATCGGCGGAGGGTTGAACTTGGCTAAAGGCAATGTGCGGGAAACCAAGGTTCGAGGTAAGGACAAAGCTTCCTCTAAGCGCATCCATTTTGTCTGTGTATGTGCATGTCTCAGTGGTACGTTGCTTTTGCGTAATCTATGCTTCAGTGGTTGGCCTGGCAGATTTATAGAAAATTTGTAGAAAAAATGAGCTAACGATTTATCATACGCTGATAAGAAGCAACTAAATATGATATAAAGATTCGTCATCCATGGTAAATACCTGAAGAGGCGGGAAAAAACGAGAGAAATCTGTACATATATGGCTCAGTCGACCATGCCATCTGTTGTAAAGACTGACTTCTATGGTACTCTAATGAAATGACAAGACGAGGCGACACATTCGTTGTAACAATGAGACGTATACATTTAAATATAAAAATTGCGTTTCGTTCATCGAAATTATTAAACTAAGGGCAGACAATTATTCCTTGTGCTGGCGAAAAATGGCGGTGGCTGCGTTTTTTAGAGTGTGAGCTTCAGAAACAAACATCGGAGTAGACGCTAACATCGTGTTTAGCAACGATAAATAATGACAAATACACTCACAAGCAGTGAGTTATTTAGGGATGTTGATCAACAGCCCTTCGCAAGGCTAGATCGGACTCTTTCCCCTGCTCGTATTAAGCGCGGTTTTACCTTCAAAGCCCTTTGAAGCAGTGCCAAATATCTGTACCGACACCTGTCATAAACGAAATAGCAGAAAATCAAAAGGTTAGGTATGGTGCTCAGAAGTAACTTTAGGCTTCTCTCGTCTCTTTTTTTAGGCATCCCACAGATCCGCTGAGCTAAAACTTCACAGCGACTCCAATTAAAATACATAACATTACGTATCCACATGTTTCCAAATGGCCTCTCAAAACATTAAAAGAATGCGATTCACTTTAGAAAATTATTTTTAATATAATTCTTTAGGGAAATATAAATTGCACGTATCATCATGCACCGCTTTGAATTATGATACTGGTTGAATAAAGTTTCGGTGAATAATAACCTCCTCGGTTCAGGGCATTCCTGTTTGTTATCTGGATCAACCTTTCCGATAAGAACCGAAAGTTCAGTACCTTGTCCTGCGTCCATGTAGAGGTAACACGAACCTCACCAAACCCAGGCTATCCGCAACAGTCGTACTCGCGCTTACACCTCAGATGCGTGTTCAATGACTAAAACAGAAGTTGGCGACCTTCACAGTGTCAACAACAGCCTTAAATTGACTCGCTTGGAAAGAGTGTCTGGAAAGGTGGGAGGTAGCGTTGATTGGCTCGACCGCTTTAACAGCTGCGGAGGCTCCCCACGTTTTATGAGCTGCATATGTTTGTGACGACAAAAATATCGACATCTGTACACGGTGTACCTTTTAACGTCGCGGTACTCCGTAGATTGATTGAGCTGATCGGTCGTCTCGTGTTGGGCTTGATAGAGTTGCCTAGTGGTGGTAGGATATTTGAACAAATTGTAAAGATTACTTCCTTCTTATTCGTTCACATGATGTATTCAGATGTACACGCTTATGTTAAATAATAATGTGCGTCAAATCATAGTATAGAGATAACATTATGACGTATTTATAACTTCATTCATTAAAGTATTTAGTATTTAGAGAAGTTCAAGATGATAATCTTTCCATGTGGAAGATTTGGAACAGTCTTGGTAGTGATTGTTTTTAGGTATTTGCACACTTTTTTTTCTATAGATGCGTAACATATTTTTTTTTTTTTTTTTTTTCTATAGACATGTAACATGTGGGGTAAATGACTTGACCTATAAGCAGCTCACCGTCGAAGGTGGTTTGCTGATAGCGGATTTAAAATGAGAAGCCTAAAAGAAACTTCTGGCTTTTAGAAAAAGAGAAAAGAAATTACGAATCAACCAACATATGCCTGAGCTCTTAACAAACTTCAAAAAAAGAGCAAAAAAATATTGTTTTATTTATTCATTCGACTTCGGTTCGTTATATGAAGTTTGAAAGTTACGGGCTAACATTCTAGTCTATCGATAGCAAGTGTAATTCATGAATGTATAGTTGTCAGAAATAAAACAACTTCAAGTTTGATTTACTGTAAAAATAGCTTTTTTTTTTTTTTTTTTACAGTAATAAGGTTTTTGAACTTCACACCTCATTTCGAGTATCGTTTATTTATCAAGTTTACCAAATAATGAATTTTGTGTACTTTCCACTACCATACGGCAGTGTATTCTTTTGCCAGCACTTAGCAGCTCTTGTTACCAACTGGTGTGCCAATTGTTTAGGTCATATGTTATTCCAAGTGCTACTAGGAGAGATAGGCATTTCAAGCGATAGTATTTTACAAAGCACAAAACGGCACTCTAATTTAAGAATTCGTCTGCTCTTTCTTTCTCTTTCCATCTAGTCTTTTTTCCTTGTCAAATGTAGCCTTATCTAGTTTGAAAATAAGCAGAGACTCTTCCAGACCAAAGGAATTGATTGTGATACACAGTGTTGCCGTTGGAGCTCTATGGCGCGTGTCGTCTACTGTCAGAGTATGGACAGTGCCAGTCTTATATTGCAGAGCTTATATTTCTCACTGAACTTGCAAGCTTCGCCTTCAATAATACTAATGACAATAGAAGCCTGTGGGAAGGACCGGTGAATGGCGGATACGTGGAAACGCCTACCTTTTCAATTTGTGGCACTCGTTTCTGCCACTAAGGGCATTATTGCAACCATATTTGTGATGAGATTGTCCGATTTGGTCTGGCCCCTGCAGAGTGTAACTAAGTCATGCTGATGCTATGTTTTGACCGGGTCAGGCAGTTCCAGTGGTCGAAAGTTGATAAAACGAATAGCGCAGAATTTTTGGTGGGCAATGTTAACGGGTCATCAATCTATTCTGTTTGAATTTTCAATGAAATGTTTATCATAGTAGCAGTTTTTGGTATATATATATGTATATATATATATATATATATATATATATATATATATCTACTTATGTGTACTTATAATTACAATAATGATTATGATCTTGATATGATGTGATATAGTATGGTTACGGTTCTGCACGTCTGGCTAGCTTGATATGCTACTAGCTCCCAGTGATAACATAAGAAATATAAGAAAAAAACCTTTTTGAATGCTAGAGAATATGGTTTTGTGTTTTATTTAACGCCATATACTGTATTAGGTTAGAAAGGGGTGCTCTTGGCACTGCGAGTGCGACTTCAACTCGAAAGAACTCAACGATGAATGTTCTATGTAGATAAAAAGCGCATATTCTTCTCTAGTATGCGTTTCGTCGGGACCCGAACGCTGTAAAAACAGCTCGGGACACTTGCCTTGTGTAGTGACTCGATCACTGAAAAAATAGCTCAGAAGTGGCTAGTCAAAGTGGATACCCCACTCTGGCTAACCATTTGGATTTGCCGAAGACCGTCGGCTGGCACTCTTAAATAAAAACAGCTGACAAACAATTTGAGAAATGACCGAAAAAATTAACTACGACCACACGACTGTCCTTAACCACCACAACGAAATATGGTTTTCTATCCGGTGAAAAAGCACCTTGTTTACAACCCAGTTTACTGGGTCATTTAAGATACTCCCGCATCAATTTTTTGCACAGAGAAAACTACACACACACACACACACACATATATATATTCCTCTATAACTGCTCGCTGCTATATACGTATATTTTTCAACGTATTCGTCAGCCAATCGAATTCAGACAACTTATTCTATTTCACACACGGTCGGCTCTGATCAAAGGTATCTCCGCGCTCTATCCGCGTGCGTTTTTTCAGGTTTTCCTTCGTTTTCTAATGACACATGACGGCACTATTGCTCGAGAGGTATTTTGAAACTGCCGTTGGAAAAAAAGCA
Source organism: Varroa destructor (assembly GCF_002443255.2). Taxonomy (NCBI): domain Eukaryota; kingdom Metazoa; phylum Arthropoda; class Arachnida; order Mesostigmata; family Varroidae; genus Varroa; species Varroa destructor. Next base: position 42,278,135 of record NW_019211455.1, on the reverse strand, counting down.
CTTCCCATCCCTAACTGTGATTTTTACCGCAACCCGGTTTGTTGTACCCCGAACGCAGTCTTGGACCATCCTCATATCGCCGACTCCATACCTATTTCTTGAATTGTAAGATGCCCTAGTTCACCCTTTGATGTAATGCTAAACGTTTTTGGTCCGACTCAACGTGTGAGTTCAGATGCTATGGTAGAGCCCTAACATCGTTAAGGATAAACACCTTAGAAACATTCTGTTATTTTATTATTTTCTGTCATTCGATATAATGGCTTACCATACGTGAGCACATCGTTTCCATTAAAAAATTATGCTCATATCCGGAATGACTATTTGCTTCTGAATTACGTCACCGTGTTGTTGTTTCCGTCGACAGACTGTACGGTAGGGTCCTGTACGCTGAATGAGAATCGTCTTGCTTATTCTACTGCCGAATGGCCGGCGGGATCTCCTGCAGGAACACTTGTAAACATGTTGAGTGTTACTACCCAAAATTGACACACGCGATTAGTTTAAAAAAAAAAACAGATCCCTCCCTTGTTTTTAATTCTTCCACTTTGAAATTGCGAAGCCCATCTAAAATACGCAGGTTTCTGTATAGCTTAACAAGACCTTTCGGCTGTTCTACGACAGTGCAAGCCACCCATTTCGACATGACGTTGGGTGATCCTTATGGGCACACAGATTCTGCGCTATACAACGCTTTGACGCAGCTGACAGATCACTGCATATCGGTTTTTTCTTTCTCGTTCGGTTAGAATGACCCTGCCTCATCGTTCATCAGTGTGGTTATTGAAGTTTTATCTAAAGCCACGAAAATGACGTCGGTATCATCGGCTATCTGTATCATGCATAATGGTCCAGATGGTTTTAGGAGTTGCGGCGAATCTAGTCGGTCTAAAAGCAACCTAAATGCAATGTGTGCTCTTATTTTTCGTCGTCGTCGTCACCATCATCACCAGTGCTTCTTGTTGTTGTGACGATAACAACATATGTTTACAGATAATGTCGCCGTAGTAAACATGCCGAAAACGGAAATAGAACGTCGACCTCTACTACAATGCAAGACAAACTTATCGATCCAAACTACAAAAGAACAAGAAGATGCCTGACGTGGGGTTTGTTGCGCTCTGTTTGCTTACCTTCTGCACAGGAACCTTCTGTTCGTGATCGCAGTACACCGTCTGCAGTGAAAGTAGATATTGTTCTACAGGACAATGGCATTTTTTTACCGATTTTCACCGAAAAACTGGTATGGTACAAAAGACCTGTTAACGTTTATTTTAGCTGGCTTAGGTCACAATGATGTTAATTCATAAACGTGTGCTGTTTTTCCACCTCTTTCGCCAAGAAGAATGCGCATTGATGGTGTGAGCGTAGCTCTCTGTTTTTCTAAGGAATTTTCGAAGGAACATTAAATAGATAGTTACCTTATTTGTGTTTACCAACTACTTTATACATTATAAAGTAGTTGGTAAACACAAATAAGGTACTTCAAACGTTCTGTCATTGATAATTCATATTTAGCCTATCACTCTTCACTAGATGCAGAAAATGGTAAAGCTGCAAACAATCTCCCTCTATAGCCTAGTCGTCTTGCGACTGGACCATTAGATTGGTTAGAAAATAATGTTTGTTTTTTTACAAAATTAATGCATTATGCAGTTGTCATTGCCGCTTATGATTCTTCCCATCTCTCAGTCACTTTATCTATTCAAAAACCTGTTTTGAATATTTCTTTGATTTCATGAACTGGCGAAAGAAGGAATAGAACAATAAAAAACAACAAAAAAATGGCGACAAACACTTTCATCGAGTGCGACATGAGCAACAATAGTTAAACTAATGACCCTTCTTTTATTTCCTTTTCCTATACCAAATCGTGTCTTTTTATCTCTGTACAGATACGTCATTAGCATCATTCAGACATGCTATGTGAGCATTGCATTAAAAGGAAAAAACTTCATAAGTTAGCCAACTACATTAATTAGACATCTTTAACCACTGCTGTCACCGTTGCCTCCGTCAAGGGTTGCCATGGTCACGCGTGTGCGAACCGAAAGGTCGTTCCGATTATAGCAGTATAGCTGTAACAGGCTACTTGTCTGTTATCAAGCTGACATGCGCTTTCCTCGACTTCCATCAGTAGCAGGAATGGACGGGTTTCCTCATTAGTTCTGGACAAACGAGGAATGTATTCTCTCTGTAGCAAGTAAGCTGCCTGGTCCTCTATAGAATTGTCGCTCTTTTCACATGTCCAGCCTTTTCCGTTTCACACAAACAGGGCACTTCTTAACACTAGCCTCGTTTCCAGGATTGTCCGCGACTCTTCTTTTTTAGTTTCTTTTAGTATCTTGTGAGTTTTGATGAGATGGGACACGAAAAACCACTAGGCATTCGAGAGCCTAGGGATCTAGTTCCTGTAACTGCATCGGTTCGCTGCCGACAGGCTCCCACAAAGATGCCTGCACAACGACCAGAGCACCAGGGCATCACAATAACGGCAATCGGACGGCCTCCGAAACTAGTTAGTTGGAAAGAAGCACGAGACCTTTTATTCCTAAAGGCTATTGGAGGCACCAGTCCAGTTCTTTACATGTTCGTTCCAGCAGTAACCGTGCCCCTGCGTTCTTGCATACATTAACTAGCCACTCGGTACCCTTGTACGCATGCCTTTCTATGGTCTTCTACTTTTTGTCACATTCATTTTCTCTTACCACGTCCGGCAAGGTCGTTGAAACGAGAGTCAAATGAATATATGGGCGACGAGGTCGTTTTCTAGCGGCGAGCTTTTTCTGTCGCGTCCGTCTCGCTAGCGGAACCGGGAGTTTTAGGTTCCGCGGGAAGGGTTTTCAACTGTACTACAATGTTGGGTGAACTCAGGGCACCCCAAAGCAGTTGTGGTCCTTAATTTCTAAATCTTGTCTGTTTTGATTAATTTTTGAGAAGCTGCATTCTCGTAATGTTTATGCAAGTATCCCGTTCGACACGACTGAGTTTATACAGCTTTCGAGTTGAATTGACCACTAACCAACTGCGCTGACGTTTTTTATCACCCACAGTAGCTCTAGACTAGCCAATAGACATAGCACACTCTAGATTAACCCTCCCAAAGATAGGTTAATCCTCTGAATTTGCGCACTAAGCATTAATTTTCTTCCTTATCACTAATTGGTTGCCCCTAGTAGGTTTAACTAGAGACACTCCCGATTTGCCCAAAAAGCACTTCCACATTATGCCTTGTGGTCTTCTATCATCTTTCATAATACACTGGTATCTGTTACTTAATGTACGGCTCCTGACAGCAATACACCCTTTTCTATCCAGCAGCAGAAAATTGGCTGGGAGCAAAGCTAACGCGAACAACTTATAGGACATCCTGCAATGACGCTGTCTTCCACAAAGCCCCTACATCCTTTCCTTCAGAATACCTATGAATCTACCCAGAGTGGCCTTAAGCCCCGGTCTGCCCCATCCGTCGACGCGCTGTTTGACAGACCGATCACCATGGATTCGTTGTGATAATCTTTGTTTCGATCCTTGAGCGTTTTCATTGCTTTACTCAAGACAGAAAAAACGCGAACACAGAAATCGATGATACGCCCAAGAAACACGAAATGAGTGTGATGCAAACACGGGAAAAATGAGAAGTAGAACTGCGCCCTGGTCTGCTTCTGTCGTTAAATCAAGACTACAGATTGCTCGTCGCATTAGGTACTCGTCGCCGACGTCGTCGACCTCGTCTTTGGTCTTTTATTTAGTCGAGAAAAAGAACGAAGAAAGTTCACTGTACAGGGACCGCGCCGCGCCGCTGGCTGAGTTCCAACGATGGTAGATGAATGGAATGGCAAGATGTATATTACATCTCATAGATTTCCATAGCTTTGGCGGATGTTAATAAGAGTGGCGAAAAAACCTAGACTTGATACGCACATAGGCCAAGAGGTGTAGTGAAGATGAGTTAGGTACTCGCGGTTCTTTCTGCTGGATTATTTTTAGGTACTTTATTTTGGAGGACTTTTGCCGAGTTGATTACAATAGGCCCGTCTCACTCGTCAGTTGTCTATTCGTACGAGAACGATTAAAAGTAATTTTTAGCAGTTGCTAAGGGGAATTCGATCCGGTCAAACATGCTAACTCATAACCTACCACTAGAGATCAATTCGACCGTTTAAAAAGTCCCAGTAGAAGTCTATATATTTAAACGCCATTGAAATATGTTCAAGAGTCTATTTATAATATGAAAACAATAATTTTCTTTAAAGATCAGTCTACCAAGAGACATATATATATATATATATCTGTAAAGTTAAGAATCTGAAACTGTTTTTTTGAAGCTCTCACAAGGCTTTTGTTCCACCGGCTACATCTAACCACACGCCCGTTTCTGAAATATATGCACGGTTTACAAAGTGGTAAACATGCATCGTACTTTGGTTTTGTGCTATGCGTTATAAAGAGAATATAATTGAACAAAAAAAAAAGCAGAATATAGGACAAAAATCATCGCAGTTATTTAAATAAACAAAGATAATACAAATTAAGATGCAAAGAGCACGGTCCGGCTAATACTTTCATCACTACGTCTGAGTGATTTACATGATCTTGTTTCAGTGGCAGCTACTGGAAATTATCAATACGAGAAACTCAAACATTTACTTGTAAAGTAGCATTACCGATTTTTTAATAGAATTTATATTGACTAGCCGATTTCTCCGATGCCCAAATCACCAGCCCGAAATTTGTTCATGTGCAGGACATGTTGCCCAGCGGCAACACGGAACTAACGAAGGGGATCTACCACCATGTCTGTGCATGTTATTCAGCCGCTGACACATATCTGAGTAATCCTGCACGGGATACTTGCAGTTATCTCTGCTGGTTATCTCAGCTGGTCTCTTCAATGGGCTATGAAGAAGAATGCCACTGCTCATATTCGTTTCCGTTTGCGCAACTATGTTCGACAACATGGGCCAAATGGTTAAAGATACCATTATAATTTTATTAAGCGCCTCAGAATTTACCCGTCGTGTTATTGTCGGTATACTGATCCGATACATCGAGTAGATATATGGTCACCGAAACTACCTTTGCACCTTCGCCGTAATCATTAACTATGTACACCAAGTATAACATTTAATTATAGGTATAAAAGGCCATCTACTTTTATAATATAGTCACCAAAATGTATAGAAATTACGCACAGCCATGGTCTAGAACTACTAAATATGCACTCCCAGTACTATATATGCCAATTGGGCCAATATAAAATTCCCTTAATATCGATATCTTATATATGCTTTTAGGTTTAGATGCTAAAGGATCCGGAAAGCAGCTTAGGTTTGAAATCGAGCGTAGCGATATGGTATGTAAAGCAGTGGAACCGGCGGACGTAAAAATTCGAAACATTTATTTCTATATGTAATCGTGTCACAATGTTTCCCTTTTGTTGCCACCGACCGCCCGCACCGACGACGTTTTCGGAGCCTTCATTTGTCGTGTCGCATTCATTTTGCTGGAGCTTGCCGCAGGCCTTTGGGGCCGCAAGGCCGCTGGCCCCTTCAGTAGGATGAAAGAAAGCCATACAGAAAGTACAATTTCATTTCACGTATAATGTGCTAAAAAAAAATCGCGTAGCCGTGGTAACTAACGACCTTGTAGCAACACCGTGAAAGCGTAAACTGACGGAGAATAAATCCTTGGTCATCAGTCTGATGAAGCGCAAAAGGCTATACATGCTCTTATCCAGTTTTAGCACACGTTCGATGAAGCAAGGTCCTAATTACGACGTCCGTTACCTACGGCTCAATCGAACCAAACGCTGTTCATTTTTTTCCAGAGGCGTGTTACGGTTTCATGGTTACGGTCGTCCAGCGTCAACCGCTGCTGGTTTTGTCCTGTTCAAGTTACTATTAGCCTGAATGGTGGTTCGTCCTTTCGTTTACTGTTGATACTTTCTAATGTCATTGATTCGACTAGGACCCATTCCTAGGATGATCGATTGTGCCGTCGTAAGAAAAAAAAAGGTTCCTTGAAAGCGAAGTTTTGCTCCTGGGAAAAAGAAAGTTGCGGTATAGGAAGATCTGCGAAATGAATGGTTTTAATGGAACACTGTCGGATGGCGAAGTTGTGCGTGGACTGCGGTTCGCAGTAGGGGTGCTACTCAAAGCATCTGGTCGTAGTGTTCCTAGAGTTTAAGCAAAGCATTTGATTTGAAAAGATCGATAAATGTAATAAACATGATTTATATTTTATTATAAATCTTTAAGAAAAAAAAACAACATTATGCACACAGTTTAAACCGGCTATTATCTTACAGACGACGTTCAAACAATAACAGAAACGTATATACTGATCAAAGAGGGAACTTATTTGTAGGGATTGAAAAGGAGTCGAAAGCTGACAGCTAAAGACACAAAACCTATTCAACGACCGCTAAATATTAAAAAAGAAGAATACTAAAACGGGAACATTCAAAGACATATGTCGTATCATTTCTTCTCCTCCTATCTGCACAGTCGATGAAGGCAGGAACAGCTCCGGGCAAACTAGATGGAACGTATCGACAGTAGAGAACAAAACCAGAAGTAACCTAAATGTTACGAGGTTTATGTTAGGCATTGCCGTTAGGTGTTCCACCACACGGCTGGCTTCCAGCACGAAACGAACGAGTTGAACCTAGACCAGAACGTGTCACTAAGATCAGTAAATAGGCTACCCGCTAAACTAGCACTGTGACAGTATAGGGCATCAATGCGCTGCGCTTTGTTTAATGCTGAAAGCCAGCAGTGTCGTGTAGTGTCTAACGGCGATAGCACGACGTAGAACTCGAAACATGGAAGCTAGTAGCAGTCTAAGCAGAAAAATTAACAACAGGTAACATCCGGCGGCCTCTTAAGGAAGCCTTGGAAAAAAAATTAACATTCAAAGGACTTCGCAAGACGGATTCAGTGCGAGATATGCGTATATCCTCTATTTGTTCACATCTGTTTTTCCGTATCAAGTACTCGAAAGATTGCCCAATGAAGTAGACGTGTGGCTGGAAACATCTTCGTAAACACAGCAATAGTTTATATGCAGATAATATACATAACTAAATTCAATGCATCCTTTAAGCTGTTCAGATAAAATAATGAAGAGATAGAATATAGCAGTACGTACTTCTATTCCTTCACACTCGGACGATGTCGTCGTTATAATCACAAGTTAGACGTACTTTCGTTTTTTCAGGGACGACACAGGCCGAAAGTACAATTTTCGTCCTCAACACAACATCAAACTGCGAAGGATCTCGGAAACAAAGGACTGTTTTTATGATAGCTTTTATCGCAATACCTAACTAGCGAGAACACAACTAGATTTCGTAGTCGTTTGCTTCCTTGCAGGCCACTCAACCGGTTTCGTTTTCATCCTAGTGACTCTAGCTTTCTAGAATAGCAAGCACACGTTTATCACTCCATATGAAGATCTTTTTTTTTTGCGAATTCTTGATCAAGTGTACAATCTTCATCGTTTTACCCTAAAAATAATGTTTGGACGAGAGGTGTATTTGATTGAAAAAAAAAAAGGTATTTCTACAAACCTAGAAACGGAAATTGTACGACTGGCCAAGGAAATCCATGGTAAAGTTTCTCGCTCTTTACATCTGGTAGTTAGGTACCGTTAAGCTTCAATTCAAACGACTGGCTCCTGTCAGCGCTAGGCTACTTAACCTGCCCCTAAGTTCAGCAGTCGACTACATTGCCCACTGCTCCAGCAATAGAATATGGCAACGACATAGGAAATTGGAGAAGATAGCAGCGATTAAGTTATTGACGCCTTTCTAACATTCTCACGATTTGAGAGAAGGTGAAGTCGAAAATACCGACCAGGCCATTTTTCCATGTTGGGTAGAGGCTCGGCCTGCGATGAGCCCATGCGCAGTCGATAGTTATTTAGACTGATAGTAACTATGTGCCTTCAGAGGTTATGGTTCTCTGTAGTACGTTTAAGGCAAAATGGTGCTTTTTCCGCGATCGGCATGTTAATAATTATCACTAGAATAGAATTCCATCTATTTGTCATAAAAATCTGTAATCGCATCGCCGCAATAGGCTAAACGATGTATAGAATAGTATTTAATAGATTAATCAAATCATAATTAAAAAAAAATACGCTCCGTTTTATGTTAGACATACCCCCTGTGGGTTCACATTCAGAGTTACCACGAGAGTAGCTCACACTCTGGCTATTCTTCACTCAGTGTCATTATATGTCTTCATACTTCCTCCTGTCAAGCTATAACGTTCAATTAGAAGTCGAAGGTGAAATACCGACTAAGAGTAAGTAAAAAAAATAGTCAAACACTTCAGCCTCTCAAACGGCTGACGAAATCCTTCAGATGACTGGACACCGGTGCGTCGATGCCATCGGTCAAGTTTATTCCGATTTGATCTCTGTATGGCTTTCTATTTGCCCACTTGCGTAATTTAATGCGGACTATTGCTTTTTTTTTCAAATTTGGCGCATTCCCGATTTTCTCGGGTCTTATTTGCATTCTCTCACTGATCCTTGCTTCTACCAACTCCTACCTCGGCCCCTGCAAGTTTTCTACCAGCTTCGCCAACCGGCATTCGTCGTCAGAAACCTTCATTGGTTGCATTTCAGTCATTTTCAAAAAATCGAGAAAAATATTTTTGCGGGCCACCTATTTCGCCGAAACAATAGTATCGGTACGAGGCTCAGTTCTACACTGGACCAGCGGTGCCGCTCGACCGGCTTGAGAATCGATAAGACCAAAGCTGCTGGGGGGAATGCTGGCCAAAAAGAAATAACGCCACGTGGCGCTGAGAAGTTTTGAGTGAGGATATTAGCTAATATACAGCTAGTAAAATATACATATATATATAGTGTAACCGTACGGCTATATATATATATATAGCTGCTGCCCCACACTTTGTTTGGCGCATTTGGTGTAGAGGTGCCTAGGACAGAGGTATGCTCGTATTTTGATCTTGTAGCTTTGAGGATCCGCTTAGATATTGCATATTCACAACGAAATACTAACTCAGGCGTTTACAGCACGTTATTGAATGTGTTCGAGTAGATCACGGATTGGGTTCATCCCACAATAGAGAAGATTGCAGAAGTATTACATGGTACGTGGAATGATATAATAATGACGACCTCATCTGCCATACCACGCATGTATTGACTGAACACGATCTACACTATAGTAGAGATAAGGAAAAGGCAATAGGACAGATGCGTATTGTGCTCGTTAAATGAAACAGATACGGTGAATTACACTGTATTTACTGGCGGGCTATAACCCTCAAAAAGAGGGTGCAGAAAAGCACTGCGAGGTACATCTTGGTTTTGTGGTCAAGGACGGTGTTGTACCTATGCCTCAGATCTACAGCGGGGCGGGGTAAAAGAACAATGTTTTCTGAAACGGGCATGCAGAAGAAAGAAGAACTTGGGAGGCAAGAAATAGACTTGAAAAGGACCTTCAAAAAGGACAGAACGCGAAAGACGAATGAAGCAAGCTTCCCCGCTTGCTCCCTTCAGTAAATCTGAGGTAATGTCTCAAAACGTCCCAAAGGGAGTAACAAAAAGGATAACGGTCTAGTGGGTAGTACCGTGCTTTTCACCATTAAAGTACGGTTTTATCCGCCTTTGTACGGGTGAATGGGTCCTAGGCTTGAGCCCCATCAAATAGACCATAAAAGGAAGTTGTTTCAGATATCCCAGTTGCGCGTAAAACGTCTAGTCCACCTTCTTTCAAGAGAGAGGCTCTTAAGATAAGGCAAAAGGTTTATTTGTGAACGCGTAATGCTTGTGAGTTCGAATGTATTGTTGAGTTAAGTGTGGCCTACCGTGATGTTCCTAGTTTGGCCAAAAATTCAATGCACTAGCGAAACGCATGCTTTGATGATACTCCGACACGACATAAAAAGGAGTGTGAATTAAGGTAGCCTTTCACAACGGAACGTCAACAATAAGCAGTCGAATTGAATTGATCTGATTACTCCCAAGCTATATCAAGAACATGGTAGCAAACACTGCAGACGAATGATACTAATAATCTAATATTATAGCGTTTCTCATCCGGGCCTTATTTAACCGATTTGGTCGATATAGATTTTTTCTCTACATCGGCCCCGGCCGATACACTTCTCTCAGGAGCTACTCTGTTCGATTATTCTGGAAATTCTCTTTTGGAAGGGTCAAATAAGCCTTTTCCGTCGCCAACAGTCACCCGTTCAGTCGGTGAGCGAAAACATTTTCTTTACCTTGCCCAAATTAGCTTAGAATGATCTGGTAGAGTTGAGCTCAATTTAGTCGTCCGGCGAAATTTCTTGCGTATTTCCTGCACTACAGTTTCAATTCAAATAAACTCCTAACACGATGATGGGTGTCTGAAAGCAGAAGAAAGTAATGATTCCTTACGGAACGTAGATGTAGAAAATCGACTAGGGTATCGTTTCAGCTATCGTTTCTGACGAGCCATAGTTCAATGCCACACTACCTTTGAAATTGCATTGACGAAAGGCGATAGAAGCTATCGATTTCTTTCGTGTTCCGGCTTGACCTCTTTTCGTATCTGCTGCTGAGTTTAATAACATTTACTGCTCTTTTAGCGGGCAATCTCCAGTGTAACCTGGGCTGTCCGGTGACGGCTGATCCTTTTCAAAACCCAAGAAAAAAAAAACGCTATTAATAAAGCCGACAGAGTAGAGGCGCTAACTGGGAAGACTTGGCCGGTGCTGTGAAGCCACCGAGTCTCACCGACCTTCATATGTGTCTTGTTGGGCTTCTTCCCTTATTTGATCAGTAGACGAGACGCGATAGAGAAAAACCCTGTCTGATGACTGCTCAATGTCACAGTTTACAAAATGTGAAATATCTGTCCTTCGGTCAATAGCAGTATCTTTATACTTGAGTTTGAACCTAAGCCATCTCACGTGTCCTTAGGTTCAGTAGATATACAAATCAGCTCTGAAATGTGACGGGGCAGCCAATCTGCCTTTTGTCTTAGGTTTTTTTTTCATATGTGTTAAAAATTAATGTATCATGCAGGCTAGACTCTGCTGATAAGGTGTTTGTCTGATACGATGGGACTCTTATCCGGTAAACTCGGAATTCGCTAGCAGTCTGGTACATTCGACGCTCGTATAAATGTACTATAATAACTAAGTGTTTTTGTAGCTTTTTGCATGTAATCACAAATGTTGCACAGTAAAAAAAAGAATGATGATGCACATAAATAACGTTTAATTCTATTGCTGTTATGTTCTATAATCCATCTGTGATTTTAAGAATATACAACCTAACATTCTCAATTGAAATTTCTGCCCCTTTGTAGTTGAAAGTCTTCTATAAAATATTGTCTATATAGACGTATATATTGTAGCAATATATATAATTGTTTAAAAGCATTTTTTTGGTCCCAACCGCCTGTTAGGCCATCATCAGAAAAATTCATAAATCCATTCTGCAATGTACGCAGGTCAAATATGAACTAGGCCAAGTTCCAACGTACCTACTTTTGGTAGTGCTAACGGGTAAAGGCTTTAGGATTTATTAAATTCGAACCACCGAATGGTTTGGCCACAAGTGGCTTTCGGGATGAAAAACAATTTCGTTTATATTAAACATTTAGAACATAAAAGAGATCATTGGAGTGTCCTTTACCTTATACATAGCTAACATGACTGTTGTTATTTTTCCACTTTATTGACGATTTTGCCTTTGGCTATAGATATATAGGTTGACTCAGTGATGGCCTATAATAAACGAGTTTAGTCAGCGTATGTTACAATTAGATGGAGAATAGCACACTGTGAAGTATCTGTAAGACGATGAACAAGATAAAGAGCCTTAGCGAGTTGAAGGCGTACAGGTCCATATCTACGGAACGACCAGTCAGTGCAATCTTCATACGTTACTTGATGCTACCTTTCAGCGTAGTATCTTTATGATTTTTAAGTTGAATAATTTTAGCCATTAAATGTTTGTGTTGAAAAATATACATTTCAAAGTACTAGCGTGTCGAACTATTATAACTATCCGTAATATGTGTGAAGTGCTTGATTAATGGCTATTATCTGTGTGAAGTTGTACCGGCTAAAATTAGACAGAGATCAAAGGACACGCTAGGTTTGCAAGAATTCATTAATATCCAAGATAGTCTGAGCAGCATAGATAAGATATGCTTTGTCCTCAAACCTATTCACATGAGCGGAACGCATATTCTTTGTAGTAAGGCTCAGGCGACTGAACTTCCAGACGGACATAAGTTACCTGATTAGATTTAGCTAGCGGCTAATCCTGTACGATACCATCCATATACAATCTCATCATTATAATTACTGAAACTTTGTGTTTTATGCATTTTTACGGAAAAATTTCATACTTCAATTTATATGGACAATAATCTATGTCATATGTGTATGAAGTGCTTAACAATTGGTTTTAATAAGCTTTTATATACATGCGGTCTTAACGTGCCTTCATAACCGCGAGACAGGTAGCATCCATCCACAGAACCCCATAAGTCGGAATGAGCGGAGCTCAAGCAAAAAAAGTTTAAAGGAATAGTATTATTTCTAGCGTTGCAGACGACCTTTGATTTTATCACATAACAGCCATATTCGTTATTTTTGCCGCTAATTATCAGGCAACGGATAAAACTAAAGCCGCAGGCCTGCGAAACACTGTCTGTTGGTGTTGTTGTTACCCGTCCCGCTGTTTCGGAACAATTAGTACCATAAGTGTACCAATACTTTCTAAGGCGCTATTTGACGAGGACATCCAGCCCTTCGAACACGTTACGTCATAAGGAAAATAACATTGCACTTGTATAACCTGTCGTTTGCCTTTCATGGCTATTTGAATCCGGAAAGAACGGAATCAAAGTTGCTTGCTTCCTGAGTTTGCCTGGTACGGGGGTGCTTCGCTGCCGGCTCTCTAGTACGCTGTTTGGATTTGCTTGACTCTGTTCCCGAGTCACCCCGGAAAAATCTGATCAAACAAAGCCTTGCTAACCTGAGAAACACTTCCCTTGCATAATGTTAGATGGCCCCAATAATTTTTCCCCGCTCTGCGTTTTCGTTGGCTGCTTTGGCATAGCTCCGCCTGTTTACCATCAAAGGCCTTTTGAAAGGTTCAGTGGAGGCGGCCGCAGTAAGAACCAAACGAGCAGTCGCAGAAGTGGTCCTCAATAGAGGTGATTAGGTTTATCTAAAGGTATGTCTGGAATTCTTAGCTCTTTTAGCGAGCTAAACTCTATAGGAAAGCGGTTGATTTCAATGCTTTCGTTATAACAGTGGGTTGATTTTTTGTGTACCTATTATTAGCTATGTTGGAGTCTGTTTGCCTTGAGTGTTAGGCCTCGAAGCACAAAGAAAAATGGATATATACAATTGGTATGAGCTTTAATAACCCTGAGTATATCAATTTAGCTTTGAAAGTTTTGCCCACATGCTTAGAAAGCTCATTACGACCGCTCATATCAGGGCAAAAACTTTGTAGTTCCATTTATTTTTAATAAATCATATATATATATATGTGTATATATATACGTATAGAGGGTGTCCGGAATAGATGACAACATATTTCGGCCGGTTGGTTGTCATAGCGGACCCGTTTTTATTCGTTCCTATTGGTATCGGAAGGAAGCGAATTTTTTTTCTCGAACAAAACTGGAAGACTCATTATGGCCGAGACAACCGGTTCGATTTCGGAATAATACCAGTAAATATCAGCTAGTTGTTTCATACTGGAAGAACCCCGACTGAAATTGCCCCGATTTCCCGGGTTATTTGAAAATGACGGCTTACCGTATTGTGAGAAGGACCGAGACGTTAGAGAACACCAACCGTAAAAATTCCACAACTAACTGAGAAAGAGCATCTGTGCATTTTTGATGGTCCCATCAAATTTCATGCGACGTTGGTGATATAATGGACCGCGTTTACTATAGTATTCGAGCCAAAAGACATTTGCTGCTGAACTTCTTGAAGAATGAAAGAACAGGCTGTCCATACTCTAGAGAAGAAAGATATTCATCGTGGATACAAAAATCCGCTCGCTCACAATTAGAAAGATGTCCTCGTTATGAGCAAAATCAAACTGTTCATGTGAACGGCATTTTTACGATGAAGCATACATTGGGCGGTTATATCTTCTCACGAAGATGTATTCATTAGCAAAGAAGTTACTAGAAACAAACTACGTTAAAACTGAGGGTAAACGCTGTGTCGAATGGTACGCCCGTCAGCATGGGTCAAAGAGGAAGATCCCTTCTTCAAACCCAGTTTACAAAATAACGTCATCAAGCTTGTTCGAAGTTACCCCCATAACCACGCTACGGCCATAATTGCTTATGAGTGATGCAGGCTGCGCCTTATCAGCAGTGGCGATTAATAGTCGGCCAGGTATTTTAATAATGGAAAAGCTTTATTACTTAGAAGACCATCTAGTTACATGGCGTACTGCGAGATTATAGGATTGGCGAAAAAAAAAGCATAACCTGAAGACGATACCGCTCTTTGTGTTGATCCAATTTAATATCGCCTAAAAGGGGGTCACCATGAACGCATGGAGGAATTTCTTTGTAATACATCCCACAGTTGGATTAGACATATTAAATAAAGTTCAAAACATATGACTTAACAGTTTAAACTCTAAATTTTAACTTAATTGTTTCTTACCCAATCTTTTATATCCGAAGGTGTGTACCGTACGCTAGTCCAAGCCCATTTCCACTCCGTATCTCTCATGCATATGTTGTATGATGAAAAAACGCCGACTAAAAGCTAATCCTAAGAGATCTTCAGTACAATATAGTAAGGCTCTTTCTTGTTAACGTTTATCATATGACGCAAAAAATATTGCTTTTTTTTGAATAGGGAACCGAATAAAAAAAATTATAAGGGGTGCATCCTTTACGAAGGGGAACCTTTGGCTAGATCTCGATAGAGCTACGCTACGCCTTGTTTTCACCTAATTCACCTACAGACGAGCACTATACATGTACATAGCATGCAATCGAAAATTGATTTTTACCGAAAAAAATATACATTAATCGGCATTGTGCTCTGATAGACTGGCCGCTATTTACGGATGTTGTGAAAGCCAGTACTACTTAGCTTTATCATCTTCAGTATTGAAGTACGGCGCTAATTGTGTATAACTAAAACTGGCTAAAACGCTCTAATGAAGCTCCGATTTGGCCATTAAAGCACGCAATGACGGTATGGTGATGCAGACGTGCTAAACGATAATATATTTAGTCAATGTTTATATACGCTATTGTCGAAAAATTCTAAATAGATCCGAATTGACAGAAGTCATCCTGAAGCCAGACGCTTCTGAAAAAGTGATTAAATCAATTACTAATTCTTAAATAAACAAGGATAAAGTCGTTCATGCGCACTCATTCAACGAGAACTTCAATCTCTCGAACTGAGCATAATGATTGCGCCATGAAGGCTATGAAGCGTGCACAGCATTATCGAAAACTTGTTCATAGACGAGCTATGTGCAAAACTGTAATTAACGGATGAATGGATCTTCTTTGTTATTGTTTTTTTTTTAGATCGTTTGTCTTAGCACCCAAGCTAAAAACAGTCCCGACTCGTCTATTCTACGGTTTTATAAAAAGCGGAAGACTTCAACAGAAAATCAAATAAGTTACTGATCATTAAATCTAGCACCTATCTAAGGGTAGGAAACAAACTTAGCAAAACACAGGAATCGACAGGGAAGAGATTGCCGAAGATAGAAGGTAGGGAGGGGTTTAAAAGTCTCATCTGCAACACAGCTGAGGATATCGCCAGCTGTTATCTGCTCAATATTCTTATTGCTTAGGAGTTCCTTAATGGTATTAGCTTGTTTATTATCTGGTTAAGAAGCAACAGGTTTAGTTTATTGGAGAAGCCTACCAAACAACAAGGTTGTCGGACCTTAGCAACTTTGTTAATCCGTAGCTATTCTAAAAATCGGTGCAGCGTCACTTGACGCCGGCTCCACAGGTCCTTTGCTGGTTTATTTTGTGTTGGTAATGGTTCCGGTGGGGGAAACGCAGGCCAAAATAATAATAATAATACCTGCCAATGGGAAACGGGCACAATGAGAAAGAAATGAAATAATTTGTAAGAAAAGGATGCATTTAAATAGTTGTTTGAAAAAGATTATTAAAGAGCTGGAAAGCTGGTCCAAACTATCAAAAGGTCACTAACATATATTTTCTGGACGGATTTAGCTAAATTTCATAGCATCAATTACTAACCAATTTATTTAACGTATATGTTTTGCAGTATATATATATATATATATATATATATGTTATAACAAAAGTATGTCCTTGTTTCTCTCTGCTATGAAAAGTAAGAGAATGATCTCTATCAGATCAAATATCTCAGGTACGGTGCCTTGCCGTCACTCTCTCGATATGTATATCCAAAGCCAGATTTTTATTTCACGCAAGCACCCTCTGTCGTACCCACGATTACCCGATTTGCCTAGATATAAATGACCCTCGCCCGCGAAGGTGTTTTGATTACTTATGGCAGATTTTATTAGGAATAAAAAAAATTTTCCTCTGGAAGCAAGGTTCTTACGAGCTAATTTTCAAGCAAATAACTAGCTGTCTATTGACGGCAACATATTCATCCAGGCAACGCAGCAGGACTTGAGTCACTCAACACTACGAAAAATTTGTCACTGCGAAAAGATGGCCTGTTGTTTTTCTGTGAACGGTTATTTCGAGCTTTTACATTCAATACTGGCTTAATTAAGTGTCGTTTTAGATGGCTAGCCCCTTCGAATCGGGCGCACTATTTTTTTGGAAGCAGGAAACACTCACATGTTCCCAAGTTTCGATAGGTAAACATGTTGCTCCTAAAGGCGCTGTTACCCCTATCTGTACCTAATAAGCGAACATGAAACTATAGTTCATGCGAACGCGGAATGGGGACAGGCTTATTTAAGTTCAACGGTTATATAGAAACGGCTTTGGATGTATCTACACTTGTGCCTGTTTGTCGCTTTCATTTGAAGCACAAGGCCTGTTCTTTCAAAACAAATCATAATAATTGTTATTACTGTTAGTGTTATTATAATGATTGTTTGTTATTATATCGAATTCAATTCATTACCTGTTGGCTTATATCGGGGATAATTTCTACGGCATATATTTCACGCATCGTCTAAATTGTTGCAGACAGTCAATATTAAGAATATATTTAATTCATCATAAGTGACAACGGCAAAAACGTACCAATAAGAACTGACCAGCCAGAATCCATTGAGAAATTACCAGATATAAATGTTATTTATAGCCATAACCATAACGATGGACTTAATGAGGATGGTCGTTATTTTCGTGGTCGGACAGATGTACAACTTCGTATGCAGTATAGCCTATTGCTACCGTTCAGATACCTGTTTATCGAAGAGCCTGAATTGAGGGCGTACGATAGCGCTGTATGCGTTCATTGGGCTTAACGGTATATATTATTGCAGCTTTTCTTGCGCACAGACTTGTCGGTAAGACTCCAGCTAGTCGCAACTGTATCAACTTTAGATGCTTCAATCTACTGAGGATATATACACGCTATCATTAATCTCAAGTAGCAGTATTAAAAAAAAAAAAGCAATCTTCTTATTCTTCTTCTTCTTCTTGTTTTAGTTCCAAAAGAGCTACCGAGAGTCAAAGCTTTATCTGTAGTCATTTGACTCATTACGAGGAACATATATTAACAAGAAAGCTTGAGGAAAAATCCTTGAGCGGCGAGTCCTTAGCCAGCAATAGCAGTGGTCGACATTGTCCGCTTTGTCGTCCAGGGGTAAAGTCTGCAGGATGAGTCCTCGAAGGCTGCTAACCGGAAAGGGTATTTCAGGTTTAACGTCATTGTTCACGCTTACTTGGTAGCGAGAACGTACCAGAGTAGGCGCGTCTTCTAGTTGTAGCTAGGTGGAATCCTTCAACCTTTTCAAGATCTTACAGCTAACACGCTAACGCACACGATAACTAATCCAGCTAATGAATTAACGCTAGCCGATTTCAACGTTGCTTGTGGTCTTAGTGATAGTGATTTTTATGGTAAGAAAATTGTTCAATTTCTTTTTGTATTTCCCACTGAATGTTGTGCTGGGTAGGCCGATTAAAGGTCGACTAGGCTACAGCTCTGGTCGAAATTCTGCATTTATAACAAGAGCATGTTCGTTAGGTGCATTCACTGCCTAGGTTAGTTAGCTTTAAAAAAAATCTTATTATGGTAACATTGTATTACTGTCATATAGCACGCTTACTGAGTAACGTTGATTTAAATAGTCTTAGTTCGACTTTAATGAACGCGGAAAGAACCTCCCTGATGTTATTTAGGTGACTTCTCTGCGACATTCAAAGCTGCTTTGAGAACAATTCCAGTTCGTATCATATAAATAATTATACTACCTTTCTGAGAAGCATTGAAATTTCTTTAAAGGAAAATTATTCGTTCCTTCCATATGCTGTCTTATAGGCCGACATTAATATGATCACGCCCCGAGGGCACACTACACAGAGAGGTGTTCAACACCTACTTTTTGATAATTCGGTGATAACATGATTGCCAATCGCACCAAGCGACGCACAAGGTGGCCTAAGTCCGTTACCGGGTGTGGACACGCGGCGCGATTCGTGGTAAGAGGGCCCAGCAGCCGTATGGAGCGATATTTAGTGGTTGTGACACTGAACGTAACGCTCGAAACATTTATTCAGATGTGTTTACGCTAAACGAATCTAATATGGCCTGCCGATACGCTTCTCTAACGTATTGCCTAGATGGACGCCATTATAAGATACCCTTCAAGGCTAACTCAGTATGCTTGTCGAGAAGGCGATCGTTCGCCCTACACTTGAGTTTTATGGAAATCGATTTCCAACGCTTAATTAGGCAGTACTTCGAAAAAAAAACATCGCTTCTGATTCAAATAGTCTACAACTGGAGGTCGGGGTGTGCTCGACTGCTATAGAAGCCATAGTGCCTAAGTGATCGTATCTTCACGATCTCCTGAGTCCTTCTAAACGAGACTTCGTAGATTCGCCTGTTCTCTATATAGTTGTAGTATTAAAGCTCCAAATTTGAATTTTTTTTTTGTAAAAAAAAAGCTAGATTTAAATTGAAGCTGACAAAATTAATGTCTAAATGTACCATTTGCCTCTTAAAGACGATATGTTAATTGTACGTATATTTTGCCGCCCTTCTTAATCACCTACGCTGGGCATTTAACACAGCCGGGCGTTCGAATAACTTATTTGATTTGTTTTGGTAATGCGGTGGCTTGGACGGTCTAGTGATTGGTTAAAGAAGACCAGGAGCTGCTGTTTCAAGTCCTGCCGATAACGTACATTGTGCAGCACGAGTGTTAATAAAGAAGCTCATTCACCTTCTTTCGTTTAACTTGTTCACGCTGTCGCGTAAAGGCAATCAATAGCGATATTGTCCTATGGTCTTCTTTTAAAAAAAGTACTTTGCGCTTTTTTATCGCCTTCTCCGTCTCTGCTCAGGGGCGTTTTTAAGCGACAAAAAGGTAACGCTATTTGAAGTTTCTGTTTTGCCGTGTCTAGAACTCAGAGCTTTCCCGCACTTTGCCTCGGGCGACTTATTCCTCCCCGTTTATAATTTCACAGACATCCGCCGCTCCTACTTTTACCGCTAGAGCTGTTGTCATGATCTGTATGGCCATTGCTAACTTTTCTTGACTCCACTTATAAATGAAACTTATCAACGTAGTTATACAAGTGGTACCAGTTGTCTGCCACTATTTTAGAATGTCACCGTTTTTTGCTCGTAGATCCTAGAGAGGTTTCATTCCTTTTCAGTCCTTCCTTTGCACACTTGGGAGTGTCTTGACGAAGATCATTAGAAGCATGACTTTTTTTTATTTTCAGCTCCTGGAGGGCATTCGATATGACCTGCCTGCTTTCTCCAAGCTAGTTGACCATGAACAGTGAAACGATCCTTAAATGAGATGCTTTTCTGAGTCTGTTTCGTCTACTAACGTACATTATTCTTCCAATAAACAATTGAGTTCACTTGCCAGAATCCAGTAGCCAACATCCAACAGTCATCACATGCCTTCAGCATACCCATAACATTAATTTTCCCATGGCTCACTTGCTCTTCACAAACAAAAACCTGCACACCCTTGCTGAATTTGCCCACTCTCTGCTGTCAACCCTAGTGACCGGCCCTAGCCGACCAACTGACCTGTGCTCTTTCTGAAGTAATGAAAACCCAGGTTGCTTTTACTAGTTTCTTCAAAACCCCCAAGTGCGTCCCCTTTGAAACGAAGCCCGCTGTTTTCCACAGTTGTCAGCTTCGACCAGTATTCTACTGCTGTAGGGATTTGATAGTGTCGGCGCTGTTGTGGCGTCTTGTGTGTCTCCCTTGTCTTTTTCTTACGTGTGCCCATCAACGGCTTTCCTGTAGCTCTTTGTGTCCACCTAGTCATTCCCGTTTCCCTGCCTTACTTATGCAGTACATTGTCCATTATCAACACCAGCCTCATAGTCGGCATTACCTCTGTAATTGGATTCGCTGCCAGCTAAGCAGCTCCAATGTATTTCTTGTGACGCCACAGATACACCTATCCTTGTTGCTGTCATGCGTCAACATCCTTTCTATTACCGCCTTTTCTTTAACACCTCGTTTTCTTCGTCGGTGGGCGCGCGAACGGGCAAATCGAAGCCGACCCAGAACGGAACTGGCAAAAGATCGAACATCTACGCTGTAACGGCTAGTTGAGCCAATGACTATCTGTTTTTTCTCTCACTTTTTCAACGTCACCAACGCTCTAATCTGTGTAAATAGTGAGTTGCTACTTTTACCTCCTTTTTAACCCCCTGTTTACTAGAACCCATCTCCACTTCGAGCAGTTCTTGCCTTCACATTGCGTTCTTCCTTCTCTTTTTCCTTCTGCCTCTGCTAGCAATTGTTCCTGATCCTGCTCAAGGAATCTTGTGTGGCTGGCGCCCATTGGACCAGCGACTCTGCTTGGTCGCCATGCCGCTACAGTCGTTCTACGGTCTTCACCGCTCTTTGGCTACCGCTACTAGCAGAGGCCGGCACCAACGCCATTTCTAGCCGTTGTAGGGGCTGCAGCAGAGCCAAGCTCCTAGGGCCAGGAACGGGCCGACGGGCCGAAGCCGTGGCTGAGGGCGAAGATCGGCCTGAAACAGCCTGAACCATCTGATGCAGCTAAAGCGGCCAGTCTGCCCTTTCCTTTTTTTGCGACCCTTTCCCATCTGCGGCAGTCCCTCGCATTCGATCGCTGCTTTTGGAAGGGATAAAGTGAAGTGGATCGGGAAGCTCGGGAGCAGTGTTGAAAAGGAGGTCGACAATCCTCCGAATCGCTGGCGAATGCCGCAAAAACACAAGACAGGCAAGTCTGACTAAGGACGTCTTGTCGTGGTCTGGCACGGATAAAGCGTCATGCGTTACTTAATGCAGCAACAAAACCAATAAATTAAACTACGTAGTTGCTATAAGTGCGTTGACGACTAGCTCGTATTGCGTAAAGAAGTAATAGTAGATGAAAGCAACAACAACGGTTTTTATTTGAAGAACGAGGAGGAAAATAACAACGAGTACGCAATAGGGGTCATCGACGTAAGACGATTAGAGTGGGAGGCCCGTTCAAGTGGCGCGCGTTGAACCTATGGCATCGTGCAACAAAGGAATGACAATAAGAACAATAACATTGAGAAATTTAGGCGTTTCGAACCAGCTGAAAGCAGTAGTAAGGAAGCGGGATCAGGGTGCGTCGCGCGTAACAGTCGCAGCAGAAACTGCAACGGGCGTCATCTGGAAGAATAACGGAATTTACGAAAAATACGCCGTGTGAATTTGACTGCGCAACGTGCCTAGGAGTGACCAGTAACGACGCTCGGACGACTACCTTATTAGCCATAGGGTAGACGTTCGAGGGGCTGCGTCTGTATGTCTGTGTAGATGACAGGATGATTGTGTGAAAAACCTGCTGTTGTTGTAGTTATGGTGACTATCTATCTTCCTGCCTCGCGCTACCCCCAAAAGGTGGATTAAGGGAAAAGTTATCGAAAATTGACTCTGGATAACGGATCGGCTCCTCACAAGTCTACAAGCAGCGTGGACAGGAGCCAGAGGCAGAAAAGACTATTGGTTTAGCACCATACCAACAGATTCGCTGCAAGTATTAACGAACGTATAAGAAGTACACCTAAAGTCGGAAACACCAGCACTACACCTTGGATCCCCAATCCTTAAATGTGCCCGATAATAACCCTTGCTTATCTGTAACAGAAAATGAGAAATAGGGTAAGCCTAACGTCTTTCGGTTTTCTCTTGATCATCCCTTTGTGCGGGAAATAGAGAAGGCTCTCTCATAAAAGAATTGCATCCGAAAACGAACGAACTGCTTCCACCAACGTTGAATCAAGTTACTTAATCTATTTGGCACGTGAATTAGACTGAGTTTACCGGTTGACGACGACCTGTGAAGGTATCCTGACCAATAACAGGGTAATTCTGCTTCTGGTGATATTGTGAAAATGCAGTAAATAGCTCATTCTTTGGGTCCATTGCATTTATAGTGTAAGCCCGTGGGTAAAGTTTATCTATCGTGATTCTTGTGTTGTGGTTCTGTATTTGTTGCGTTGGAGGTTTGGAACGCGTATAAGCGATCGCCACATGGACAAAATGCGATGCACAGTGATTCTCGCTATAGGGCTTCTTCACTACGCCGTCACGGCAAGTTGTCTACGAACGCTAGACAAAGTCCGGCTATCGACGTTGTCCTGTAAAGCCAATTGCCTCGAAAGTGTGAGTAACTAGTTTTCAACCGTATATATATAGATTTAAGTAATAATCATTCTATGGATCAGCTTCATTCTTACGCGGCCTAGATCCGCCAGTTACTATAATTAGGCGAAAGGGTATCGAGATGTGTTTACTTTGGTCGTATGAAATTAGTATGTGGCTCTATTCTTTCATAAATCATGTACGATATTTTCACAAGGTTTTTAAATGAGGAACTAGTAAGATTTCGGCAGTTGTAGCTAGCAACGCATCGGCTATTTTTGCAGAAACAATATTGCATCTGCAGTAATGAGGTCCCAGCGATGTACCTCTGCTTATCTGGTTAATATTTAGTTCTCGTTGTGTTTATTTTAATGAATTACAGTATGTAGGAGGTACGTATAGCCCGACGAACGTGTCCAGTGATCAATTTGAGGCAAAACAATAGATAGCCTTTAAAACCAATTTAACTATGTTTATATCCGACTAATTTATACAAGAATATAATTAATTGTAAGGTTTCGTTTCAAGACTTCGTACCATATTGAAACGATCAGCTAGCAGATGTTTTCTGTAGGGCGTTCAGCCATTACTACTGTTACAGAAATGTATGCAACAGATATTTCAAAGGTACTTTTGGCACCGGTAACTATTGACGATTCGTGAAAAACTTACATGCCTATGTACAGTACCAAGTTTCGTACGACGACAGGCCTCAACAAATGACCAATCAAAATGTAATGGTGGATTTAGAAAACGACTAATCTTATTTTGCATAATCCATATCATTTATTCGGAGATGTTCGGTGTACTCGAAGTTTCTCACTCGATACCGGGCGTTTTTATGATTTTTGCACAATTTATAAACTGGGTCTCTTACGTTTCTGAAAATTGGCAGAGGGAAACCTCTATGAGGTAATAGGGCATAGAACCGTTTTTTAAAATCGCTTTAGGGCCTAACATGTAATGGTGCGACTAGGCCTTTGGATATATCACACAGACGAGAGAAAGCGGGAAAGAATAAAAATTTGCCAAATGGCTGTCTAATCTGCCAACGTAGGATTGTTTTGCTTTTTGTAAAGTCAAACAATCAGACCGCGACCTTGCCTGAGGCTAAGACGCCTCAATTGGCTGAATAGACTTCCTGTGAATTCACTGGTGCTAGGTTACAGGCGGCGCCTTAGCAAACACCCAACACCTCACAGATGCTTTTAGCGTAACGAGTAGTTATGTACTTAGTAGCGGATAACCTACTAAAGGTTAAATTAGCGCGGTCCAACTGTGTGTCTTGTGGCCGTCGTGAGCGTACACGTCGGCTAGACGTCGGGTTGTCCGATTTGCTGTCATATAATCGATATGTATGGAAGCTGAAGATAATAGAGATTTCTGAGAATCATTCATATTAAATGGTGGCTTGGAAAGCATATCACCATAGGCACAGATGTCGGTACTTTCTATCTAGCAGCATTGTTATTATTATGTATGACATTATATATATACGTATATGTACAAGCAACATAATGTTGTGCGTATTGTGGATCACTAAGCTGTTAAAACTGACCATGTATCAGCAAGCAGTTAGGATGGGCTTTTTTTTTTTACCTTCACCGCGTCCAAACCAGTAGCTGTTTATGGTTCATGATCATAACACGTAGTCATCTCTACCGACCGTGTTGCGTTTACGCAGCATTCGCATGTCCCTCGTGCAGCTGCGCCCTTTGCAGTCCTATGCTGAAATGGTCTCGCGTGCTTGACGCAATGCTTCCTTGGCGACCTTTGTAGCGGCTGCGCGTCATAGCGGTCCCCCAACATCCCTACCATCGTCACGTTTCCGTCTATCATCGCATCACATGCCCACTTTCCCTTTGTAGAGGCCTTAAGATCTCGACTTATCAATTTCGTACAGTGTATACCGGCCTGCTTCCCACAGGGCACACGTCTGATCTCTGTGGTCGCCTTGGAAAGCCTTGTGGAAGCCTTCTTCTTCCGACGCTAGTTCTTCGCAGTCAATGCCTCCCTTCCGTGATTTGATTCAGCCCCCTCAACAACCTGGACTACGATCTGGTGGACGACCTAGTTCCCGACTGACTTGTTTGTTGCGGCAATCTGGCCTGCTCTTTTATGTTCCCGTCCCGGTCCTCGGGCAACTGGACAGCCTCTAAATCTCGTAGTTCAACCGCTCTTTGGCTTACAGTTCTAATTACATGTTTGGTCGGGCTTGGATTTCATAGCTACCATCAACTCGTGAAGGACTACGTCATCGGTCGAAAACTAACAATATATCAGTACGCGGCTATAGCTTTTATATTCTAACTGCGTACTAATTAGCAGTTATAGATTGCTTACTATAACAAAAAAAATATATATATACATATATATATACGAACACTTCTATTTAGATATAGACTACCCGTCGCTTATCCCACTGTTAACGTAAATCAACAAATCAAACGTTTTAATAAGTCGGCAGATATTCTATTATGATTTTTTTACACGAAGATTGATAATTACTACGTACAGAAAGGACACAGTAGTGTAGGAGGGCCACTTCTTCAAAGTAGGCTGAAAAAAACGTGTGCAACATCCGAGTAAGATATATTCAAATCTATATTTACGTGATGCCCTCAATGAATAATGATGTCGAACATCCTTGGACAGGGCACCTCGGTTTATCACTGAGATTGAATCTATTTTGTCATAGCAAACAAAGTTTTAAGAAAAACAGCTTTTATAGTACCTTCTTTTTCTGTCAATTTTAACGGGTGCTTGACCCTGTTCAAACTCAAATGCCATTCGTGTAAAATCACCAGCTTAGCGCGATGTTTCGCTTATTAAAGTCCTGTGCATCAATTTTACCTATTTTACGCAATCACAACTTTGTACACAATGAGGTCTTTAAACAAAACCGTTTCGTATTGAGTCGCCGGGTGTCAGTCTGCTGCAATCGGAAGCTGGCTCAATCATACGTCCGTACAGATGGTCAGAAACCCAAAGGCGAAAGAGGCCATGTACACTGAGGCGTTCCAATGAGGCGAATGAGCTTAATGTAGCTGAATGAAATTAAAATAATGTGAACTTTCTAGATGTTAGAAGAAGGCAAATTCTTCAATTCATTCCAACTTCGACTAGCTCACGCAGGCGTTAGCTACCGCTCCTGAAGGTCAGCTAGGCACGGCCTAGGCGACAACGCCACGAGGGACACAGCACAGAACCCTAGACCCAGTCAAACTACACGGAAAACTATTTGAAAACTGCGACAATTAGCGTGTTAATTAGTTGGCTAGGTAATGAAGTTACTAAATTATAATAAAGGCTATCATAAGTATCGGACCACTAAGCGCGTGTGTGAAAAATCAGGCGAACAGATTGGTCGGCAGCTGACATACGAAAGCGCATAGAAGGCCGTGCCTCGTCTAAAACGACACATAGATCTGCGTCAAAAGATTGGTCCTATGATGAGTTAGTGAGTCAGTCAGTCAGTCAGTCAGTCAACATGTTTTCGAAATAGAGGCTTAAGAAAGCGATTTTTATTTATGAATGCTTCTTCTGTTTAGGAATCTAACATATATGTAGCAAGGTAGGGGTATCTCGCGGTCTGTCCAGTCTTCAGCGTAGTGTTCAGTACTTGTCATTAACATGTAAAATGGCACAAACGACACATTCTAGTAGCGCGATATGGTAGACATAATAGTCAATGGCCAAACATCAGTTTAAACAACGCATAAGTGTACAGGGTTCACGCATATGCATACAGCCATTATCAAATATATCGTCTTTCATGTTGCATCCTCCTAAACAGACGCAGAAGCTTCAATTAAAGTGTATAACCCCGAAACGTTTCGTACCTACCCTGTGCGCACGACGATGATGTCAGTGAATGCCGAACTCTCTTATAGAAAATGATATAAAATCATAATCTTCCTACAGCTGCTTGAACGTGACGGCGTCAGGCTCAAACGGGTCCGTAAAGTAAATCGAGAAAAGAAGAATACTGGTTATCACACATGCTCAGTAACGGGACCAGTACGTGTATGGGTGTTGGCTATATATGTCCAGATCGTGTGCAAAGAGGCTTTTTTTTTTCATGATTTGAGGTGTGGTCACAAGCTCCGTTTCTCGCCGAAGATAAATGCAGTATAATGTCTACGTCGTCTATCTTGTTTTTGGGCGATGGTCCTGTACTCTAAAATGTGCCCATATAGGTGAGAGAGGATATTTTGAGGTTACGTTGCTGATGGGGGCAGACTTCATGGCTGCGAAACCAAGTATTCCTGCAACATTCAATTCACGCGTAATTAGTGAGCAAGTTGACCTTTTGAGCATGTCGTGCCTTCTGAGGCCAAGCATCCAAGCGCAGCTTTTTAGACCAACTTGTGACCTAACGCCCTCCTCTAGGCCAAAATAATTACCCGGAACACTACTCCAGATCCCAACGGAATACGGTGTTCATTGGTTAGTGTTTACTTATTACGGTTGGTCGCAGAACATCAGCCACGTTTATGTAACTTCGGTGAGATCCTAATGGATGACAGCATATCCGAAATCAGCTTGCCGATTATTCGAATTACCGCCTATTCTGAATCGCATGACGTGGAACCCTTCCGACGTAAACTGTGTGACTACTCTGATTACGTGGTCAGTCAGAATCTCCCGTTTGACCGACAAATCATTACTGTCCCGGACATGACGTGGAATCGCTATTAACACGAAACTTAATTCATTCGTGTATTTAATTTAGCTTTGTCTTCTTTCATTGCGACTAGTTGCCACGAAAGAAAGAAAATGAGGAAGAGGAGCAACAGAGTGAGGGAGAAAATAGATATATATATATATATATAAGGCAAGGATGTATGGTCTAGTTAACAGAACGCACAGTCCTACGACGACGGAATAATTTCGCTTTTTATGCGCGCCAAATAAAACAGTATTTTTTTTTTTTTATCTACTGCGCTCTGTAGATGCGTAGTTTTACATTTTTTTCGTGGCATGGCACCGTCTTACTACTTCATTTTTTTCGTATACAAATCTTTTTCGATGATTCGAGGTACATTTGCAATAAAGCGTTTACATGGAAGAATCCTACTGATCTACTTGAGCGTACCGCGACTCTCAACATGGTGGTGACGGCGACAGAAACCGATGTAGCCGTCGAAGACGTCAGGCTTAGAGTGTTTTTGTGGCCAATGCGGGCGAACTCCGAAACCCAGCGAGGTGTTCCAGAGGTATTAGTGGTACGCAAGCTCGGATATAAGGTGCCACCAAAACTGCTGACATACTGAGATACTAGAACTAACGACAGCGACTCTTTGTGGGAAGTTTATAGAGAAATGGGCCTTAACTATACCTAGGAGTCGCGTTGAGGATAAGTCAAAAGGCTTATTACTATCAGTTTAGTTAAATCATTATATAAAAACTTGTTTATTAGCTTTCCATGTTATGCCTGTAGTCAACAGATATCTACTGTTGCTTAATACTGACAGCAATATGTATTTATGGGGGAAACACCTGTTAAACAAATTAATTATGTAGATTCAATTATTTACTAAAAATAGCTTTAGAATATTCTCAGCGCCAGGATTTGACCTTGGCGTTGTAACGCCTTCCTGTAGCAAAGCTACTTTTTTTTTAATTTACATTGATAGATTTATCTCAACTTTGAGCAAATAAGATGTCTCTAAAAACATAAACTAAAAAAAAAAAATGCACACGTTTCTCACCACTTAAAAACGCATTTTGTCTGGCTAAAGCTTAGAACACGACGCTCAGCTATTGTTAGACATTTTACAAACCTTATGGGGTTTGCTTCTGTTCGTTGCACTGACGAATGGCGATCCGTAAGCATAATCAATTCGCATTATATGGGTGGTATTGGATGCGCATCCAGTGTAAGTAAGAACATGTGGTAATCATTTGGTAGATGCAGCAACCCGTCCTGTCGTGGCATCGACAGAGTTATTTAGCTTTCTACACGTATCAGGTTTATGGCTAGCGAACCTGAGACGGTTCCGCAAAACTGCGAATTGTTGGATACCTACATGAACTTCTCGTACTCACGTCCTTCAAGCGATCCTGCACATAGACACCCACCTCCTGAAAAGTTCGTTCATTTCTACTAACCGATCGACCAAAGACTCTCATCTGCATTGAGCCTGCTTCGATATTTTGCTGGAACGGTGACAGCTTAGCCGAAATCCTGCGCCAGACACCACTTGTCCATCTTTGACCCACGACAACTTTCAAGTACCGTGTTTAACTTACCTAATAGGAGGAAGATATCAGTTGGCAAGATTTTCTTTCGAATTTTCGCCCTATTTCAACGAGGAAGTTGGGTGTGCCAAAATCTGCATCTGAGACTTCCCAGATACGCTCCTTATTCACCCGTGGACGTTAGCCATCACTCTAGATTTTACCTCATGCCGCAGGGAAATATTGAATCATTACAAGACGTACGAGTTCGTCCTCGTTCACACACACTAATGTCATTCTATAATAGCATGATCGTCTCGACTTAATAGCTTCATGAATTATTTCAATCCCAAGACAAGCGTTTTTAATTGTTTCGATGTTAAATGAGTACGCAAAAAAAGGAGACGAGACACACAGCGTCGTTTAACTGATTCTGGTACGACACAAGCTACAGGGCGGCTTTGTGCCTCGTGAACGAAATCGTTCAAAAAGGCTTCCTATAACTGTTCTATTCACTTCGAGACCCTATTCCCTTACGAACCTTACCAGAAACGCCCTTAGAAACTTCTCTCGTCTGCAGCTTTCTGCGCTGATCTGCCAAACAACATTATAATAAGGTAACTATGAACGTAAGTCGATGAGGATATTAAAACGCTGTGTTCACGTCACTATTGTAACTTCCACTAGTGGCGACGCTTCCAGTCGAGTTCGTGATATCGTTGTTGCATGCATCACGAATATACAATGATTCGTACGAAACAATCTGGTCTTTCGACAGCGTTAGATCAACTGATAAATGGACGAAAATTTTGGCTGGAAACCCTTATGAACGAGTCTAGTTGAGCTTACTCTGAATGGAGTTTCGCGCCTCGAAGTTCGAAAGGTTCGGGGAACAATTAAGCCTAATGTATTCTTCGGGCACGTGTTTTGATTTATATTTACTATTAAATATATATGGATTTTTGATGATGTATTACAACTGATGTCCCCTTTACTGTACGTTTCCAATCTTGGTCCTCATCCACCTCCAGCACTAGTACTTCAGCCATTCTAAGTACACAATCCCGCGTTGCGTATTGCATTCTGTTCGCTGAACGAGCCCGAGTCAACGGAAGCGTGTGATTCGCCTATTTCATCAGTCTTTTAGGTGACGTTCTGTATATAGTACCCACAGAACTACAAGACGTATAGAACCGGTTTTATGAGCAGCTGGCGCAAGACCGTGCGTTAAGGCAAGTAGCGGCGATAGACGTTAACTGAGCTAACCGACGAGCTTGAAAGGGATTGGTGGAAGGCACAAATGTCAGCTTTCTGCTAACCCATATATAGAAGAGCAGCTCCAGGGCTTCCAGCCTGTAATGTTGCAGAAATCTGGCTCGTCTTAAGATTGAGCTAAAATAAAAAAAAAATGACTCTTCTTCTGGCCCATATACTGCAGGTTTATAAAGATCCGCTGTAGATATATATATATAGTATAAAGGTCCGATGTTCGTTGTGTAGGATTTTTGGAGATATGACTACAATGAATTAGATGGTATTCAATAGTGGCAAAAGACGCCATGCTGTAGCACGAACGCACATTCTTCTGTGGGTTTATTTCGAGTAACGTAGACAATGAAGTTAATGTTATATAGGAGATCTGTCCTTTTTGTCGTATTCGGATGCTTTTGATACAATGTTACATTGTGTATGTGCATACATACAATATAATATTGTAACAAGGTGAGCACATGTGCACCCGTTATTCTTTAAAAATGCAAGTTACCACACTCAGTCTCGGTGACGAGAGCCAAATTTATAAAAATTGTTCGCTGCTATGGGTGCAACAATTTCTTGTATACCTCTATTTTAAAGTAATATCCAAGAGTAGCTTATCTCCTTCATGTTCGTATTTGAAACTGGGTTCACTATATTTAAACTCGTCAAGTAGCCTCAGATTAAGGTTAATCTGTCGATGTCTTTTGCCACAAGGGAGCTGTTTGGCTTAGCAGTACCGCCACAAAGTTACGTCTGCCATATTGAGCTTTCTTCCATTTTGGTACGTTTGCGGTAATTTACATTTGCTGCTCGATTTGCTCTCTAGGGGTAGTTTGCAGGGTTGCAGTTATAAGCTACAAATATAAACATCTATGTTCCTTGTTTGTATTTGGTTGTAAATATTCATTCGCTGAGATTCAATTGAATAACACCATGAAATCAGAAGAATAACAGGACCAACTGCCGCTGGCAATGCAGAGTTGTCGGATTTGTATCATGGGTAAAGGCGCCAGAAAATAGGACTCGCTGCGCCGACAAAACTAGAATTTGTTTATAAACATGAATATGGTATATAGAATTATGCATATATTAGTCGAATTAAATAAAGAAACAATTTTTAGAGATGCATAAGGGTGTCACCAAGTGTTTAGCATGTATTGATCATTACTACGTATCCGACCGCACCTACCTTTTTCAAATGTTCCACATACTAAAAAAAATCATATGAAAAATAAATATGGCCTAAAAAAACAGGTTAATATACCCTGCATAATCGTAGTATACAGAAATTTATTATCTCTATCATTATACATATTATCATACCCAATCGCTATATGTTTCCCTATAGATTTTTTACCGAGGACCATCTATGAGGTAAGATAGTCCACCAATGCAGTCACTCCCTCCATAATCATCCATAATATAATATGATGTGAAGTACATCATACCCCAACGTGCTGCCCAATATATATATGGAACAGAACATGGTTGCGTGAGCTGCCTCTACATCTGGCTGGCTGAATGACTTCTACCGCACAGCGCTGTCGATCTATCTATTTGGCCATTTATTTCTGCCCAGAGTTTCAGCCCCTATCGGCCTATTTGTTGATCTGTCGATTGGACTGTTCCTTTCAGCTAGTATCTCCGTTTCGTAACGTTTTGAACATAGATAGATAGATAGATACAAATTATTATTTGTATCTATCTATGTATCAACTGCTGTTGCTATTGCTATACGTATTGCTGCTAACGTATAAGTTATATAGCTGGTTGACTATACCTAGACCTTCGACACAGGCTGCTACGTCATTTCCCCTAGTGGTCTATCGGTAGCAGGATCGAGCTCATTCGTTTTCGCCTGCGCTTTCTCATGCTGTTTCCCTCCCTTGCTCAGATTATTAGGAAGCTTTTCTCTCAGGAGCTGCGTTCTATCCATTCGGCATGCGGCGTGCAGCAGGTCGTCTGTTTCTTCCTTTCGCATGACCTTCTAAAGAAACTGTTCACATTGTAGACTCTGCTGCACCTTTGAGGTTAAGGGTTCCCGTGTGTCTGGTAAGCACACATTTAGATCTGTTGAATCTCACTTTGTCCGTCTGTTCGCTCCTAGGACAACTTATTTCCATTCGCGTTTCTCGTTCCGTTTTGTAAAAAAGAAAGAAGTGAACGCGAAAGAAAGCGCTTTACGTAATATTTAATGTACACATGTAATACTATTTTATTGCTCTATGGATGATGATGAAACGCGTATCAGTCTTTCGCAGAGTTGAAGATTAGGGCGTGGAGAAGATGCACAAATACGGGCATGGCTGTGCGATCTCACAAAATCGGTAACGATTTCGATAAAATAATGTAAACAAAATGAAAAAACCTAGTATGTTACCTTTAAGCCGCCAAACTGTATCATGGCTTAGCTACAAATGATAATATGAGGAAAAACATGACGGAAGTTGTTATTACGTTTTGTGTTTTTTTTTTTTCGCAGAAAGCATTACTAGATACACTAGATGTATTCGTGCCCATTTATTTATTCATGTACAGTTCATTCCGATCTTGTTTTCGACCCGTTGGCGGATCAACGTGGAAACAGCGCGTGAGTTGATGATATTTCCCTACAAATCGTTTTGGCCTTTGTTTAAAGATAAATATGATTGGCAGGCGCAAAATTATCCTTTTAAGGACAAAGCCAGAAGGAAACGATGTGGTTTAAATGACTAGAATACAACGCTTCCTTTAGTGCGTGCCATGTTAACAATAAACAGGCAACCATCGCTGGTTTAAATTTCAGCTCTACTATCTAATGATTTTCGTGTCATATGTTTACCATGCCGTTTCATTAATCTATCTATCGAAGACTCTGGGCCTAACCTAAACATTTTAGTAAGGGCAAGTCCTTGGTACTATACGGGAAAGGTGATTCATAAAATTTATTTACAAAATAAAACAACCGGAGACGGTTAGAAATTACACAGACCTATGTAAACTTGTCATGGATGGAAAGAATCGCTATAAAAAAAGAACCAATAATAAAACATATACAATGGGAGTAAATGGGAACAATTACTACAAATAAATGGGACGAAAGACGCAAGCATCGCCGATGAAACAAACACATGCTTCCTATCCATTTTATTATTGTATATAGCAATTGAGCATCAATTCCTCCGCAACTAATAGCTTTATATATATATATATATATATATAATATCGCGCTTATAATATCGAGAGAGCACCTGAAGAACCCTTTGGTAGACTATAAAGGATAACGATCTTTACGCCGTTGCACCGATTGTTGGTATGTCCCATATACAAGAATTCTGTGTTTTCTCTCCTCATATTGATTATAAAATATGCCCGGGGTGTATGCTTCATAGTCCCATCTTCCACTATATGAATAGTCTCACGTTCACACCCGCACATAGATTTCAGCCCACATACGCAAAATGTGGGTATCGCACGTGTCGTAATGTATGCAGATTCCCCAGTGGTCTTGGTTACCTTTGATCCTTAACCAAAGCTGTTTCGAAGACGTCTCAAGTTATACACGGTAGACATGAAAATAGCCGGGCCGTGCTGATTAGACTGGTACCAAAACTAAAGATGATGAGATCTTAAACATTTATCTACATCGAATAGCACTAAAGCCTAGACAAGCCGCTGCGTAGGCGACGAAAAAATACGATCGTGTTGAATTATTTCTATTAAACTCGATACGTGCAGAGCGAACACAGGGCAGGAGGCACAGCAAGCTCTGTAGAAAGTACATAGCGCGTTTGGCTTCAGAAGATGTTATTAGATGCTGGAAACGGGCACCGATCATACGGTTGACAGACCGATGTTCACCCTAGACATTCTGGGCTACAGACACTTCCAGCGAGGAGGCTCGGAGCCCTGTTAGTAGTTGAGTGCAAAATGACGCCACACTGTCAAAATGCCGATCGGTCTTTACAGACGCTTGGGGCTAGAGGTACCTAAGAACTGTGTTTAATTGGAATAATTGATTAGCCTGAATTAGAAGAAAATGAATTGAAGCTGAGCGATCCGAACAGGCATTGCCGTATTCTATGATGCACGGTGATCCCTTACATGTATACAACTTCCGTACGTACATTTATCTATACAAACATAGGCAAAATGTAAGGAATTCACACTGAGTTCGTACGTATATACCCAAATCTGTAATATATTATAATTTATTTGGCAATAAAGACATTTCAGTTAGATCATGTTGTACCGAAATAGATATGACAAAGCATCGTACGGCTTACAGTTTACATTGCGTGCTGCTCTGTCGATATATATATTACCGATCCCCTGATTCGAGCGTCTTATCCTTAATTATATCACATTCAAAGGTAATACGTTTTACTTGGTTGCGAGCTACATAAGTGTTCTGTTGGACAAATGATGAGAAACGATACCGTACATCTTTGTTACTGGACACGTCAACGTCCATCAAGTAGCCTTGAGATGAGTGTAAAGCCAACCCTAGGCCCTTTATTCTTATAAACCGTATTAAGCCCTTCTTTTCGGTGTGTCGAAATTCGGCTACGTATTGAAAAATGTCATTGGACATATCATAGGACGAAGGCAGACTGACTGGGTTTCGCTTGCATGTTAAGTTTGCTTAGTATAGATGTTAATTAACAGCCCGGGTATAGTGATTGAAAATGCTCTTGCAAAAAGCCTCTATTTTAAGCGTCTATCTGTTCGTGTCCCCAGCCTACGTACGTGTGATGCGAAATATATTAGACCAGAGTAAATTAGGGCTTACGGATGCAACGAGCACAGAGTGAGTGACAGCATTTAGAAGGAACATCACTGAACACGAGGCTTTCTGCCTGTATATTTCTCCCTGTAATTCTGATAGCAAGGTGATTCGCAGACCTCCCATTGACATGGTAAAGAGGCGTGTCGCGGCGTACAGTGCAGCTGTCCAAGTGATTAAACTTAAGCCACCCTTAGTTACCCTTACAAAGCAACGTTTGGTGATTAGGCTAAAAACGCCAAAAGAAGTTGTTTGATGACGCGGCGAAGTGCTCGTACCTAGATAATGTAATTGTACCGTTCAATTACATTTTAGGCATAGTGTGTGAAAGTATAACGCGATAAACACATAGATTTCGTAAAGAATTACTGGCAGGAGAACGCTTCGATAGATCTAAATAGTTCATCCTGACTTTTTAGTCAGGACGCTGTCTAGATCCTTCTTCTAAACTTCGTCGGTTCACAGTAATAGCACATTTGATTGCTTTTAATGTACATCTACATTGGCTGGTACGATACTGTACTAGTCACGGCGCATTACAGGGTTGTTGTGCTAGTCAATGCACAGATTAGCTGTGAAAGGCGTATGATTCGTTTCCGCGCGACGTTTAGCGTGTCCGTAACGTCCATCAGCTACTATTATATATACCATTGGACACACCTGGACGTCTT
Source organism: Varroa destructor (assembly GCF_002443255.2). Lineage (NCBI taxonomy): Eukaryota > Metazoa > Arthropoda > Arachnida > Mesostigmata > Varroidae > Varroa > Varroa destructor. The sequence goes on along the minus strand of NW_019211455.1, from coordinate 42,242,454 downwards.
TTCGGTTCTTCAAGTATACTGCAATCAGAAAAGATTATGAAAACGAATCCGTGGATATGCAGTCATTGCTCGGGAAGTACACCTTCTCTACGGAATGTGCAGGTTTAAGGATCAGCTGCATTCGGCGCACAACCATCGGTACGTCAGCAGGAATTGTATGACTATCTCGCCTCCACTCTGAGCTGCCCGGTAATCGGAAAGAGAAGGATCGATCAAATTGGACCCTGGGTTCTGGTGGGAAAGCTTAGTTTCTAGGGTGTATTCAGGAAAGATCCAGATAATGGCCCATGGAAGTTCACGCAGAAGTATCCGTACAGAAAGAAAGAGGGAAAGAACCCTCTGGACGGTTTTTTGCCGATGGAGCTTTCTCCAGCCGTTTGCGTTTACAGCGATGGCGAGGCAAGATATTGTGGTAGTGCAGCAAAGCACGTTTTCTCGGATGAGACAAATCTAGGTGGGACGAAAGTATGCTTGAGCTATATTTACCGCTATATTAACGCTGGGCAAAACGGGGAAAATATTGAGTTTCGTTTAAAAATTTGAAATTGGGGCGTTACTTCGCCGGCGATAAGAACTTTTAGTGAAACAACGAAGGAATTGAGACTAATGACATCTTCGGCTTCGTCATTATGCACGTCACGCGAGCAGGTGCTTATCTAATTTGGTGTTACTTACGTTATTGCTTAGGAATTGGTGCTATTTACAGATATCATATATGCCTAAAGTACACGTTGAGATTTGGAGTTTTTTTGTTTTAATTAGCTTTGATGACCCTATATGAATGCTGGCCACAAACAGCTCAGTCACCGGTACTTCGCACGGCAGCTTTGAAGACGCGATCGTAATGTGAACTGCCTTCTCTAATGAGGGTCATGTCTATTGCTGGCATTGCGTATATCTTTCGTGCAGCTGATAGGTATCTAGAAATGCAATGGAAACAATGCTGAAGTTCAATAACAATTACTTCACGCCGTGAATCACGCGTGTTAGTTACTTATGCACAAACGTGACGATAACGTATGGCAAGTTCAAGAAGATGAAAATTGGAAAGAGAACTGAGATAAAGGACGAATATACTGCTGCGAACGATGCATTTTGAGGAAGATTATTTTTTGTTTTCCCGCGGAACGATGCTCATTCCTTGCACCGGAGTTCGCCTCAAGAAACGCACACGGCACAGCCATCTTGGCCCTCCATTACGTCAATGTCGCATTTAGTTAATCGACGCTTGCTTATCTTAGTTTTTGACTTTCAACCCAGTTTCGACCATATTCAGCCTTTTCTTCCGCAACCTTCACAGTCCAGCCTTCGATGGGGTTCACCGATGCACTCTGAGACAAGAAATAAAGCATGCATAATCGTATATATCACTAACCATTTCTGTTAAGAACGCGGTAGTTTTTGTTCCTTTGTACGACTACATAATTTGAAGTGTTTTACCTTTGTCTTTGCTCCCACTTACTCTCTCTTCGTGGATTGCTTTTCTCGAGGCAGCCTTACCAGATGCAGGTCCCTAGAAAAACTTCTTCTTCTTGACGCCATCTGATGCCTCTAGGTACAAAGCTTTTGGATAATTTCTTTTTTTCGTGAGTACGGTACTACGATACGCGCAATATGACAGCAGGGGCATAAGGTGGGCAGTTCCACAATGTGGTCGGGCAATACGATCGACCGAGATCCGAACAGAGTTTCGCATTATTATCTTCATAAACACCATAAATAGTGACTATGTACATAGTGGCATCGTAAGCATCTGCTGACGCGTCTACACATATATTGCGGTAGCAGCAGTACAAACATGAATAAAGCAAGGCTAAAGACAACAAAAATGATCCCTTTTTGTGTGGCCTCACGCTAGCGCATCATATATATCTAATGCTATATGCATGTATGTACTATACAGACTTCGAATGTGAAGGCATTTCTCTTATGCCAGCTTTTCTCCTCGTTGGTTCTCTCTTTTCTAAGATGTTTATAACTAAAAAAACATGAATGGTTCCTTCTGTCGTTGTTGTTTTTCCTATTGGCTTGTCAAGTTAACCGACCGCGGCTGTCGAAACGCAATCCAGGAGCATATAATGTTGTAATAAGAATTCTAATAGGGACCAGTAAGGTGGGTTGTTTGATATTGGGTTGCCTTGTTTTTCAGTGATGCGCCACGTTATTAGTGACAGACGAAAGGACGGAGGCCATACTGTTTATTGTCTCTTACACCGGAAATAGCGTGTAATGTATACGCTAAACGGCTCAGTCAGAAGATAAGTTGAACTGCGGTGTATGTCATTGAGACGTGAGAGTAAGCGACCCCCGAAGAGGAAAGTGCTTGCCAAGAGAAAAAAGTTCCCAAAGCCGCTTCCTTGGTTCCTATGTTTTCCGCGGTACGCCACCGCCGTAGCAGCGCTAGATGCAATACTCGCATTGTTTAATACAGGAGAAAAGTAGGAGAGGATCTGGCCGTAAGTCGCTTCTTTTCTGTGGCGTTCTGTCTTCATGGATTTTTTTACGTTCCCTTCTGCCGTTTTTACTCGTTGACGATACGCGCACGTTGACATTAGTGAAAAGCTACTATCGAATCTCCTACGGATGACAGAAGCTCGATGATGGGGGGCTGACATTGGTCTAAGTCATTTAGGCTTTTTTCACTGTCCGTGAGGTCAATAGAATACTGGACCCACAGCCTCTCACCATCGTACTGTTCACATCGTACGTTTACTCTGGGTCGGGCCACTCGTTTTTTTACCAGCTTTGTTCTGCCCGTCCATGATGATAGACCTGTCGCAGCAGCTGTTACAACAGGCTTTTCTCTGTCACACTACCGACAATAAAGATAGCTCCTATCGATTGGGAAAGTCTTCTCAGGAGACGGACCCAGAACAGAATAGGGCAGAGCCTGGAAGCAGCGAGAAAGCGCCAGATTCGCCTGGATTATCTTACATTGCGGCCATTGTATGAGTGTCCAAAGTACGTGAATACGGCCTTCTGAGCCGTAATAGGATTTACGGCGGCCAACTCAAATGTTTGTGCTCGTAGCAAGTATTAAAAGTAGTTTTGTAGAAGAAAATTGAACGTGCTGCAATATTTTTGTGGGCTCTTATTAGAGCTAGAAATCAAAAACTAAAATAAAATAGGCGACTGATTCCAGCTCTGGGTTTTGGCAGAACCTATTTAGAGTGGTAAGATGAAAATCTACCGCGTTACCACGCATGAGAAGGATACTCGCTAAGTGCAATGCCGTATTAACTGAAGAAAAACCCTAAACCTACATCTTTATACTGATAATCTATCATTGTTTGTCGCCCGACACTTACAAGAGACAAATTAGTACAACACGATAACAGTGATATGTATATCTACTTTAAAAGGTGTAATCTACGTGACGTATCTGCCTACGGTTACGAGGTGATCGACGAACTGGCTTCGCGGTCTGTTGTGTAGAGAAACGATAGTCTGATATCAGCGTTTTATATACGATCTGCATAAATCTTACACCAGCGTAAAATATAGATTATAGAACTAAGAACTATTTTTTGAGAAAATAGAACCGGAAAGTATGTAAAAAAAAAACAACGTATTCAGCTGTACTATGGTACTCAGTTTTTGTTTCTAATGTTCATCCAATTTACGGTGAGCGTCTCTTTGATGATTTCAATTATAATAAAAATTTGAGCGACGTTTTGCTGGTAGACCTCGGCAATGTTCGCTGGTTCGAGTTACTGCTTGAGAGAAAAAAGGAGAGGAAAAAATAGGGCCTAAACGTGCCCTTCTCTGTGCAAAAAAACCGAAAACAAACAATAGATAGATCTTTCTCGCCTTATGAAAGAGAGAATAACTAAGATTATGGGCCGAGTCGACGTTCTCATATGTTAAAGTATTGAAATGACTGTTACTGTTACACATTTTTAAGGCCATTCAATGTAGCATCAAGGTACAATATCGGATGCTGCTTGTTTGAGGCAGGCCATCGGTGGTTATGAAAGTTATTGCTTTGACTAAGCCAGAAGGGAGAAGAGGCACAATGGGAGTTCGTATACCAAGATTTCTCTAGGACACAAATATTGGACTTCATCGTGTTCGTCCCTTCCGAATTTCCTTAAGCGGACCGTTCTGTCTAACAGTTTGAATTTCAGCCGAAGCCAAGTTCCCTTTCATTGACAACAAGGCTGTTTCTGTTGCTTCTGTCCGGAGATAACAGAAAGCTGATAGAGGTGAGACTTGAACGACAACAATGATGGAATTGAGTAAAACATTACGCTTTGCTTTTCCTACTCCGAAGCAGTCAAAGCGCTTGTTTGTTGCCTTTGGGGGGTGAGCGGCGAGTGGAGCAGATCCGAGCAGCCGGCAATAGCAGCAGAAACGTGGTTCCGCATCTACCAGCGCGTCAAAACTAACACTGCTGAAAGAAGCTACTAGGCCTAGACAAATGACTCGGAGAAACGGGGGAAGGTGAAGGCCCCAGGAACTGCCAGTTGTGATAGCCGCAATATATTACGCAAAGCTGCTAACTATTTTGATATGAAGCTGGGATTATATAAGCACCAATAACCAACGACTGGTGAATATTCTTATCGCCTACCAGGCCGTTGGCTTTTTTAATTACCACTACTGCCTTTTTTTTCTGCAGTCTTATCCCTTGAGCCTGAACAAGCCTTCGGAATCATCTATTTTTAGGTATAACATTACATTTTTGCTCCATTTGAAATTTAACCGGAATCGATGTTGTCTTATGTGGGGTTCCTTCAACACATCTATGAAACGGTAAGGCAAACAAACAAGCAGTTATTACCCTAAATAACAATAATAATAGTAGTACCTCATTTTTCCATCAGCTTTTGTTATTCTTACTTGGTAATATTTTTTGGCAATGCTGGAAAGTGAACCAGCGTAGCAATGCAGTTATTAGCCATCCAGACCATTCTGCACCCGGTTGGACCCATTGGGATTTCGGTAAGATGAACCGTTTGGGAGCTGCAATAATCAACTCGATTGTCGTCGTTTATTGCTGGATCTTTGTTGTGCTGGCAACTGCTGCTGACGCAGATGCCGCTCCTCCTGTGGAAGGTTTTCTCTCGCAATTTCCTACCGCTCTCCTGGTTGTTTCCTTGGACACACTTTATGGATCCAACAGTCTATTGGCTTCAAGATCGCAATGGCGTAATGGCTCAACCGAGTCGCGAAGGTGTCCGCCAACTTCGATACATACGCGCATCCAGGTACAAAAGAGAGAGCTTGCTGCCGCCACGTCCCGCAGTTAATGCCACTAAAACAGAACGAAAAATCTGTCCAATTGAACGAATCAACGAGTCAATAGGTAATGATGAAAGCAGACGAAATTTTGTAGTCGGTACTGCTTCGGTGATTCGGTCTGTTCCGATTAACCGCACTCTGCTTAACAGGCTGGCTTCTGGTTATTGACTATCGGCAGCACGAGACACAAAAGCAAGCTGAGTTGCTAACAAACTGACTAAATGCAACGAACCGTACCTACAAACTAAGCTATCTTCGACTTCAGTTATGTAGGATGCTATCCAGCGAAAACCGGGATGTTTTCGGGGACAGGAGTCCATTCAAAGGAGGCTGCTGATGGATGAGGGTGGCACAACGCGTCATCGTAGAATGACTGACCAACCATGAATTGATATTTCAACGTGGCTTTGGCCTACCTATACCTTAACCCGTATACTCTCGGCACGAGCTGCTGCGCCGACAACTCGTGGTTTTGTGCACTGAAGCCGCTAGACGCAGAATACAAAACGAGTAGACATATCAATATTCTCTTTCCAGCCGCGGTATTTGAAAATATTCAAGGCGGGCTCACTCTAAAACTCATCTAAATTCAGTGGGCCTCGTCGTTCAGATGTGCGGAGCCATCCCGGGCGACGAAGACGGCCGGCTTATTCATTGTGACGAACAAGCACATAGATAAAAAAGAAAGCGCGCATGTGTGAACTCGAAACTTCTACTAAAAATATTTCCGCTCTGCCCTGTTTCGTAATTTTTATGGCTTTTCTCAACTTGGCCTGGTTAACGTAGCGGTTGGTTTGAGGTGTTGAGGACCAAGAAGAGTTTAATTCGACATTGGCTTCAAACAAATCAACCATTCTCCCAGCTGAGAGCGGGAACGCGTCGTTATGTTTTTTCTTCTCGACAACAGGACAACTTCTAAAAGATTGCTATACCAAGACGGAGTCAGCAGTTGTATGGCAGGGTTCTCGTGCCATGTATCCGTGTTCTGGTACAAAGATATTCTGCAAATCGTTTGTTTGTCGTTCATCTTGGCCTAAGAGCGACAAGGGTCAGAGTAGACCAAAGTTTCCCAACTCGCCAGGCCCAGCTAAGGAGCTAAGCCAGGATACGCAGCTTTGGCTCCTAGCTGTAGCTCCATTTATACGCTAGCAAGTCTAGCCCTCAGAAGCTCCAATTAGACTGGCGCCAATATGTCGCTGCGGCTTAGGCGGTTCTTACTCGAGAGTAAATCTTTGGGTGTTTGGCGGGGTGACGACTCAGAAGCGTGTCAGTCTGTTGCTGCGTCGCCTCAGCAGATTTTAGCCAGGGGACTTCAGGGAGTGAGTATGAGACGATATCGAAAATAAAAAGCATGCGGGCGGTGGCAACTGGGTCGGCAGAGGCAGGTGGGGAGCAGGAAAGTAGACTGACGGCATCAGCACCAGGCTCTCGGAGACAATCGTGAAAAGAAAGAAACGAGGCCCTCCGAGGGTGAAATATCTTTTGACGACGCATCGATCATTTCCCTTACCTACATTTAGCAACAAGGAAGATCCCATAAACAGACATATATCGTCCACACACATTTACGTAGCGACTTTTGCCTGGCTCTCCGATCAGGTCAACGACGACGGTAAATACTATTGGACGACTCCGCTTATTAATCACACAGCTCCCGATACACGACTTAGTTCTAACAGCAACTGCTAATAAGTGGAGCACAGTTTCAACCAATTATTAGCGTTATACAATGTCATGGCATTCCTGTTCGCCGATTGGTCACCGAGACAGATGACAAGCTCAGACGAGCCCGACCGAATGTGGTCCAAAAAGAGACCAGCCATGGTATTGATAATGCTAAAGGCGCTGGCACTGTTTGCTTATAGCAGCTGCAGTAGCGACAGGACGGTCTCTTGCCTGTCGCTTCAGCTGTTGTTACTGCAATATCCAGAACGGGATCCGGAAAAGTCTTCTAAGAAGTAGAATGTGAAAAAGAATAAGCAAGCACTATAGGAAATCACCAAATTTTTTATTTGGCTTGCTTCAATGGATCAGCTTCTGGCAACAGGCTACTACTGCTCACTCACATTAGCGGTCCTCTTCTTGTCGTACGTGTTCGACTCTAGACAGAAGTCCCCAACGATGTCAGTGTGGCTTCCTGCTGAGCTAAGTTGTATCCAGTCCTTTGGTCTTTCATTACATTTTCCTTCGGCTTCTTTATCGCCTGTCGGGGTGCATTCCTTCCCCGTTTCCTCCGCACTCCCAAACTCATCTAACTTATTTATATATGCGGAGAACAGTAGCATATATTATAAGGGTGTGAGGCGACAGCCAAGGCGTCTCCCTGGTTGACTCACTTGTACAGAAAGAACAAAAGCGAGAAGACTGGAAGAAGAGAGGCAAGAGGAAGTTGAAAATAGATCTCTGTTAGTGTCTGAGGACCGGACTGATATAGAAATGCAAGGGGACGCTGCTAACGGCATCAGCTATCGAGTTGAAACCGATGGCGGTTCATGCAGTAGAAGACGCAGTCAGTTATGGAATCCAGTGGGAGTAGCAATACTTTTCCGAGGCATTCGAGGTTCAGGGGTTGTTGCATCGCAAATGATAGCCTCCACCATCCATACGAGGGGTGGGGTTTTGGGTCTTGATCGGTGAACGACCGTACGTAGAAGAACATGAAGCGCACTGGATCTTGGCGACATCTATCGATCTCGCTTCTTGCACGCACTCTCATACCGGCCGATCACCATTCATCTTGTAAGGATAACGGTGTGGCCCGCAAATAGCCAGTGAAGTCGCTTATTGGAGCTGAGGGTGCGGTCAGAAAGGACCAGTGACTAGGGTAACGACCAAATAGCAGCTAGGCAAAAAACAGGGACTCGCCTCGATGGCAACGGTTGATCGGTGGATGCTGCTGGACGGATAGCCAACTCCGATAAGAAGACTGAAGCGTGCCATTGCGCGTCACCCGTCCACCAGCGCGCCCTCGCTAAGATTCGCAGGGCAAAGAAACCATCTATGTCCGGTCGCGTAGACGACTGAGGCTATTGTCCATAGCAGCAATGGGAACGCAATAAAGAGCGGGAAGTTTTGGCGTGAAGCCAAGAAGCACTGCTAGTTCCTATCTCTTGTCTAACTTGGCCTGCTTGCACTGTAGCTTCATCGGTCGACACTGCTCCGTAGCTCTGCTAAGGGCTATAAATCGACTGGTGCATCGAGCACACCGCTGGTTGCCCGTCTGGCGACTAAGTGATGCGTCCTTCGATTAATATCTACGCCGTTACTGACAGAGGGGAAAAGGCAGCTGAGTAATATGTAGGACAGCCGGACGCATGGTAGCTGAGCTGGCTGTAGCGGACAGTTCACAGCAACGTACTAAAACCTCTGACATGGGGCATAGGATATGAAGGGTAACAACCCCGCATAGAAAATTGTACAGCTGTCTGCCTGAGGGCGACTTTCCTGAGCACTATTGTAAGTTTCCACGGTTCCATGACGAGTTCCAGTAGACCCGGGTCTAATCTACCTCCGGTCGTAGAAACGATAAAGCATGCATAATAAGGACAAAATGCACTTCCATTACCACTGTCGACGGCCAAGAACATGATAGAGAAAGCGGACAGAAGAATGAGAAAAGGGCGAATTCTGCCCATCACCGGCCTTATACTTTCCTTTATTTCTCTTAGGCTATTTCTAACATGAGCCATATGTAAAATATAATTGTGTTCTAAGTAAATTGTTATCACTTGATAGTGAAAGCAATCGTGGTAGAAACACTGAACGGAGCTTCTCTTTTTTCACTCTGCAGTAACAGTAGTAGCGGTAGTAGTAGTGAATTCATTCCTCTGCTAGTTGACTTCCACAGCCGGCTGTTTCAGGGTACTGTTTCCTCCGAGTTGGATGGTGAAGCCACACTGTCTTTACACGGTAAGCCAACGACAGCCACAGCATCGACGTTATCCGACACGCTGGTCCTTTCTCTAGGCCTGCCAGAGAAAAACTATCTGCTAAAAGTCACCCAGTTGCTGAAACAACCGGTGCCCCGACCAATCTCCAACGGAAACGTTCACTTTGCACTATCCTCGTTGGCGATCTAGCTGGTATAGGATTTCTGCCGGCTGACTGCCTCACTTCAAAACGTCGCCACGTTCGCTTAGCTGTTAGTTACTCAGCTAACTTGTGACGGATTCTCGCTATACGCCGACAACCACAACCATGACGAGAGCGACTGAATGATTAGAGCAGGGAATTACTGGAGTAAGGCCAATCTCGCTTTCGACGTCGACAGCAGCAGTGAAGCAAAGTACACTTGCTATGCTTTGCGGACCAGTCAGTAAGGTCGGTCAGCGAAATCCAGGCTCTCCGTTGAGTAATATATGCTTTAGTAGTCAAGGCGGGCCTTCGGGAGAGAGGAGGAAAAGAAAAGTTGGAACGCGACAGCAGCAGGGTCTAGTGCCTCCGTCGGCCTTCCTACGGCTCAAAGCAGTCACTGGCTGCAGAATATGTGTTGTTACTTTTACAGGACAAAAATAAAAGACGTGTGAGAAGGTGGAAGAGGTAGATCAAGGAGAGGAATGCTCGAATAATACGACCTCGGAGTGATGGCAGCGTGGCAACGTACATTTAAGGTGGACTCACGTCTGTATCGTTCTGTTTTCCGATTCGGCCGGACGGAATAGTGCCTGAGCTCCAAAACACTGAAGTGTTATAGTGTTTTCTAGTTTCTTCGCGTCTATGAATGAGAGGCTCCGTTCTCTGTCTCTCTCATTTTTTCCAGAACACATCTAGTAGCCATAAAATAACGTCAGCGTTTCAGGTGTGAGGTAAGTAATGCATTTGAAGGCAGGTGATCGGCAGGAGCGAAACTAAAGGATGCAGCAGCAGTGGAGCTGAGAGCCAGGAGTGGAGCAAAGTCCTTAACGAAAAGCAAAAAAGCTGCTACTACGCTAAGGTCGCAAGAGCAGACAAGGTCCGGTTTAGAGAAACAATATTCTTATTTACGTCTGAAAGGACCGCTATTGACGTTACAGCAGTGACGAAAAAAAAAGGAACCTTTATAACGGCAGGCCTGTATCTCGCTGGAGAACATTTACTAGTCAGTTTTGTTGTTTGCTATTGTGAATAGAGAACCCTAAGTGAGTGCTTTTCTTTCTACTGTCTTGACTTTTCGCCTCGTCACACTCGTACGCTACAATGCTGGCGAGCTTGCTTGGCGCCAGCCGATTTCCCTCGTAATATTCCTTTATGTATTTGCCGTTGCTTTACTATCAGGTCCAGTTATCTCACCATTATAGACGAAAAGAAGGTCGTAGGGAGACTACTCGCTTTGCATGAATTCACAGCGTCGCGATCACTACGGTGTACAGTACCAATGTAGTACCATAGCCGAATTAGAAGAGGGCTCCGAGGCCCACGACCTGCCAGGATCTCGGACCTGCTGGGACCTGAAATCAGGCAGCTGTACTGTCATGAATTGTTACGCGCTCATTCGAAATAGCTGATCGCACTCTTTTTTCAAGCACCCTACTATCGAACCATCTTCCCTGAATTCGCTTCCCCCGTACTCTGTTACTCTCAGCTACCCAATGTTATAAAAAGCGCTCATTTTAAGCAACGACCATGAGATGACGTAGCAGCAGGAGCCTTCGAGCTCGTCGTTGTCATTGCGTCCCTCTGCTTCTACATTCCCACCAGTGCTGATTGTGTCGCTGCACTGAGCTGCCATGGCGATCCGAGAACTGAAGACGCGTACACGTAATGGCTGCATGAGCCCATTACAGCCATAGCAGCGTCGTAGGGGAAACCGGTACAAGCGGACGGAACATCTGATCGGAAGTTGGAACTGGGGAGCTCCTGGTACTTTTAAGGTACGAGAGTTGATAGAACACTTTTGCTTGTCCGTGACCCGCTCGTTTATTCGATATAGTAAGAAGAGCGGGGCCATCGTAGCGTTTGATTTCTTTGCTGCTACTCCAGCTGCCGCTACCTTCGCCGGTATTGCTGATACGGCTGTTGATTTGTCCTATCAGACCCGTTGTTTCCGTTCTATACAGGGCACATTCCGCTTTGCCTTCAACGCCTCCCTTTCCAATCGCTACAGCTCTATGACCTACCTCTTGTTCGAGAGACGTCGACCGGATTCGATTCGATGCCCCACATTGCGATGACGCTGCACTCCGCCCGTTGTTGCCCTCGGGGGTAGTACGTCGACACAGAAAACTACCCTCTCTACGAGTTGTTATTACTTATTGAGGTGACGAGGCCAGGGGGGGGGGGGGGCAAAAGGATCGACGGGTTACTACAAAGAGGTAGGTCCAGTGGAACGGGTCCGACAAAGAGGAGTATGACGCTGACTAACCCGCGTCCAACAAGCAGGTGATATCTGCGTTAAATAGGCTAGCAGGTCGCGAGTTGGCATCCTGATAACACAGCGGCGGGAGAGGGCGCTTGCCTACCTTATGCCGGAACTATAATGCTGGATGTTTTCACATACGAGTAGATGAAAAAAAAAAAGCCGTAGAGTTCTATAGCTGCCTACAACATTAGCCTAGCAACAATCTAGCTGGCTCATGGACGTTTTCTGGCTTAGGTTTTTCAACCCGGACGACTCGTTTATTTGGGCCGAACAGCCGAGCAATCGCTTGCTATGAAATCTTGGGGTCGGTTGAATTGACCTCTGTGGGCCGGGTTATTAGATTGTTTCACTCGAGCCCAATCACGCTATTTTCTTTAGTACGCAATAGGTATAATGCGCCAACGGAGGTTTAGCACCATTCAAAAGATGGCCAGCACGTACATGAAACATAACGCTTACGCAGATCGTACGGATTGTATGTACTAGATAAACCGAAGAAGCATATACGTAAAGTATTGTAGGTGATCGTGAAGATTATTTATCTTCATATATATATATATGTACATATACTAGTATGTACACAAGCTGTGCAGTATCTGTAAGCCCGCAGTTATCAAGAAAATGTATACAAGATCCTTTTCACTACCATTACTAATGTGAAAATAAATGTAGGCAAAATTCTCGCTCGTGACGAATTTTAAGCTGAAGAAAAAAAGTGACATATTAATTATGTGCCATCATATGCACTTACCAAGCTACGACAAATGCATGACCAATAAGTCTATTGTTCATGCTTACCCTGAATGGATCGTAGATAATTTCCAGCTACAGATTTAATTTTGGTATTATGCTATATCTATTTTTAATGATTGAAGTATTACTATACGACGGAAATTATTTCTCTTCAAAGAGATGTTTTGCTTGCTCGACCGTGGCTAAAATGTACGGCAGGACGGACATGTTTAAATCAGGGGGCGGTTTCCATACCAAACTGCATATACATAATAGACGGATAACTTGCTTGGTTAACTAACGTTTGCATAGTCAATACAGTATATCAAAGGACCGACGGTAAGTCCTATATTCAACACTTCAGTAAGTCCAAGTTTTTTTTCTCACTGTCCGGTTTTTTCTTTCGTAAATCCTAAGGATCACCTCTTTTTGTGAATTAGATTCTGATTTAAGTAGCTGTATGTTAGTAGAAGTCTGGTTGAGGTGGCTTTTGCTACGCTTATCTGAGAACTCTCTAGCAACCTACAAAACACCTAAGGTCCCTAAGCCTACTAGGCGATTGAAACCTAAGGACATTTCAGTAGTAGTCCAGATTCGAGACCGAATACAAACACACTTGTTCCGTAGTGCTGAAAAGGGCCCGCGGTTGTTCGAAGCCGTCCTCAATTAAGGCAAACGATTTGCACGTAGACCTTCAGAGACACGATTGGCTTCGACTTTTCCTGTTTGAGGCATTTTTCTTTTCGAGGCCACTCGACAAAGTAAAACTGTCACCAAGTGAAGTCGACCTCTGTCCGATAAAACAAGGTCCGTCTACATCGACTTTTTCTTTATTATCGTATGATCAGTTCTATCTTCTACCGTTGCGCACTGTTACCGTGTCTCCTTGCGAAGCCTACAGGTGCTTACCTCTTACAAACTAGAAAAGGGTTAAGGAAGACCTATTGAAGCATACTATTCTGCCCCTTATCGTACTTTTGATAGATTGCGTTTACATCGATTTGCTGACCTGTTCGTATCCATTGATCTCATCGTGCGTAAACAAAAGTCTAATAGACAGGCGTGGACTATCATTCGTTGTCATCTTTAATCGATCTTTTTACCAGCACGTCTTCCTTAAACACAACTAGGTAGTTGGATTCTTGCTTGATGGTGCTTAGTTCTAAATAATTTTTGTGCTTTACTCTTAGCACGGTTGTTTTCATAGAATTAGCCAGCTATATTGGATACAATCTAAAAGTGCTGACCAACTTAAGAGGGTATTCTAGTGTGATGAACAAAAGGCATACGTATTTTTAAATGGTAAACGTTTTTTCTGCTTTTTCCTCTTCCGGCGGCCTTTCTGTTCTGTCTTCCAGAAAAAACCTTTTTCGAATCGAACTTACGCTTTCGTTCATGGTGCTTCTGGATCCGCTTTACAACTGTCGAATATGAGCATTGAATTAACCTCAACGCCTGTAGCCGCTTTGTTGCCTAAGATCTCCTAGACATATCTTGTACGCATTACGTTTGCTGCGTCACTACGCAGGCCATCTATTTCTGTTCGCTACCAGCGCGTCCGGTCTTGACGTCGGTGTCATTCGAATTTCAAGTAAACCGCCTACCACAAACCAAGGTAAATAGTATGTATACTCATGTAGGCAGCTAGGAGAAAATCTAATACGGTAAGTCGAGCTTTTGAAGAAATACTTTGGGGGCCCGTGTGTCGCAAGCTCACAGGGGCAACTCAAGTACAACTAGCGGAAAAGTAAACGACGGAATAGGGTACAAGTACGGCAGACAAAAGGGACGAAGGAGTTGGACAAAACAAAAAAATTGTGATGTGCGGACGCGACGGTCGTGTAAGACCAGTAGCTATGTTCGCCCCCATCGACAAACCGGTTCGGTTTTTTGCTCGCCTTCGGCTTCCAATCGGTTTACTGAATCCCTAACGGACTCTCGATCAGCGGTAACGACATATAGCTGCTCCGCCTTTGCGCCTGCTTCACTCTTCTTCGTTAATGTCACGAAAACGTGGTAGTCACTTTGAGAGCTTTGTTACATGTTGCTTGTGTTCGTATTGTCGACCCGAGATGGCCAGCGAGATAAGTGGCTTGGACCGTAAGCTGCGTAGTGGACTTAGCTTGTACCACATATCAGTTCTGTCTTCAATTATTGGCCAGAGACGGGGCAACCGACTCTTCCTGGATTAGTTTCCAATCTGTCACGGACTTCATAAACCATTTAGAATAGCGCCGCTACCAAACTCTTCTAGTCTTCAATTGAAGATTAGCTGGATCTTCGCCCTGTATGCTGATCTAGCCGCGTTTCTTATTGGGGACCTGCGTGTCTAATGCATCGCAGGGTGTGTACATGTGTGTGCCCAGCTACGCCGTAGACCACCTCCTAGATGACCTCTGTAATATCTTACGGTTCAGATCCGGCCTGATTCAATATATAGCAAGTAAAGGCTAGGAATCAGCAGCGGGTTAGAGCAACGACAATAACAACAAAAACAACGATGACGCAGCAGTGAATAGTAACAGTCTGCTAATTACATTTACGTCTGCTTTGTGAGTGGGTGTAGGCTCCGTTTACAAATCAAGTCAAAAGCCCTTATAATAGTGGAGCAATGCAGGGAGCTGGTCAGGAAAAGGGAACAGGACCGTTCTTAACGGCAGTCAGCAGGCCAGAGAGCTTGATGCCAGCGGCCATCAGTCGGTAGAAGATTAGGGTTAGGGAGAATTAGATTATGTGAAAAGCGGTAGCAACAGCACATCTCTGACCATTACCAGAAGGACAGACAAGCCTGGGGGAACGTTGAGGCAGAGACAATAGAATGGAAAGGAAAATAACGAAGGGAGACCAAGCATCCTATTCACTTCACTTCGTACATGCGACCGCTCGACAGCAGGGCAGATACTCACTACCCCCTGACAATGCTTTGCCCCTTAAACTACTCTATGCCGCAAAATCCCTAGTCCCCCGAGGGCTTACTTGGAGAATAAGTTACAGTTAACACTTTGACTACAGCAGGCTTCGCACAGGGAGCATAGGGACTTCCTGTCCAGTTTTCGACTGCTGTTCAATAGTTGACCACTGTCAATGAACGAAGCTTGTCAATAGTTGCGGTGATGGTAGCAATGGCGGTATTGTGGGTTGTGAAAGATAAACGGAACATTTGTTAGAACGATTCGACGAATCTCTGCGATGTTGTAGTAGCAATGTGTTTGCTTGATAAGCTTAGAAAAACGAGTTTACTTCAAAACCATGTATAGACACACATAGTTTCGTGCCTGGGGGCTCAGCCGCCTAGAGCAATGCCTAATACCAATGCCGGACATAAAAACTTAACACATTTGCTTGGAACGATTGAACGAACTCGGGTGAACTTGGGTCGCCTGAACAGGAGTAATATATTCATATCAAGGACCATAAAGGGTTTACAATGGTATCCGCTTCCCTGCAGCGTCTTAACGCGTTTATCTCGTTATGGCCGTTGGAGGATGTTGCTGGGACAAGCGCCGCATTTCGATTAGATGGTTATTAAATTGTTACGCCAGTGAAGGAAATATTCCACGAGCAGCAGCAGCGGGAGTACTTGCTGCTAGAGAAACAATCATATAACTGGCAAAACTATGACCTTACGTGAATTTCATGGTGATTGGAGTAAAATAATGCTAAATTTGATGGCGGCTTAATTGATGGCGCTAAAGCACTAACCACATCTGATACTGAACGATTTGTGATGGGGCACCGGTGCCTCACAGGAACAGGCCGTAAGGCCACAGTGTGAAGTGCGCCTGTAAAACCATCAGAGGTCCACAACGAGTAAACAGCTTTATCATATTATCGATCGAAGGGGCTTGCTTGGGAGATGTTTTCTGAAATTTGTGGGGTTTTATACTACAATCACTACTGCTGATCATAATGCTACGGAAACCATAGCTAGTGCAATGGACAGCCAGGCTTTCCGTCTATTAAAGAAGCAGTCTAGGACGCGCCCGCACAACGTCGCCCGGCGTTCAGAGGTGCCTAGCTGCCGCTTCTTTCAGCAATGGAAGCAGTAACAGTGGCAGCTATAACCGTCGAATGCTTTGCGAATGAGCTTCTTGGCGGCGCGTGTTGGCCTATCATTGCGTTTCATAAACCATGGACTTTTTTCAGGCCAGACGATTTATAAAACTGGCTCTATGAAGCCCTTCAATATGCAGGTATTGCATGTATTGTAGATTATATATTAGACATCAGTATAATATATAGGTTGGACATGAACAAAGAGTAAGTTCCCTTTGCGTGTATTCGTGCTGCTCGTAAGCATTTGTTCAACTTTACGACATCGTGCGTGAGCGGGTCGGGGAGGTTTGTTTGTGAGGCACTCCTCTGCAGTCTATAGAAACCAGGCTAAGCTGCCAAGTTGAGCAAGCAGACGAATTGGGCTGAACACATCCACAGATAGAATGATTCGTCAGTTCACAGTATCTTTAACAAAAACAAGAGTGTTTTTGCCGGAAAAACCCAGCTCGATTTCAAAACCAGTAAGGACCAGCCGCTGAGACCATGCACTCTTCCTAGGCAAAAGTAGCGATATTGTGCGACCATGCAGAAGGCATCAACTACGAATTGAAGCACAACTCAGTAAACGGTAAAAATCAACGTTGCGATACCGCTAGCGCAAATTTACGTAGATGTCAGGGTCTTTTTTTTTGCATAATTTGCGCTTATTCGATGCACTGGTGTCATCTCGTCTCACTGCTGGCTTCCTCTGTGACAGAGGGAGCTGACGTACGGGCCTTTGTATCAGGAAAATCTAACGATTTTAGCAATGGCTTTGTTCTCAGTAGGTTATCGGCGAATACAGACGGCACAGACTAAGTCAGACACCCGCAACGTCTCTAATAATGTTCTTTTTCACACATGAAAGGTGATTCACAGCCAGTGCTGCGTGAACTGACACTTGATCATACAGAACACTGTTACTGCCTTGGTTGGTATTAGCTGTAGTGCTGGCGACTGTGGAGGTCGATTGGAAAAGGAGGCGGGGGCTTGCTAAAAGCAAGGGCTTTTATTGTGAACAAGTCGACAGCAACGCCGATGGTAGCGTTAGTGCTAAGTCGAAGACCCTGTCTTGCTTACAACGGTCCGATTTCACTCCGTCCTGCACTTCGTCTTCTGCATGGCTCAGCCAAGTCTAATTTTGCGTCGTCGACCCTTCATCATCATTGAAGTTAGTCGTGGTGAGTGCTAGAAACTAAACATCGGTCTGATGCTGTCTCCGTCGTGTCTACATCACCAGGCCGTTGACAACGGGACATGCGATGAAAACAAACTAAAAATAGCTGCTACAAGACCGGACACTCGTGTGTCAAGTCGTTATATGTTGTTAGAATATAACTTTTTTTTTCTTGTTTACCATTTACGACTAGCATCCATCTCTACCTCTTTGGCGCCTTAGTTCAACTGTGTTTTCTTTTTCCTCACTAAGCACTCAGTCCGAAAGCTTACGCAACCACAAGGCGCTGTGTGTCAACGGAATCAAGCTCTAGAGTAGATTATTGTGGGACTAGAGCTGGAACAGCTAGTTCGCAGACTGCCATCTCTCAGCTTGCGTTTCTAGTAAAGACGTCAGGCGCTAAAACCCTCTGGCAAGGTAGCGCGCTTAGAGAAACATCTAAGTCTTGTTTGTATAAACGTTTTTTTCGTATTCACCAGTTACGGATGGCGCACTCACCTAAGCCTCTACGACCTCCTGCCTCTATGTTTAGACGGATGCGTCACTTCCACTGAGCTTCAGGTCTAAGTCCAATTCGGCCTAACCAGTTCATTGTGTGGGGCTCTGCGTGGATAAGCAGTCCCCGTCTCTCCAGCTCTACTCAACCTATATTGGCGTCTTCTTTACGTTCGCCACCCTATGTTGGTTAAGTTTGCTCTTGGACCCAACCTGCCACTTCGTCCTGGGCGATTCCTTCTGCCAGTAAATGGTTCTCTGAGAGACCAAATACGACGCAATAGCCCAAGATGAAAGGCCGAATCGAAGTTTTTTCTCGTCGGTTCTACAAGGCAATAAGTATTATCTGGTGGTACATGCGTCGAGATCGTTGCGTGCCGCGATCGAAACGTTGCCAGTTATAACGCCATTTACAACGCTCGAGTCAAATTTTTGGGCTTTGTGGCAACGACAAAAGGACCTGCTCAATTGTTTCCGAGAGAGACAGCCACTAAGGACCCGTGATTTTGTCTTCATCGCGGCTTTGTGTTTTTTTCGTTGATTGGAGACGGTTGAATTGATGACGGTATGGCTCTAAAATCGTCGATAAACGACAGCAAAAAGATAACAGGACTGCATCAGAGATTAGAAGAGGACGTTAATAAAATATGCCTTTCTTGTGCTAGAGGGCTAGTTCTTGTTAGGCATTAACTCTAACCCCTAACACGAACACTCACTGCCCGATTCTCTAAGAAGGGGTAGGTATAAGAAATATATCCTCTTTCCGTATAGATCTCAGGCCACGCCACTAGCAATGAACGGGAAGGAGAAGATCCACGGCAAAAACATGAGGCAGAAACAAAGCCAAGATCTGTCGAACGCATTATCGCGGTCGCTGCCAGATCGGATCTGTTGGCGCCCAGGATCATGTCGCTTTATAACTCACCAAACGGTTTGAGTCAGTAAAACGACTAAACAGACAAAAGGTTGGATGTTTCCCAATCACCGTTAGAGTTTTCAGCTAGCAATATCCAGAGCATGTTAGTAAAAATTAATTAACACGGGAGCACAGACCGTTCACACGACGCACTCGCGACGAATTGCGCTTCCATTAAAGAACATTAGGGAGAACAATTTCGTAGCTAAGCAGATAGGAAAGGTTTTAAAAATCGAGGAACATACGATTTGCAGTGATACCGATGCAGCCCTTATCAGGAACACGACGTTATAGGGACCGTCAGGCTTGCCAATGGAGAGAAGAAAGGCGCGATACGTACAATAACTAAATGAACGCATTGAGATACCGCAGAAGCATATATATACAAAGTCGTTGCCCGGTTCCTTTTCTACTCTAAATCGTTTTGATTTTGCACTAATTTATAATCCGTTGCTTTCACGTCCCACAGATTTTTATTTTTTTCGTATGCATCTGTTCGTTTTACAACAATAGCTACGTAATGGGCACCCGCTATAGCCATAACAATCCACCCAACCGCCTCAGACTCGTGTAACATACGACGCAATTGTGACAATTTTGTTTATAAGCGAGTTCCGTTTGTTAAATATGAAAAGTTCAGCAGGCAAAATAGTATCGGTTCAGACAAACGTAACAGGGAAGTCGTAAGAAAGCTTTCCGTTCGAGTATAGTAGATAGTCAACGATCAAGAAAAAAATGGACTTTCGTATGAATTTTGATTTCCGCACGATGTTTTGTTTCCCCACGCGTTCTGAGACACTCCGTCCGGAACTCGTCCAATTCCATCGTTGAACGCGTTCAAAAAGTCTTGAAAAACGAGGCACGAAGTATGTAATACACGACGAATGCGCCAGGGAAAAGCATCCAATGCGTCTCCTTTTTCTTCATCTCCTTCTATTGCCTTTACAGCAATAATAGAAAAGGCATCGCACCGTAGATCTGTAGAGTCTTCTCCTTACTGTTTCCTCGTCTTCCTACCTTCAGTATTATGATAGAACAAACAGGCAACGCACCATTCATTGAGCTCATCCGGACCCGTTATTGATTCCATGGCGCTTCGGTTGTCGCCGTTCGGAGCACAATAGTGGAATACGTTGTGGTGCAATCGAAGCTTCACGGATTTTCTGAGAATCGGCGACCATATGAAATGGCACAAACGAAGGACGAACAATGAATAGATGAAAAAATCGAAAAACAAAAATAACGGCCTTGACCTTTTCGGGCCTAAATTCAAATCCGATTGGAACCCTTTGAGTAGCAGTAAATTGATCAGAGGCGTGGTTGTTTGCTGCGAATTGAGTCAATATATGCAAAAGTCGATTGAAGCGTTGCAACAGAAAACAGATACAGAGGAGAAGGTGATACTTGTGGACCACTGATGGACAGTAGGTGTCAGGCCTATGTAGCAACTTTGGTGCTTCGATAGACAATCAGTGTGGTGAGGACGTCAAAAATAATGAACATACTTTTTGTGCGGAAAAAAAACGAAAGACCGAGAAAAATTCTTATACCGGATCTACAAAAATACACTCCAAGCCATGTACGAAAAAGCACGTAAGAAGTTCGGCATTGTTTTTTTTTTTAATTCGAATGCGTATTAAACATATATTAACATTATCGTTATCACGTATGCTAAAAATGAACACTCGCTAAATAAGTGCTCTATTCGAGAATCCGTTTCAAGTTTGAGTTTCAGCTTCCTTTAACAATCGCTGTTTCAACAAAGTAGACTGGAAACGTAAATGACAATAAAGATTGCTTATGAGCTACGCTAGTCGACCGCCATCGTTATGCAACATCCCCTCACTGTATATATTAGGCTCTTGAAAAAAAGGTTTTCAAATGCTCAGTAGGTCCGTCCATCACAACTTACGTAGCCCTAGGACCCGCAAAGCAATGCAATGAATTGCTCGCTCGTTCAAGGTTACTCACTGCAATATTTTCTAAGGCCTTTGGGGAGAAAGTGAGCGAATAGAATTTCCCCATTTCTCCTAGCACCTAGGGAATGTATTTATAAGTTCGTCGACAGACTGCTTAGATAACAGAATGCAACGTCGGTAAAATGAGTAAAAAAGTTAACCCGAAGCGTTTAGGAAGGCATCAGTACTGGAAAGACTGGCGCCCAATAGCGTAAGTGTCAAAAAGTTTAATCGTTGTCGAGTGATGAAGGAGCGGGGGGGAGGGCGGGGGCGAGGACCCATATTCCTCCACACTAACTGAAGCCAATTAGCATAGAATCAATATTTAGGATTTGCGATTATTTCAATCCTAGCAGATGAACGAGCAAGAACTGCGGTCCCAAGCCTTCGCATGGGTTCACGAGACGCTGTATATTGTAAATACCGTCAATTGCAAGATGCTGGCTGAGGCATTAAGAAGACTATTGCCGCAAAAGCGACAAGCAATATCCGTTACGTAGTAATATATACATTAAACAATTTCTTATGACATTTTGCTCACTATAATAGGTAATTCAGTGAAGCAAAATTATAATAATTATGTCCGTTTGGGTTGGTCCACGCCACTGCATATGTGTGTGTCACTTATTATGCTTGCAATTACTAGTAAATACTTAGCATCCGCTGCAAGACCACAGACACGATTCGTGAGAACATTTTTTTTTATTGTCTATGCAGTATGTTCTTAATTAGACATTATTTCACACATAGACCCACCCACACAGATTTGGTTTCGCATTTTAGGGTATTTTATATATAAATTTTAGGGTAGACGCCCCCTGGACATGACCCGTGACCCACACTTCAGCATCTTATGAGGTTCACAATGACTTAACTCTATTCTTCTTGATTTTGATAGATGCAGGAATACCGTGCAGCTCAGTTTCCATTCAAATTGTTTTCTTTATTTGCAAGAAACTCAAAATATCTCCAAAGTGTATCTCAGTTTTATCGCTCTACCGTCGAGTTTTTCAGCAGTTGAATAACAGGGATAATAATAATAATAATACCGTTTAACTGTTATCCCAATTAACGGGCCACCAAGCGCGCCTCCGATTTTACCTTGGACAGCTCTTATTCCTAAGCGGCTCCTGATGGCTCGCCCTTCGGTAAACAACTCGCACTTCAGTATGCTTGGTGCTTTTTGTGTAGCGATAGTGATGTAAGTGGAAAGAAGGAAAATAATAAAAAATCACATCTACTGCTACAACCCGCAATGTCTCCATCGCATTATATATATTTTTGGTCGGCCTCAGTGATTAATTTCATTTACTACTACTATTGCTGTCACCGTTGCTAGTTTTCATATAGTGGCAACCATATAAACACGACGATTTCCATACGCCTCTTTGGAATGACTCTCGGGAGCTTGTGCGCATCTGAGGCACAGGCCTCCTCAGGCCCGTTACTTGTAACCTGTATTTCTTTGGGTCGGTTTGTGTGTGTGTGTGGGTGTTGTAAGAGGCGGAGCATAGAAACATTCGTGTCGTTGCATTTAGTGCGAGATTATCTCCCGGTTCAGAGTATTTCTGTGCGACGTGCAAATCTAATTCACGAACTGTGGAGTAAGGACGCAGATACTAATTAGCTAAAACAACAACAATAGAGCCAAAATCTGATTTAGGGATCTAGCCTCACTATGCCAGCTGAATCGCCTCTTCAGCATCTGATTGAGCTTGGTTTCTGGAAGTAAACCCGCGCCCTATTAATTTGCGGGTAGGATTTCAGTGGTCGTGTTTACAGGGTTTTTGCATGAAATGCTTTTGTAACCCTTGCTTTTCTTCATACAACAAGCTTAATTGAATATAAGTCTTACGTGGAAGACTACTGATATCTTAAGATGAACAACGTTCAGCATTATACTGAGTGTGTAGCAAATCGATGATATGTGAATCTATGACCACCAATTCTTACGGATCTTTATACAAATATATTTAATAAAGGTTTACAGTCGACCTCGTTGAAACAAGCCTTCATATAACCTCTTATTACGCACATCCAGGTTTTCTTTATGACATCGTATTAACAAGGTGCACTTCTTTTTTTTTTTTCTAGATTGCCCTTAATGACTGTCATAATTAGACATTCTATCTTATACAGTGATCCCGATGCTATATATTGAATGTATTTTTGCTCGTTCCCGTTATTCTCTTTCTCTCTCTCTATTCCACATAACTTCTTTTTCCCACCTGTCTTCCATCTACTCTTTTCCTTCGCCCTTTTCTGTCCACGCCTTCTCTCTCCCTCCCTGCCCCCCTCCGCTCTCTCTCTGTTTTTCCTGTCTTTCGTTACACTCCATTTAATTTCCCTTTTCTTCTTGCCTTTCTTCGGTTCATGCTTGATATTTTTGTTTTTCTATGTTTAACCTTTTACTGCTTCCTCTATCTTTCTTGTTGTCTCTGTTTCTCCGTTTGATTATATTTCAGCCAAGGCGACCATCATCACTCGAAGTTTTTCATCATCAGACCTCCCCCTGCCGTTCGTTTTTGTCGCTTCCTGTCGCTGCTCTAGCCATACTATCTATTGGCATAATCACTATTATATCGAACCTTATATTGCTGTTTTTGCTTTGTGACCTCGGAACTAACTGCTCATTTTCGATTATTATGGTTATTATTTTCAGTCCCCCTCAGGATTCTCGGATTATTCGTGTATTACGTAGTCCTATTATTTTTCCCTTCCGTCTCTGGGTTTTAGTACCCAAAAATGTTGGTCTGGTTCGTATCCATAGGTCATCCTTGCTTTGTCTTGTTACCATAGTACCGTTTTTAAACACAACCCAGTCCGAACAACAAGCAGTATTTTTGGGAAAGCTAGAAAAAAAAAGAATCGTTTTGAAGACCGGCTTGTGGCCCGCTGATAGTGAGGACGAAAACAATATCGCGACTCGGGTGGCTTGGATTCACCTACTAAAAGCGATTAACCGCCTTGCGGCCAATGAAGAAAACTGGTCGCAATGAACTTTGTCAGCCTTTATCTATTTTTACATTTTATGATGACTGCATATCTATTAATGTTTCCATTCGCGCCTGCCTTTATTGCGAGGGCCACTCATTGGCTACCATTGCGACCGAATTTACACGGACATTATATTTGGCCCAAGGTCACCTTGAATGAACAGACCAAACCTGACGCGATATGTGATCTCTGGTAAGAAATTATTTATCCTTTACTATTGCGGTCTTCCTGGGCGTCTATTGCGGCAACCTCTGTCTATGCGAATGTGCCATCTACAGGTATCAAAAGCGGAAGTTAAACTACATGAAACAGAGTAGCAAATGGGATTAGGGTACGAACTGGGTCGAAGTGGTTTACGGATCGATTTGTACGGCTGAAACCAGTGCTACCACCTTTAAGGGACTCATTTTTTTGCTCTGTTTCTCTTCGAGTTTTTCATCGTCAAATAATTTTCTCTGAAGGAATGATGTTTCGTTCTTCTATACTGTGACAGAACGTTTTGGTCTCCCAGGAAAGTGCCAGGAAACGTTTTCAAATCTAATCTAGCCGGAAGTGCGTCGCTCCACAAACAGGAATCAATACACATTTAGGAAAAATCGAAAGGAGGCGCATAACCGCAAAAGGGCTTGACTCGATTGAAAAGTAGAGGAAAAATAGAATCCATTATTTTGTTTGGCCCATTCCCGCGATTATATTTTTGACAGATCCGCTAATTGAAGCGGACATATTTCTCTCGTTTTTTTTCTTTACCCCAAAATACTTCCAAATGCTTTGTTTCTTTTCGGTATCAATGGTTTACGGTTATTCCATAGACAGAGGATTTGTTTCTCATGAACTTGTATGACCATAATATATCGATACGTAACCAGTCGCTCTGAAGGACACTTTGCGACAATAGCACCAAAACTTAGATGGGCTTCATCAACTTCACTCATAAAAATAGACTCATATACGTCCGCATATATGCGTTTTCCCCTGGAATTGAAGTAGTTAATTGCAAAGCATATCGACCTGGGTCAAAGGAACGTGTGAATCTAATGTTTTGTACAGCTATCAATATTGGCTAAAGTTCGCCTGCAGAAAATAATAGAGTGATACTGAGCGAACGCTTGATCGATTTAGCTAGTGATCCCGCACTGTTTTAGATGGGCCTGCTACACCTAAGGCGAAAAACAATTGCAGAAGACTTCTTGGAAAGGGCCGGCTGAGGTAGAAGATTCACCTGCTCGTAGGAGCTTCTTGAACTACTATATTTTCACTGGCCTAAGCCACATTTGGCCAATGACAATAGTAACGCGCCACTAAGTACATCCATGTGCAATATCTGATGCAGAAATCGATTATTTGTCTTCTTACATTAGGAACGTCAATAACAGCGAAAATGACAAGACTAATCGTACCGGTAAGAAAAATACTGGTCATCGGCAAAAAGCTGATAGAAACCTGTGCCTCTTTCTTATTGCTAAAAACCCTATCTTCCTCCATTTAATTTATAATGGTATTGTTTACGACAATACAAGGTATTCAGTGCTGCCAGGCCTTAGCAAAATATAGTAGATAATTGCACTCTTCCCAAGATGCTTCAGGACCCATATGTTTGATGCGTCCTTAACTAGGACAGCAAAATCGGACTTAGGGCCCAGATAGTTATTTAGTTTAAGATCTAATTGAGTAACCCGTCGTCATATGCCGACATCACACATACGAAGATCGGTTACTGGTTACTGACTACCGACTACATACAGAGAAGCTGCGTTTCTGTGACTACAGATATTATGGCGTACATCCGTGAGCGATGATCCTATACATGATTGCTGTAATACAGTAAAATGGCTACCTGAATAAGGGCCATAACAAGATGTACATTAAAACACTGCATCACTGTAAATGGGCCGGCCCCTGGCTTGTCAGAATCCAACAGGATATGTCTGTGTTTGGGGGTACAGAAGAGAGGAAACAATCAGTTGTGGCCGTTGCGGGGACGGCGGCGAAAAGCATTACTTTGTAATGTTGGAGTCGTGCCGCCGCTGGTTATGATGTAATGAGATAACACGTAGAAAAAATAGGGCGTGCCATATCTATGAACAAATACAGGAACGGCTTTTCCAGAACGGAATAGACTCCGCCATCAGAAGAGCAGAATATTCCAGGTAAAATTTCCGTACGGAAACTTGAAAACGAGCTCGTTGACGCTTGCCTTCTGAAATGAACTCATGGAAACGCATCTGAAATAAACGCTAGCCGGCAGTGGGAACAACGTATGCATCAAGTAAAAAAAGAATATATGGAGGATCTCAAAGTTAGACTCAGACGAAGACTCTGCTTCAGCTCGCGTTTATTATACATCTATATATATATATGTATATACATACATTATTATATATATATATTAGTGTATGCATATATATATATATATATACGTATAATATATATAATATAATGTATATAGTGTTTACACGAAGTAGGATTTTAATGAGGGGCATAAACGTGCATTTTTAAACGTCACCTTTGATATACACTGTTAGAAAGAAGTACGAGAACAGACCAATGTCTGTAAAAACTTTTAACATACATTTATCTGATCGGTATCCTTTTAAAAGCATAAGCGTGTCATGTAATTAGGTTTACTCAGTAACGACTCAGTAAATCTCGACGGCCATGATAGCGGGTCTCGGCGAGTGCGTCTGTATATTAAATTCCGTTGTGACGTCTGTACAGTCAGGGAAAACTTTCAACCCAGGGGAAACCGACCCTGGTGAAAACTATCCGAAGTGACGGCCTGCAAAACAAAATGGCACAGCAGGCAAACGGCCTTCCCGCAGAGTCGTCGAGTAAAGGGCAATTAATTCATCCTGAATGGTGAAGTCTGAAACAAAGGTTCCTGCGTGCCTAAAAAGATGCAAAAGTTAGAGGGCAATTGCGGGTGAAACGGCAACAAATAATAAAGTAAAAACCCAGTCATCTATTAATTACACTTCAAAAAAAGGAAGGTAACTTTTACTGTTGAAAAGTAAAAAATGATTTCATATAGAAATTTCTAGTAATTAATTTCACATAGAAAATGCTAGTCGATTCAAACTAACTTGTAAAACAGGCCTACACAATCATCGGATTGCTACGAATTTCCACGTTAGCCCTAGTAATAAAACTACAATCATACTATATTTTAGTTTGTGTTCTCTACATGCCAACTACATGTCAGCAAGCCGTCATTAGCCTGCATTCATCGTAAGGGCGGCGATAGCCCGAAGGCCCAAAGGGAGCGTAAGGGACTCATAATGCCAGACGTATAATTCTGTAGGCTCGTATAGAACCCGTAGAAGCATAGTAAACAATAAGAAGGTATAATTAGCTGTGAACATGATGAAGATCCTTTATGTATACACGCGTTTTGCACCAGCACAGTAAGAATATGTAGTGTGGTACGGTTATGAATAAATGTTTACCTAATAATTGTAGTATCTGGTCGGCGTTCCTTCTACAACTTTTAGGACATTTAATGTACTTTACCCATTTCTGCTTCTGCAGCAGGTAACAAGAAAAAAAGGTGAATTGCCGCTCTGGCCTGCTGTCGCCGCTGCCGTTCTATAGGCTCTGATATTCTCGTGTAGCTGGACTCGTTTCGTCAAGGGGACTGGGTAGCAAAGATAAGTTTACCACTAAACACTAGAACGCCCGACCACTGCAGTTTCAGGACTTCGAGGGTCCATAACCCCTAAAGCTTTTCCGTGTGTATCGCTGTCGTTGGCCACCCCAGAGACTGCTACGGTCACGTAATAGACACCGCAGTTGTGGCGGATAGTGCTTAACATGCGTTAGTACGTTAGGGTCGATGGCCAGGACCCATTCCTATGCTCGTCTTGCTGCTTAGGGCTCACTAGTCCTTGCAACCGCTGCTGCAGTCTACCATCTATCTTCGCTAACGTTTCTGTCCTGTTCAAAGCTGTGTCACCCGCAAACGAGCCGCCAAAGAACGACGGTGGCAGAATGAAGTTATATCTGTGGGACAGCGCTTTGGGAAGCAGTCTTACACAGGCCATTCCGGAACCTCAATTCGGAGCAGCATATTTCTTCTCTGCCTACTTGGGACATAGTGTTGGCGCGCCGATGAGACCCAAATGTAGCGGTCGAGTACAGACCCACAGCAGCAAGTGCGTCGCGCCTTGTACAACGTACACTGCACGTGCTTAGTTCGGGTATAGTTGATATGTTCGTTGGCTTGTTTGTTTCTGTTGCCTGGCCCTGCGCCGCCGTTTGCCCACCGGCAAACATTTACAAGTAAACGAACGAGTGAGAGCAGGTAACACAAATGTGAACGTCTGGGCACATTTATGTGATGACCTCTACACCCTCGCTGACTTGATGTATGGGACCAGATGTGAATGGTGCCAAACTTAGACGTGAGGCGCAAGATATATGTTGGCGACCTACACAAAACGAAGTTAAGTTCTGCGTAATTAATTAGCAATCAAGTTTTCTATTAAAGCATATTAATAGTCGTTTTTCTAGCTAATAATATGTCATAATTGAATCATTCTGCTGTGAATATAACCGGCGCAAAAAGCTTGCGCGTACCACGCAGGGTAGCGAGCCACAGTAAACGACTAGGAGCCATATGTTTAAGTTTATTGAGTAGGACGGGTTGCGTGAGCCATCAACGTATTCGCCCGTATGCATGCATGCGCGCACTCGGAGAGTCATAGAGCGCTTTACGATAAC
The DNA here is from genome assembly GCF_002443255.2 of Varroa destructor. Taxonomy (NCBI): domain Eukaryota; kingdom Metazoa; phylum Arthropoda; class Arachnida; order Mesostigmata; family Varroidae; genus Varroa; species Varroa destructor. The sequence goes on along the minus strand of NW_019211455.1, from coordinate 42,213,844 downwards.
GGGCAAATGCTAATAAAACCGCGCCACGCGTTCTTAATAAGGTACCAAAAGGTTTAAGTTCTACGTACGCCGATGCCGCGACCTCTAAGCATGGCTTCTCTTCATTCTCTACTGGAAAATGACGATTTCATTTTCTGCTCTATCATGAAGCGATGCCCACCGCCACCCATTTTATTAATATTATAAGAATAAAAAAACTGCATTTATCTGTAATTAACATATTCTGCTTATTAAAGCTCATTCATATTCGCGTTATCATCAATATTCACAACAATTTCATTTGAGTTGACCAGAATTACTGCATACTTAATGCGTTACGATGCAGGAAGACGAAGCACGCAATTTTAAAGCTTACGTGAGGATAAATACTAGATCGCTAGCTCGTTGATTAGAATTGCTAGCGTAGCTGTCAAAGCGTAACTTATTACGTTTACCTGCAAGTTTATTATGTAAGACTCATTATAAGTGGTTAGAATAGAGTTTTTGAAAAACCGTTAATTATTAAATTAAAAATTTCACATAAACAGGTTTAGTACACGACCAGTGGGAAAATCAATGATTGCGAGTTATAAGTCTATTCACTAATGACTGACGTATAGAAAATCTGTATCTAAGTATCCATATATATATATATATATATATATAGTATTCGACGGAACCCTCATATGTATGGTACAACGTATGAAGTTGTTGGACAGGTCTGTTCTATTGCGTTTGTCTATACGGTATAACAAACGAACAAGTCCATCTAATCGACTGTAAGCCTGCTAAACGTACACTTACGGTTGCATAAAATTACAAGTACAATAATTGTTTTCTTCTTTATGTAAATTAAAAGACAGCTTTACTTCTACCTATTGCAGAAGCAGCAATACAATAGCAAAGGTTTTACTCTAAATGGCAGTGATAATTCGATAAAAGAGCTCGAAGCGCGAAGAGAAGCCCGACAATGCCTTAATCTTAACGATTTTCTTCAGTAGAAGAAGATTACATATCTGAGAAGTCGACAAGTCCCAATGCTTCGCTGGGTGTCTGTAATGTAGCAGTTGTTCGCAAATAGCCACGAAGATCATGGTTGAAGGGCGCAACTGTTCGACATATTTTCTTTGCTTGATTTTGACTTTCGATGTTCTTCGCTGGTAAGAAGGCAATAAAGCTGAATCATAAGGAAAAACAGGAACTCTGGCGGACGATCTGACTTTCAGTATCCTGTAGGGCAAAGCTAATAGAAGTTAGCGATACATCCATATGTTTGTGTGCGATGACCCCTTGCCTGCGTTTCGTCTTTGTGATTCCTCTTAGTCCGTTTACTCCCTTAACGTTATCCCATGATCCCTTGCGACTAACTCCGGACCACGCAAGCGTTAATGGACACGCAACGAACACAGGAGACGAATCAGTAACGCAGCTCCGTGAATCTCTTCTGCTGATTAGGCAAGGGCCTCTTCAGGACAATCTGCCGCAATGAGACCCCAAGACTACAAGAAATAGATAGAGAAAATAGAAAATACGGCTATTCACAGACAAATGCTATTGTACCACCCTCGAGGCTATCCTTTCTTTCTCCAGACTAAAACAAATACATGTCGAATGTCTCTGTTCAAGAAACGGATATATACCAAACCCCCCGAGTAGTACCAATGGCCGTAGTACCTACAAGGAGACAGTAGCAGGAAGCATGGCGATGTGTTAGCGTTAACGGCTAATGTTAGATATATCCTGAGTCCGTAATATGTGAGTGACCGACTATAGGTGAATGCGTTTTATGTATGTAACCGAGCCTTAATTAGTAGCAGTAACGATTGCAACCGCTGCAGCGGTAACAAACGACGTCTTTTTCTATGTTATTCCTAAACTATGGATGTTGATGGCGGATGTCAACGCTTTGTAAACAGCGAATGTGTTGCCAAATACAGAAACGGCGTTAATATGTCACATATTGCAATGTATCAAAACACTGTGCAAGGGGCAATTATCTCCGGTTGTGAGGGGATTGGCAGTAAAAGATAGCTACGTGCATCAGAGCTCGGCTATACTGATGTGTACATACAGAATAGAACATTTGAACGCGTTCGAATGCGTCAGAAATAGGCTGGAAAATATATGCGTATCGTCTGTTATCGTTCAAGCAATTTATTAATAATAATTAATAATTCCGGGAGTCTAGATCTTGAACCTAAAATATTCTCTGAAAGAAGCTGAAGTTTTTTGTGCGACATCGGCCGGCAATGATAAAAATGATACGGGTTGATTTTTTTTTTCATTAAAACATTGGATATTTGTCCGAGTCGGACCTGGCTGTGGCTGTTTTCGATGTCTCATATAAGCAATGCAGGATCCTCATGAAAAAGCCATAAGGTCGGTAATTATTTTTTAGTGATTAACCTGAATTTCACCAGTACGTACAAACGAAATGAGAACTAAGGCAACTCACTTCTAGGTAAAAAATGTTGAAGGGTTTTAGGTAAGGATTAAAATCCAGTTTCAAATTTGACTATCCTCGTGCCATTGCCATGATCTACTATCAGAAGCTTAGATCTAGCAACGGTGGCTAGTACAGCCGCACAAACCGTCCAGCAGATTCTATCCGTATAAGGAACGGCAAGCTATACTCTATTTGCAGAGAATTAATTAATATAGGGGCATTTGCTGGTCTAGTCTACGTAAGTTGTCTGCAACATACGAGTATAAATTCCGGCCTATCCTGACGATGATATCTGATAACCCCTCCTACAAAATTTTGTTTATGATCAATCGCACTTTCTGCCACAAGTTCTAATTTCTTATAAAATATATCGGTACGTAAATTCTCCTGTCGTTTCGATACCGCTATTAAACGCAAAAGCAAAAGAAACGACTGTGTGTAAAAAAAATGCATACACATTTACGTGCAAACAGAGAAATAAATCACTTCCTTTCCGCGATGTCTATTTCTGTTGGTTCTCCGCTGTGCAAATAGGTTCGCATTCGTACAAGCATAAGGTCGCCCTTTGCAAACCTGTCCCTTTGCCCACGACTACGTACGACGTTCAGTACCATTAAGGTTGGATGACTTTACATACTGGACAAACGTACGGATGTTACAATAACGGTGAAAGGAAAGAAAAAGAAACATTTTAGTGAGTGCCAACAAATATAGAGCACCTGCCGCGCCGGTAAAACTAGAACTTTCGGCGGTGATGGCGCTCTGTTCCAACGCTAAAGGTTAGTATGGCGGACGAGTAACAATAAAGCGAAAACAAACAACAAAGGAGCAATAAAGCGCGTGACAGAGATCACAGCTGACATGCTCTGTCGGAACACTGTCTCGCGACGCTGATACTAATGTCAATATGCATTAGGTTTCTTTAAGGGCTTTAGACCTCAGGCGGTTTGACCCGGTCGTGCTGACGTGGTCTCAAGCTTCTCGGCCTTTGCCACATGCATTTTCCTGCTGTTGTTAGTGAATCTCCCTTTAACTGGGGCGTGTTGTCGGCATATCTGTTCAATGTACGCAACATGTGGAGGCGCGAAAGAAATAAGAGGGAAAACGGCTTCGGATGTAATAACAGGCACCATCGCTGGGAGAATGGAGTCTCGAAATTCCAAAGGCTTGAATCGTACGACAAAGACGAAACGGGACGCATAGGCTTATGCAACACATAGGCCCACGTACTATAGCCGTACCTAGCGTCCTCACACGAACTTCACCTCACCCTACTCCCCTACTCGAAACTTTTGGATACCTCGACGCTGACGAAGCTAAGACTGATTGCAGACGCGCTAAGCCCTAATGAAGAATAAGGCAGCCGACAGGGGCTCTGTGTCATCTACACGCATTATCTCCTTGCAGCCCGTCTCAACCCGTCTCCGACAGCAACAGCGTGAGCCACCATCAACACGTCTAAAGAAAAGCCAGATACGTTAGCTTCACGGTGACAACAATGAAAACGGAACTAAGAGTAAGAGAAAGTAGGTGCGTTGGGGAGCTCCAAAGGCAGGGCGCGTGGCGACGGTGCCAGAGGTCTGTAGCGAGCAGAGCCGGCGGAAGAATCAGTGGGTAACCTGTTTTATATTTAGATGAAACTATATATACAGCGAGAACGTTTGAACAGGGCCAGCCTGTGTAGGACGAGTATAGATGGTGTGACGAAACATATTTGGCCGAGCACTGCTTATGTCGCTGACACCTGCCGCTGTTGATGGTGGCGCTGCTATCGTTGTTGTGTCGATTTAAAACGTTGCTGTTTCCCATACAGTATGTATATTGTGGGCGAGGTTGAATTTTTAATTGATGGTAGCACGGACGGCAAAGCAATATGCTCGCTGAATGTAAGGCGTACTAAACCTTGTAGGGCCTTGGACACGAAAGGAGTGTCCACCTACCCGACTATTATCGCATGTGTGCAGCCTCTCTCATTACCGAGAACGATGTGGTCGTGGGGGTTCGAAGGATCCAATAATAAACACGCGCTGTTGGTGATTGTTTTCGGATGAACGCGACAAGTGAACTTGCCAGTCATGTCAAGGCGGCTGTTACTGAGAAGAGTGGAGTCGATGATTTGAAACGCGCTTCATTGTACTGCTTCTGCGGGACAGATGAAAAAGTATAGAATAACGTGTATGATTAAAGGGATGGGATGATGTAACGAAGAAGGGCATTGTCGATCGGAATTGAGAGCAGAGTGGTGCCGACAGAATTGACGTAGACAGTCATTAGAACAGAGCGTCGATGTCGACAGCTAATCGTTGGGTTCTACGAAGGCACCGGGGAAGATCTCGCATAGTAATCCTTTACAAAGCCTTTACAAACAGACAAAGTATATTCCGATTATAAGAGTGTTCTGATCACAGCTTCACGTCTATGCGTCCCTAACGGTGGATAGCTATGCCGGCTGCTTAACTGATATTGCTTAGAGCAGAATTGAATACTGAAACATTACGGAAAACTGCACTAGCCATCATCCGTTATGACCTGCTGACACGTTTCTCTTATTTCCGAGTCAGTCAATGTTCTAGTGATAAAACTTAATAAATATAAAATTAGAGATTACTAGTACGAAAAATAAAGTATAGGGACAATTTGGACTAATAACTGCTGGAATAGTCACCATGCCGTTTCATATCATAGGTCTCTTAGATGAGAACCAAATAAGTCTCAGCAAGATTGTCCCATCAAATTTTGTTTTAAATGGGGAAAACTCATCAATGTTATACCGGAGGGGTGATTTCAAAATATTTTTTTCAAAAAAAAAAAAAGTACAGTACAAGACTGCAAAAACGAAGTTAATCATCGTGTCTAAAACTAGTGTTTCTAGCTAATACCAATTGCAAGTACTAATTACTGTTGCCATGAAATCTCTACAAATTGGTTCTCAGTTTTAGTTATTTTGTTTCTTTATGCCGTCTCGCCATTCGGCCGATTGATCTTTGTCGCACTCCAGCCCGTTGCAGTATAAGGGCAAAATGCCAGCGTTGTATGGTCCTCGTTGACCGCAACGCCTCATGGGCAGTTAGTCCTAATGGTCGGACGATGGTGCCGGTTTGGCAAAAGGGCAAACCAGTTGACTCAGGTGACGTCAGCGTCTATATGTCTGCCAATCTTCATGTCCTCTCCATTTCATTTCCATGAATTTCGTTTAGCAGAGTAGCAGCGGCCTGTCGAGTCCTGGTGGCCAGCCGCTTTAGCCCTGCCCTTACTGGTACCTCATATGCTTACGAAGCTCAACATATATCACAGTCCCGTTTGAATTCTAAATATCCCCAAAGCGCGGTCGTAAGGACGTTGGAAAACGCAGTATATAGCGCATGTCTTCATTCCTTTTGCTGGAGACGCCGTTCTATTAATTGTTCTTTCCCCTGATCTCTCTATTTTCCCAGTTATGTTCCAGCTTGAACCTAGATCTTGGCTAACCGAAGCTTTCGAGCCTAGACCTAGGTCTTGGCTAGCCTAGACTTTCGAACCTAAATCTAGGTCTTGGGTGGCCTACCCATTCTTTAGATGCCGTCTTCTATAGATACCCAACACCAACCAGTAGACGAAAATTTGATTTCCCGGGTAAGCCTATGAATACCAATATATCAAAAGGGCTTATTGCTATTGGCCTAAAATATTAAATTTCTCGTTTGCCACGATACTGAATGAACACCATAATCTAATATAATAGAACAAAACGCTGCAATATACGACAACCTGTTTCTTCCGTATTTTTTTTGCTCAGACGTGTGTACTGCCGACAATCCCAACAGCAATAACACTGAATTGATGGATACTTAGTTTTTTTTTTCACTGAAGTGTTCAACGTGCAGAGGCAGAACAGACAGGAACAGATTATTGCCAGGCTTGCTCCCAAATGCCTAAATTTGCCTTCGGCCGTGCTCTACTACTACTACTACTACTACTAGTGGTAGAACGAATCAAATTTTTAGAAATCAATACGATCACAGCTGGTAACGCGAAACAGTGGTCGAGCTGTTGTCCTTCACTACACAGAGCAATCTGCAAAAATACATGTTTCTGAAGTCCATTGATTCATGACCTAGGATTTGGCCGAACGCGTAACTACGATCTGTGAGTTATTGACTTGTCGGCATTGAGCTTATCTTTTGCAGGTTAGTTAATTAGAAGTCAACCTGCCAGTTCAGCTGATAGATTTAAGCTAGCTGAGTGAGCCTTTAAAAGAGTAACAACACCCGCTGGAGAAATGCGCGACTAAGGATATAGGAATAGGGCTTTCAACAGACGAGTTTCTGTAATACAACAGAGCGAGTGTTGGTTTGGCATTCATCTATTTATGGTTCCTGATCTAGTCTGCTAAAGTCACAATTTCGAATAAAAGCGCCTTGAGACAAGATCTTTATCTAAGCGCAATGTTCTGCGGGCGTTTTGGCTGGTAGGCGCGAGGTTCTATAACCCTACTCTCCCTAGATCGCTACCTACTGTCCGGCTCTCTCGATCCGGCTGTTTCGATATTTTCTAAATCAACCGCTCCACCTATTTATAGCGCAATTATCACCATAGTTATTCTAATTGTGTATAATTTTAATGATAATTACATTAACCCAGACCCATATAGGCGTTGAATCCATTTAGCTAATGTGCTTCGTTAACTTGATTTACCCATGGCAATTACCTTGCTCTAGGTATATTTGCAGCCAGCAAGACATTTTAACAATCATTTACACTTTCCTGTGCTAAAATCTATTATTGCGTTAACAAACTTGACTAGCGTTACCTTCAATCTAAGATTATGGGCCAGCCTTCCGGTGAATCTGATTCTATATTTCTGTCAGCTTTTTTTTAAAGCCGCCATAACCTACGGTCGCATTGGAACACTTTAATAAGATGCTTGTCTTATCGGGGTTGTAATCGACCCAGGAGACCGTATGTCGATTGTAAATTTATCTAGACACAGCACTTCTGAGGTCCTGGTGCATCATTACGGCCTTGTTGAGCCTACCGTTTTTAGTAGCCTTTTTTCTCTTTCTATGATATAGTCAATACCTTATTTTGTCTCCATAGTTTTAACACATTCGTCTTGTCTAAGTTGTGCTAAGTTACATTTCTATTTCATTACTACCTAAAGTTCTCTTACTGAAATGTTTCATTAATCTACCCGTTTTGATTTTATTCGTTATCGATAAAATCTCCCTGACACTGGATTCAAAATAGCTATATATAAGTCCGGGCAGGTTTTGTTCGGGTTGTAGACGTTAAATCTAGCTGCCCTGCAGGAGACGCCAGCGAGTCAATGAAATGTTAGTTAAAAAAATATATGTTTTTAGCATTTTACGTAGGGAACTTGATCTGAACTTAGACATTATTTCAAACGCTAAGAGTGAAGCCCAAATTTCGCTTGGTGGAAATTTGTTTATACCGTCACCATCAGCAGAGTTGTCAATCGGAGGAAAACACGAACGGAAAAGTACTGGACCGGTTGACTTTTGCGAGTAAAGAATACACTACTGACCAACAGTATAATAAGAATAATAATAGTAATAAAATAGAAAAATATAATTGAAATCAACTTCCGCTTGACCAACTTGACCTTAATACTATATAGAGGAACCATGATTACCTAGAACGCGTAATTAGTAACGCACCCCGGTTGACGCCAGCAAGGCCACGCTGTACATCAAAGTGGCACCGTAATGAATAGAATAAATGAGCAGAAAGTTACGCTGGGTATGAGAGACCACTGAAAACATAAGCGCGTTGGTATCGAATCCTTCGATCGTCTGTTACTTCGTTTCCATCTTCGCTCAGGTGGCTTTGCTCATCGATAAGGTGTGCGATATAAAAGTGCCATTTCCTACTAGGCTATAGAGATTTCGATGCGATCACACGGCCAAAGGACAAGGTAATACGAAAGAGACAAACTGAGTTGGTAAAATAAATGTTTTACGTTAGGTATTACTACCTCTAGTTGCGAACCTATATTATCTTACGTATCTAACTTCATGTAAATTAAACGCTAGTATAGAACTAGTAACGAATGCGTCTCGTTTAGTACTTGCAAGATATTGTACAATGTACTCTCGTACTATTTAGTTAGTTTGTGTGGCAGCCTCCTGATTGGGTTTTGGTGTCAAGCATGAACCGCGTGATAGGTAAGGTGATGCAGCACTAATAAAATAATAATGATAAGATTAAAATCGGCAAATGGACATCGGAATTTTAGACAGGGAAGGGTCGAGATCAATGAATGAAGGTTGAGGTCGGGCTCGACAACAGATTGCCCTATTTGCCTTCATGTAGCTATACGTAGTACATATGATTGGAAGAGGACTAGCTACAACAACAAGACATAAGCTTAAGGCTCTATATTAAGGCGTAATCGTAACTGAGACAAATCTAAACGATATCCTTTATAAAACGCTCAATACAGGAATGATAAGTGTAACCTTCTTGTGTGGTTTCGACAGTAATTCTCCTTGATCCTATGCATTGTTCTCCACTAGTCTTTGACGTCAGCTGGCTCGACCTTGATATGAGCTCACGAGGCCCCTTCTATAACCATTGCGGAAACTGAAGAAAACAAACATAGGACTCCTCGATATCGTATCCTTGGACTTTAATTCGGATGCACACATTGTACTGAATTCATATTGCAATATACTAACTAGACAATACCGAAGTAGCTAACGAAGCTGCACTTCGAACAACCTCTTCAGCGTACTGCCTCGAACGGAACGAGAATCAGCTAGAAAATTTTGCCAACCCAACAAATTCAAAGGATCAGCAGTGGCCATAGCTGCTAAGAGAGTGATTCGAATGTTCTCCTGAACACATCGAAGGTGGACGAATCTTCGGAGATGATAGCCGTCTGGATTAGGTTTATACTACGGCCTTCTTCTAGTGATGATTTTCTTCACATGGTAAGCTGTAAGCGCGCTAAAAACACGCTGTCACGTGTTTTTTTAAATGGTCAGTAGTTTTTCCAGCAATTTTTTGCTACCAACTATTCAAAAATATAGCTCTTCTTAGCACATTTGCTGTTTAGAGTACTTTCGTTACCCTTCGAGTCATCTTTCGTTGAGCGTTCAATAATATTGTAATTGGCCAGCTAGGTTCTTGCTGGCTAAGCTGTGCTGTTGGCTCCATCGCTCTACTAACTGCCTTGCGTCATCTATGTGCTGTATAGTTGTCACGACCGAGTTACCGCCCACGTTCTTGTTGTTCAAACTAGCAACGGCCGCGTCCCAGGAAAGTGCGCGACAGAACCAGTAGAGTGTACAGAAAGCCCATGCCTCCTGGACGGGCTTTTGCGCGCGCAGAATCAATAGTCGCCCTTCTCCAGTCTCTTTTTCCTCTGCTTCCACTGAGTTCAAACTCGGTGCTTTTCACTTAGATCTATTTACTTACCTACATAATTAGATGGCTAGTTAACCGTTACTAAACTACTGGACTCGGTACCTTCATCCGCCGAAACTCGTCCAGGTTTCGCGAATAGAAACAAAAACAACGACGGCAGCCAAATCAGCAGCAGTAGCAAATGGAGAGATGGCCTTATAGGAGACAGTCGTTCGCTGGTCGACAATAAGGCTAGCCAGCTAAAGAGAAAATAAGGAGTCTGGAGTAAATTCATTTTCTTGCTGGCGTGTCCTCTGGTAATGCCGCCGCTGGCCGAACAGAGAACTACTATCCTTTGCGCCCGTCCTCCTTCAACGTCAGCATTATTTACCGCTTACTGGACTCAGGTCAGTATACAACTTCTATTCCACGTGTCGTAGCAGGTAGTGCTTTAAGTTACGGGTGGCGGTCATGGTCGGGAGCACGGTAACCGCTGCCGATGCGATGCGATCGTTAATGTTTTGTTTTTGTTGCGAAGAAAGGCCAAAAGATTAGTTTGTTTGAGCACTTAAAGTTAGTCGGCTTCTATGGGCCAGCGGCAGTGTGTTTGCATCGCTCTCCTGTTTCATGATCGGCCTGTCAAGTAGATTTGGAGAGCACATTTTGTAGTTATCTGTGCCTGGATATGTACCGATGAGCATGTGTCTGCTGGTAGGTAATCCGTATACGTTGCAATAGCCAATCCGCCGCTTCCGCTTAGGCCTCCGTCGACAACAGTTCTTTCTGAGGAAGGACTCTGCTAATGGTAAACGTAGTTGGTTGTGTGTAGGCTCTAAGTTGAGCTGGAACTTCATCAAGTAACGAAATTGAATATGGCCACAGTTCGGTAATGTTATTACGTCCACTAGTATATCATTACGAATACGCATATGACGTATAACTAAGAAAATTACGTATTTGTCTAAATGACAAACAAGCGAATGAACTTCCACATTAAGCTGTCGAACATGGCGCTGGGAAGATTTGAGCAAGGGCAATTTATTTCGTATTCATTATTAGTCAACGTTACACAATCTTGATACGAAGCTTCAGGTGTGAGCCTCAAATCGAACTATATTATACTCCTGGCCACCTCCGTTCATCTTCGCCTCGCAGACTAAGACCCAGCTATTCACAACAATTAAGCCCCATGAAAACAATTCTATACTCATGTGTTTACGTAGCACAAGCTGCTGACTATGATTCACCGCAATATTTTCGCACAAGGTCTAAGTGGCTCACAAAATTATGATGATGGGTAACTAGGATTTTCTATGTTTCTGTAGGCGTTGTTAAACTCAGAGCACATTTGGACTCACAAGTACGCGGATTCGCTGGCAGCCACCCGTAGGCATAGTCCGATAATGAAATGATTTTTCATTCAAAATGCGTCATCCGTTGGTACTTAGGTCGCTCTGGAAAGCTCGAACCCGGCACCCGTCTTACCCCAAACGCGTCTTTCGTTTGGCAACAGAGAGACTTGTTGTCTGGCAACGTTGCTCCGAATTTCTCCTTCCCCTCGCATTTAGCTTAACGTCTCTAGCAAAGAGCTCACTGCGGCCACCCGCCTTTCTGTATCCGGCTGACCTTGTTTCTTCCCCTCTGATTTTTGGCATTTCGTCTGTTCATCGCCTGCTGGCTGACCCTCGTTCCCTTGCAAAATTTGCCCGCTAGAAAGCCCTTTTACACGGCCCGTATCGCCGTATTTCCTCTCGCCTTCTTCGGCTGCTGCAACCTACGGAACCTTTCTTGTACGAAGAGCTACATACGCTACTGTATAAGAGAGGGCAGAGGAGAAAGAGCGCCAGGATGCAGACCATGTGGTATCTACGCAGCCCGCGTGGACCTTGAGATCACAGTTTGTCCGCAGGAGAGGGACGGGGGCGCCAGCGTTGCCAAGAGCATCAGTTGAAGCTGAATAAACGCGAATCGGCCCGCTGTTGACCAGTTGGTCGAAAGGGAGTCAAGCACCCAAATTAAGCAATATTCTATAAAGGAGGATGCATGTAGATGCTTTCTTCAGAAACCAACCCTACAGGGAAGCTGTTACTTGCTGCATTTTGAGAGTGGTGGAGACATCCTCTAAAATAAAATTGCCTAAATTGTTACAAACGTTGCCGGTAATACTGCCGCCACTATGATCACCGCCGAGATTTTATGGCCGGTTTGTCGCATCGCGATCGTACTACGTGGATGAAGCTGAATTCAGCGTTCATGGGGGCGTGGAGCGGAATGACCTAACCAAGCTCGGCGGTGGGTTAACAGTCAGAAAGTGGCAGCGCTGCAAGAAGCGAAAGCGGAAGGGGACGTTCGGGTACTACCACGCTTCGAGTCGATTTTGGAAGATTGGAAGGGTTTAAAAAGAGCTCGAACTCCACGGTGCTCGGAGTTTAGGTTGCGTGGAAAGCATTTTGCTATCGGCCGGCGCTTCAGCAACGAAAGGAGAGAAACTAATGCTTTTACACGTGGCTCGCTTGACCGGAATGGAGCGCTTGACTGTAAATAAAAGACAAAAAAAAGAAGACGGCAAAGGAGCATCTCGAAAATAGGAGAGCAATGGACCACAAGATGGAAAAAAGCAATTAGACATTACCGGTTGTGAACAATTTACGGTCCCTGAGCCTCAGATTTGCCTTCTACACCGAAAATGGGAGTAACGATTGGTAGAATCGCACAGGCTCTTTGTTCGCTTTAAAAACGACAAGATCGAAACGAAGGCGAATGGACACTGTTGCCCATATGCTCGTTTGCAACGAGGGTAGTTTCTGCTTATGAATCTTAGGAACCGTTCGGGATGCATGTTAAATGGTCGATAGCATCGTTTGCGCCAATTCATAACAAGGCATTGGCAGGGAGTGTACAGTTCCACAGAACGATCAGAGATACACAGGTCAAAAACAGCTAATAAAGCCTATTACGAATCGTTCTGCTGAACGAGCGCGAACTGGGTCCGACAAGCCTGATTCTGACAGTATCAGTGAATGGACTTGAGATGATTGTGCCAGCATGAGCCGTTTACCTGTCCACTATAAAGCTATAAGAAATCGAAAGTCATCGATTGTGACGTCCTGTACGTGTATTTGAAATTTCGAAAAATACACTTTTATGGGGTGAACGATTTCAACGAAGCTATATCATAACCCTTCTTTTTTCCTTACCTTCCTAAATTACAGCCCTACAGGTTAAATATAGAACGGAAACGATTTGCATGATCTAATAATCGTCAGGCGTCTGCGTTCAGTGTCTGGCATACATAGTTTGATGTATCGAGTGTGCCACCACTACTATGACCGGAACCGCTAATCCCGTATTATGTACAAATTTCAAAGTAACCTAATTATATTTTGTTAGGAGCCAAGAACTGATTTTAGATTGAATAGATGAAAAAAGAAAAGGCAGACAGAAACAGCGGAAGCAATTGGGGAATCCGCCTAAAGATCACTTTTATTTCTGGAGGAAAAAAATGGTTCCATAGTGAATTACGTCTTTTTCCTTGGAGCACCCTTCGATTAAAGAAGCTTTTCAGAACCATTCGGGAAATAGTACATGCACACTCATATATCTGCATATATATCCACATATACATTTGGCTTTGTTTGAATGTTGTATTATTCAATAAGCATAATTCCTAGCAAGTTTTTTTGTTTTGCGTTTGTGCGTATGCAAATGTTCGCTTTTTACGTACGTGTACGCCATACGCTACAGCCCATTCAGTCAAACACATCGCTTCATTTGTACTGGCATTGCAAAAAAGGCCCACCTTCGAGCAACAGGCCTCTTCTTTTCGTCAATAATATATAATACAAGTATGTCCTCAGGGGTTTGTCAGTTAGCATTTGCTTTACATTGTCATGACATTTCGGTTCGGTCGTTTCCGACAGGCCGTTTCTAGCAGACCCTCCTTTTTGATATCTGCCTTCTGAATGAAAAAAGACATAGAAAATACGAAATCGCTCATTCAGCTTTAAACTCCCCACTATTACCAATAAAGAAGTAGCGGGTGCAAGCACGCTTTCTCGTAGCTGACACGGTTCCGCGCTCGCTAATCCACATGTGGGAAAAGGTAACTTCGATAATGGCTGGAATCGCAGCACACATAACACTTACTTAAGCAGATTAAAACCAAAGAAGTCAGTAAATGGTAAGTTTGTGAAGTTCTCAAAGCAATTTTAAAATGAATACGCGTCCATCATTCATTGAACGCGTACAGAACTCCCATATTTTCTTTATTCCTCAATTTTGCCTCAACCCTAATTGTGCCATAAACCGAACTCTGCTTCAATCTCAATACCCAACTTTGCCTTGATGCTAAATGTGCTCCCAATCCCGACTCTGCGGCAAGTCCAACTTCATCCCGTCTCCCTTTACGCGACGCACGAATTTAAGAAGGCCAATGAACAACAGCCGTTGCTCGGGCATCGTCACGTGCAGTGTTATGTAGTTAGTTAAGAAGGACAAACTGAAGAAAAAGCTGCTGGCTTGTTAAATCGACCACGAATAAAGCGATTTGCGAGCTGCAGGAGCAATCGATAAGTATAAATTCTACCTGTTACGGCCTGGGTTTTTACGAAATTTGGAGTCCAACAACTAGGAAACGTATGGCTTGAGCCTATTTGAAGGCCTAAGCGTAAATTCAGTTACGGACTTTGAATGGTTTCAAAGTGTAGATCAGCGGACGCGATGCTTTGAAAACGATTAAATTGAAGTTAGCGAACACGAATCGTCTAGAGTCTGAAGATTCAAAGAAAGAAGAAAAATCAAATGTAGACAAATCGCTACGCAGCCCCCCTGATGGGTCACGTACAGTAACTACAATAGCATATGGCGGTCAGAGCGCAAGCGGGAGAAGCCAGTGAGGAGAAGATTTTAAAGTGACATCGATAACAATTAACGTCAGTGTCTGTTAGTCTGCGTAGCTATACGTAGCTGCCTCCAGCCGTGGCTGTATATCTGTATACCGTGGATTTTAGAAAGTGTTGGTACATAGTTTCTACGCACTGACGCGGATGGACTAGGCAGCGGGAGAAGAAAATAAAGAACGACATTACCAAGAACACAGGTGATGGAACAAGTGACTAGCGTTAGTTTTACGTACGGAAATGTCACAAAAACATATCTCAGGACAATAATAGATATTGTTTTTTTCAAAGAAAATCTGGGATGACTGGGTCGCCGAACAACGGCAGCAACGGGATGGCTATAACACAAGGGCACTTTAAGTCTGATAACAAGAATCACCCTTTTGCCCATCGATTGGTCAACCCCAGGTGCCCTCGTTTTAGACTCGATATCGTTCAATGATTGGGTGCTAAGGTCGAAGACGGTCAGTCCTCTTGGTACGGATAGATGCCGTTACCGCCTGCACGTACAGCACACTGATATAGGGGTTTTGGGTAGCATAGCACTTGAAAAAAACGATGGGTACTTTTTTCAATTATTCGAAACGATACGACTACCGTATTTAGAGAACGTTTTCAAAGGAAATTCGTCACAAGGCCGTCGACTTCGACGCCCTACTCCAACGTCTATATATTTTTTTGCCAAGTAACAACAAATGGCCAGCAACAACAATTCTGTTCACTCGTCCTTCTATACAATGCAGACACACGCAAACCGCGCAACATTAATCTCCACTAAAACGGTGCCGTTTCAATACAAACACGACACTGGAAAAAATACAACAATGACGAAGTGCTATTTAGCTTGTTTGATCGATGACACGGCTGGAGACAGCGGTGACGACTACGACGCCGACATAAAATGCGAACCCGCTGCTAATACAAATGTTTTTGGGCATCATAGTCGTGTTTTGCCCATGAGGCGTTGCCACGGTTCTCATGGTGTGTGTTCGCGTCTAAGGCGGGGAGAAAATTGCCACCGATTACAGAATATGTAAACCACCGAGACAAAAATTCAAATGTAAAATATACATTTCGAAAGTGAGAGTACGATTAGGTGAGGGACGTACATAGGCGGCTCATTTACTAGGCCTTTATCTCCTTCGAATTTTTTGCACATCTTATAAACCCGATTATCTATGAACTGTGAATAAGGGAATCCTTTAGTCATCAAAATATGCTTGGATAAAATGTAAAGAAAGCATGCTTTGGTTATTGTTTACATGGAATTGCGCGTGCTTGTCAAAGACAAATAAGCTTTGAATTTTTTTAATTTTTATACATATTTATGTACACGTATATATATATATATATATATGTGTATATATTATTCTTGGTCAAATAAGTGCTCAGTTTGATCCATATGTAACTATACCAAATAAAATTTTCGAGTTGTCACTATCTATTTTCTCAGCTTCCCTTTTAGGTTACTATAGGTCATAGACCTTTAACGCTTGGCAAGGCATGCGTCTACCATTACCAGTGAAGCAGTAAATGCACAGACGATTTCCGCCCTTTCTCGTTGTACCTTTTTCGGACCTTTGCACCGCCTCCGTTTGTCGCGATTGTCCCGCGACCGCTCATCATCGATAAACGGTTTTGCTGTTGTCTCCAAATCTAACTGCGGTTTTCACTTGAAGAACGACTGCTGAACCGACAGACGTTCGTCTCGCTTCAACAGCTCGCGCGTCTCCTAGACGGGCGCACTAGCGAGAGTGTTGGCATTTACCCAGCGGGCACCTTTCTATCGTTCCGGCACAGTCACCATTTCGTGTCAACCCTTTCCAATGTACACCGACCCCCCAACTATAAATTAGCCGAAGCGTGCCGAATTCTAGTTGGCGAACAAGATTCCGCTGGAATCTGCTTGCGGCACCATTTTTCAGACGTTGTTCCACACACGTGGTGAACAGAGGCCATGTTGATCCCTCAGCATGTAGGCTGTGGGGCTTGTAAGTGCACATTTGCCTTTGATGTATGGGCACGCCCTCGCGGTCAAATATGGCTGACGATCATCGCATACAATTGGAGGGGTGCTAGAAATGCATGATATTGCCGCCACTGTTTTTATTTACGTCTATCCCTAATTCTTGCGCTGATTCAACAATTGTGCGATCGATTTTATTCTTTCCATTTTCGGGCTGAACCCTTTCCCTTCTGCTGTTTGCTGGCCAAACAGCAGTGGAAATTGGCGAAAACTCCTATAGCGTCCTATCGCTGAAGAGAGCGAAGTTGCTTATTAGGGTATGGAAGGTAAACAGCTCCTTGCAACAATGACTATACTATTATTAGGCGCCTGGTGATTTATGCAGGTATACCAACTTCACGATCATTTAGCCTGCGTTGAGAGCTACCTGCGGAGAGAGAGAAGTATCAGAGGAGCTCGACCTGATAGCTACCGATGACTGACCCCGATCTGGTCGGTATAGAAATCTAACCGGACTACACAAAGCCGTATGGCGAAATTCATCCGAGTGTGTGAGTATTCTGTACACTTGTGCTAGAGAAGTCCGGAGCTCATAGACACCATCGTGGTTCGCAGGATGGACTGCGCATTGACCGATGCCATAGGACGTAACCAATAGTGGCAGTTAAAGAGTACGAACAAAAAAAGCGTATGTGGTCACCGGCTTCCACTGACGACTGCGAATGATCCATAGAGAATGCCTTGGCCAACTAACGGCTAACCAGCTTGTCTGAAACCAGTCTCAAGTGAAATAGATGTTTAAATACGTTTAAAGGTGGTTTCTATTTGAATGAAATGAGCCGTCTATTCGGATGCAGATTCCTGACAAAGTCTGATATTATAGTGCTAACGCTATTGTATAGCAAAGAGGTGGTCTATGTATCGAGCATAGACACAAGATTCATTTAGGCCGCCAGTTGTTTGAAGCAGTGAACGAATGTACCGGAGGTAATCCTTCAAACATTCATTTAGGTCCATAACAAGGCTCGACCTCTCTTGTCAGTTCTTCGAGTCTTACTTCTGATCCTGCCCCTAAAATTTGCTTCGAATGACTGGCCGCTTCCAGAGTCAAATAAGACCTGGTTACGCTCAGCGTCGAACCTAGATTGCCTCACGTGTCCCGATGTATAGTGGGAAAAAATTTCACTATTGCACAATGACGGGAATTCCGTTTCCTTTATATGGGCCTACAGTCAGACCTCCCAGGTTACATTCGGATGTTCTGCTTTCGGAAGACGGGACAATTCCAATAGCGCTAATTACTCTTAATTAAAGAGAAAGGAGTATCGGCCATATACAACTGAGCTCTATTGTACTTAGAGCCAAGACAGTTGTTTTGCTGTCCACTCTAGAGTTTGTCATAGCCATCCTAGTACTACCTCGAATCTTTCGCGGAAAGATGTTAGCCGACCAGGGATTCTAATTACATTTCGCGGGGATACTCTGTTACCGTTATTTCAGCTTGTTTAGTACGTTTCCGCCGTGTTTTCACTAATGCATGTTGTCCAATAGTCTCTAACTGATTCAACAAGCTAAGTAACATTTGACTACCCATCTGCCATAGCACAGAACACGAGAATAATCTACAGTCAAAAAATCACATTTGACGCAGGCCTCTGTTCACCGAAAAGCCACAAGGAGTCGATGCCAAACACAAAACGATAACATAAAAGCCTGTTAAAAAACAGAAAGACAAACATGATTGAACTACGGTCGTCTCCCGTCTTATATTGAGCACGACTTTGCTTCTCTACCGTTACTGCATTTCGCGTTTACGTGAAACACAGAAAAAATTTTAAGCAACGACTCCACAGGAGAAGCCTTTTCTCAAGTCGCTGCTTCGTCTTCAGCTCCATTCATGGCTCCGAAGACCCGAGAGGCAATGCTTTCTCTGCATTGGTAAGTTTATCTTTGCTTCATCGCCAACCTGTTCCACTGTTCCCGGCCGACAACTTACCCCATGTATGACCGAGCTATGCCGCCATCCCGGGTATCAGCAGCGACCGCTCACACCGGCAGCGATAATGGTGATGCGTTGGTGGCAGCTATACCATCGAACATATTATTACCACTGTCCGCCGTTTGAACTCAGCTAATGCTTATTAGGGAATTCCCGACCGACGATGGCTAACTCGACAGCTCTGGCAATAACAGTCGGCGCATGGGCAAGGGTGACGCTGAAACCGTAATGAAGAGAGAAGTCTGGCGGGGTGGCGGTAGCAGAGATAGAGGCGAGGCAGGATATCGAACTAGGACGCAGACATACAAAAGCAAAATGAAGGGGCAAGTAGTAATGGTAGCGAGCATGAACAAGCAGTTCTAGTGTAATGTGTTACGAGCCCGCCATAGCAGATATACTGGGCTGGCTACCGAATAGAACTGCCGTACATACGACGGAAGTGGCTAGAACATATTGTCATTTCACATAATGCACAGCTGAGTATTATCCCACTTAGTCGTTAGTGCTAGTCGATGGATTTATTATAGGACTCATTAGCGAACTCCGAGCTCAAGGTAGCTTCCCTTCGTTTTTTCTGTCACTAGAATAGAGAAAAGGAGGCTTCCATGGGGGGCCGGGATCGCCAGCATGTGCATTTGTAAGCGTTGTCAACAGGCGGTCATAGCAATCACTCACATGATATTGCCTTTGAAGACTTCCACTGAATGGGAGGCTTTTGAGTGGATGCTTTTGGGCGGCTGCCTTAGTTAGGACGAGAAAGGACGGCAACAGCAGAACGACGTCCTATTGAGTCGACTGAGGCACTTCGTACCCAACTGCTTACTGCGGTAGGAAGAATAAAGTTAGATAGTTTCTCTATTTTCCTGGTGGCCTAACGCATACACCCGTTATTCCTTCTGCCCATTAAGATTTTTGGTTCACTAAACACCACTATCGCTAACAGTAGTCCCTAGATAGAGTAATGCATAGTACAATAAAGCGAATCGTAATATTTCCCGTCGAAAGCATATGACTTAGATGATTCCTTATACATACTCTGCAAGAAGCGCTGAACTAGCGACTAGAGAAGATGCACGTCGAAACCAAGCAAATCGGGGTGTTGTTTAAGCGATAACAGCAAGAATAACAACAACCACGATACTGGAACCCAAACTGCCCCATTATGCCTAAGTGCATAACGCCATTAATCTTGGCGGTCTTAATCTCTTGATCAGGGCTCCATCTTACAACGGGTCCTGTTTGGGTTTTGCCATTCCTTAGTCATACCGTCACGGCGGTTGGCTGAGGTTTGATCGTCGATTTTTCTGCAAGTCCTTATTGCCCGCCTGGCCGTCGTCGCTACTTAGTAGCCGACCGCTGTCTGTACCGTTACCATAGTTTTATGACTATAGTGAATAGGGGTGACGACCCTTTACCCCGTAAGAAACAAGGTAGCCCTTGAGGCACCATGTTGCTTACAATGTGTCCTGGTATGGCGGCTACCGCTTAGCTTCTATGTTGCTAGGCTATGTTGGCATTGGCAAGTCTTGCAGTTCTACCTGACATGATGGCCTGACAAATGTATACACAGGGAAATACACACACCAACAGAAAAACATATACGTGGCGTACAAACCCAAAACCAGACAAACACACTCATAACATATTGTCCCCCTAGGCCTAGCTCAGCACTAGCAGACGCTACGGCGGTGCTGCCGCTTTTGTTGTAAATACTAGAAGCCTTATCCATATTTTGTCCGTAATTTATCGTTTGGCCAAAAGCCACACCGTTACATGCCAGGGGGGAGTGCGAAGACTTAAGATGGCGCGTGTGCACTAGAAGCATCGACCTCAAGACACTTTAATGAACCTAGTTAGCCCGCCAGAAGCAGACTGAAAGACAGAGCACAAAGATCACTATATTGTTCTAGTATTTACTATGGCAAGATGCAGTAGCATCTTTGGAGAACATGCAAGCCGAACAGAAGCCTAGCAAAAAAAAGCACGAATTATTGACAAACGGAGCATCGTGACTGATGTGGTCGGCTTTCATATACAGTTAGGATGAATGGAAACCAGGCAATATCAAAGTTAAAGGGGGGGGGGGTATCTCACAGGGTTCTGTTCCTCGAAAGCGTTAATTGATCGACAAGATCAACATACGAAAATGCAGCCAAGGTAGCGTTGTCATTCAAGTGATTGCACCAGCTCTGGTGAAAATAGATGGAAAAGCTCATTAGCGAAGGATATTAATTAATGTCCCAGAAAATAGAAAAACGATAATGTCTCGCTGAGGACACGAGTTGCAGGCGTCCTTGAGGGTCAACTTTAGAGTAGGCAAGAGTAGAAAACCAATGGGACCCTATATATCGTTATCATGATATCTTAGTACGAAACAGATAAGATATTGAACGCATTCAGAGAAGAGTCACGTGGTCTATTGTGTGCCAAATAGTCCTATTTCGCAATTGCGTCTTACGCTGATATGACGAGTCGAGCGTAAGGCAGCCGCAGCCATGTGATTTAAGGTAACACTACCAGTGAGGACGAAGTCGGTTTTTCCGAAGCAGTTAAGTCCTTTGTACTGACATACATTGGGGTAGTATTTGACCAAAATTGATTAACAATACGTCCGCTCATTTTATAGTGTACTAGAGTTAACATTCAGAATTAATCACTATTGGGCTACAGACATCATTATCCGTTGAGGGGAAAAGTATCGTCGATAGGTGTTTTCAGTTCTTCCGAAAAAGCACATTGGACATAGAACTGTTCAAAACTTAACAAAGAGCCCTGTGCGTTAAAGTACTTCCTGTGACACAGCCTTTCCCTATGCCAGAGGCACTGACCATATCATGGCGAATCCACTCGACCTCGTGCGACGCTGTTCAAGGTTTATCTATCTTCACTTTTTTCTTTCTCTTTTTTTATGAGCTTCAACTTTATTGCCGATGCCTAACGTATCGTGGACCACCGAGACATTTGTTTTTTCGTGCTTCTAATGCATAGTCACCATGTACAACCATTACCAGCCCGCAGTTCTACCGCTGCTTTCTACCTAATCATAACTAGCGCAAAAAAAAGGTCAGGATAGTAATCCCCCCTTTTCAGCTACTCGTGGACGGCCAAGAGAGTTTCTGCCTTGTATTGATTTACCTGGGTGTTGTGTCATCTAATACTGGCAAGGTGGTAAATTGTCGTTCGCCCATCGAAGTACCTCCAGTATCTGCGTTGATTGATGCTAGCGGAGCGGAGACGTTGACAAAGGCTTTAAGGAAGGTTTGAGAACGGGAGCGTCAGAAAGCGATGTCAAGCATAGAGAATACAAGAGATGCTGTACTCAGAAGGTAGGACCAGCACTCTAACATGATAACAGCATCCTGAGTGCTTGTCGGGATGCAAACAGGAACGTAAAGCAATGCCTTCTCGTCTATGTACGTTAGGTCCAGACATTCACGCCCGTCATAGGTGTTAATAGGCATTAATGGGTTGCTGTAAATGTCGTAACGTTCGTTCACTGACTCGATGTCGTCTCTGGCTTCAATTTAAAGATAATTTCTGTATTGATACCTGCATGTAAACACAATGGTCAGTTTCATCGCTACGTTATACTGGACAATCGTCGCAAGAAGTTTTTTTTCTTTGGTTAATCTTGTATTGATGTTGGTTCTCACTGCGTGATTAGTTGTGTTTTTGTGGCATTAACTCGTCACAGACTATCAGTAAAAGCGATAGCCCTTGTAGTTATATAAAGGAAGAAGATTGTGGCGTACTTTCTTCTAATGGCTGACTAACTGCGGGAAAGGTTTGTTTCGATCGTATAGACTAGAGAGGATAATATAATAATAGTTATTACTAACTATTATTCTTATTATACCTATTGAATCAGATAACTACAATCGATTTTTAGTATTATGTATCTATATGCATGTGTGATGCATTGGACGTCGCTCTCTGCCCTGTGATAGGAACGTGCGGCGTTGTATTAGCGACACCTCAACAATGGGTAAATGTTCGCCCATTTTCGTTTCCTCATGCCGTTTTGGGTAGTAAGCCAACTTCAGCGTTGCTTTATCGCAACGGTCGTAATAACAATGAGGGAGGTTGTCGCAGTATTCATACACGAATATTCATGGCTTCCAGAAAGACGGAGATTCGCTCATAAAGGAACATCGTATACACGTTTTGAAGTCACATGAAAAGAAGGTCCAGCTGAACGATTTGAGGTGAAGCTCGGCCTTATTGCTTTACACTTTTCATTTTCGTTTCAGCCGCCTCGTTTCAAAAATGAAATGCATCCCCTCTCGTCGCGGAGATATCGACCGTCCCCCCCCGACTACGCTAGCCAAGCCACACGTGTTGTGTCGATAAGTGGCGGTCTGTGGGGTTTTGAAGGATGCAGCACAAAAGTAAAAGGCGAATGGTGCTTATAATAGTGATGCCAAGAAGTCCCCCCCCCTCCCGATGGCGCAAATATTCAGGCTACTAGAGTGAATCCCGACAAGTCTCGTCAAAGCTTTGTCGTTCTTGCCACTACTATTGCTTTTGTTGTTGTGGTTGTAATTGTTGCCAATAGCGGCCAAACCAAGCATGTAGTTGGCTCGCTGCCAGGACAGGCGGTACGACAAGACACCATTAAGGCACCATCCTTATGCCTCCCTTCTCCTCCCCCCCCCCCCCCCGTTTTCGAAGCAAAAGTGTCCTAAGCCTATATTGTATGGGTCGAAGGAAATTATGACACGATGGTGGCCACTTATAAGTAATATGTGCATGAGATTGCTGTCGAGATGGGAACGATGCCAAGATCAGTAGCAGCTGACAAAACGCAGCCTAGATAAATAGGGGAGAACGTTGTACAGTGCAGAAAAGGTCTTTGGGTACTGACATAGAATCTTTTTCGGCTCGATCACAAAAGTTGATGATACGCAGGTCTTTTAGCAAATTAGATGAAGCCTAAAATAACAAGCGAACTACATAGGCATACACATTTGTATAAGCATATCTGAACGACTACACAGGAGACACGTGAGGGCACGAAAAAAGTTCGAAAAACACAGGCGAATTATAAGAAATGCTACCGTAGGGAACTGGTGAGAGCAGATGGTTGTTGGACGCTTACGTCCGATTGATATGGCGCTGCTGATCGCGGTTCGGTAATGTAGGGCATAAGTGGCGCCAAACATTCGTTGCGGGAAGTAGCAAACAGATGTGTTTTTTACATATATGTACTGTCTGTAGAAAGTAGGCAAACGATTTGTCTAGAAGCAGTATACAGCGTGGATCTGGCATTCAAGCGAATCTCTTATGGCCAGTTCGAGGATAAGTATCTCGACCAATTTACCTGTCGTAGTTTACCAGAAGTTCTTGGAGTACTTCGATCTAGAGATTAAAACAATTCACTGTCTACATGCGAGTAGATCCAATATGTCCATTTGAGTTCTGCCATCCTTGCATTTCTCGAGACCGTGATCAGTTGTAGCTAGTTGATACTTTACAAAAATAACGCGTATCGATCATGCTCGTCGTACTCCAAGATTCGTTAAGGCAAGCGGTAGCCGATAGCGATCGGCAATCTAGTACCATCTACGATCCGCTCACGGATCAGCGATGTAGACCTGCAATCGCTACTGATTAATGATTCGTTCTGCACGAAAGATATTTATCTTATTACTTTTATATATTTATTTTTGCAAGCACGTACCTACTATGGAACATAACTATGGGATTTAACGGCGATGATGATAAATACAACAGAAACGATAAACGCGTAAACGGTAAAGGGTCTGCCCAACTGAATGTGTTTCCTTCGGTAATACTGTCTCTTCTTTGCACCTCCGACTGTCTGTTACTTTGGGGGCAGGAGGAGCAGAAAAACAATAATACGACGATAAACTCCATATTTCAAGCCAACGTCTGTCGCGAGTCTTATGTTCTTCCTGTTGCTGCTTCTGGTCTTGGTGAGCGCGGCTGACAGGCTGGAGGAGATGACAACAACGAACAATACTAACAGGAAGATCATCTATTGGCTCCCGAAGGGGATCTATAACAGTAACTACGCCTATTAACTATATGAGTGCCATCTGTCAATGACGATGCCGACAACGCCACGGACGTTGTAAATGAATGAAACGGACCTCCGTGTTCGATACTCTAATTGGATGGCCACACTCATGGGGTGATTGCAAGTAGTCACAGCATTTACTGCGGGGTATTACTCACACTGAAATGAACTCTTTTTTTGTTCTTGGTGTTTTAACCATAGCACAAAGTTTGCTCAAATAGTCCTCTGCCTGTAAGCAGCTTTGAAGTCGTTTCGCGCCTCGTATACGCATCGAGTACAAACGTGTTCGTATGAGAAGAGAAGCAAAGACGTACTAGTTCCTGTGACCGACAATTCGTCGAGTAGTTGACTGTTGATGTTCCCGTATTGGTGGAACGGCGACAGCGCATCTCGATTATTATTCTCGCGGATATTCTGCGAAAAAATTAAGGCCGATTCCATACGGTGAGCGGAATTAGCCGTTTTCTCAGGTAGATGATAACTATAACGACCTTCTGCCCTATCGCTACGACGCTCCTATCCTAGCAACCCTCTTTGCCATTCCTAATGCCAATATAATGCAAACGGTCGCCGTTGATTACGGGCATTGTCACCCAGCCTCAGTGAGCACATAGCCACTGGGTCGGTCGGCCTTATCAATACAATCACCGCGCCACAAAAAACACAGTGGAAGTACAACCATACAAACGTCGCTGACTCATCGGTAGCCCATTCCCGTACTGGTAGTTTCCGTCAATAACCTCAACTACTCCCGCTAAAATCCTACTGTTAATTTTTCACGATGTTCAATCGGAATGAGTAGAACCCAAATCTTACAATGAGAAAAAAGGTATCTAAGAGGGGAACAACTACCGAGGGGCCGCAGAGGGTTACTGACAACAAACGCGGTTTAAGGCATTGATAATCCTCTCTCTCTATAAAAGAAGGTAAGAAAAAGCAAAAGTTAACATGAAAGTCGTGCAGCGAAAAATTGAACTCAGCTCCGGTATAATCGCTACGGCTCACTTCGGTATAGTCGTCAACCATTCAACCAGCGACTATACCTAAGTAGTGACACCCCTAACGCGCATCCACAAAGGGACTTACTGCTAGAAGGTTAAGACAGAATCGATTATTGTAGCTCGAACGCTGGATTCGTTGGCCATCGACACGTACTTCAAAATGCACAGAAGATCCGGCCAGGTCCTTCTGATTGCAAAACGAAGCTTCTACAAAAACGTGACGGGACAGTTTCGATGAAAAGCTGGAAAAGTTGCGAAGTTATTGGAATATTGCAATTGCCGTAGTATTATTTTATAGTTCAATAGGGAAACGGGAAAGATTAGCAAATAGCTAAGTAACCTCGACATCAGCCAGCTTTCTGTCGTTAACTGTGAAGCCGGAAGTGTGTTGCGTAAAGCTTTGTCGATAGTTCTAATCGGATCGAAGTTATATGGCCATTGAACTTTACAGTGTCTTCTCGAGAGTTCACGTAACGCCAGGTTCCTTATAAGAACACCGAATATCAATCAGTACGAGCCGAAACTTAGCTGCTAAGAACTTCTAGTGGATAATATCGTACGTAATATACTATTGGAAACTGCAAGTGGACCATTTGGCTTGCTAAGTATTAAACCTTTGACTAATCGATCGCCGATCAGTGTGACTAGTAATAGCAAATTCTCGTACTCTGAATTATAACCTTCAATGAAGATTTAATTTTTCTCCAGATAATTTTTCTCTCTCTCTCTCTCTCTCTCTCTCTTAATAATAATACTAACAATAAATGAATTACATTCAATATATTGCCAGAATTAATATTCAAAAATAGAAAACAATTTGAAAATATAGAAATGTCTTAGATAATATTTTTTTATTTATATGTATAATAATGTATGTAAATTCTTCTATTAGAGAACAAATGATTTTTTATGACCATTCTTTATTTTTTCTTTTAATTTTTATTATTGTTTTAATGAGATACATTATAATTAATATTTTAACTAACTAACAGATTTTTATTGGAAAATCATAACACTGAAGTAATTGAAGATATCAATTTTTACTGCTATTGCCAGATTATATTTAATTAATTTACCCAACTATGTATAAAGATAATTGAATATCAATGATGTTGATCTGATGAGTATACAGAATTTATGATTCTTTTATTACATGAGAAAAAGATGTTTTCGATTATTAAATACAGATAATAATTTAATTTTACCCTATACGTAATTATATCGGCTGACAATTCCTCCTTTGCTTGTAACGGCAGGTGCAGTATCTGGGCCGTTAAACTGATTGGTATTACATGGATATGGACACTTTGGAAACGCCTTTGTTACGAAATGGGGAAAAATGGTCACACGAAGGAATTTAAAGAATAGCACCATGGAAGGGATGATTTTATGGACATGTTTCAGATGTGTGTATGTTCAATCTACAAAACATCGTAATGACATTACGGTGTTATTTGTGCAATATCCGGATGAAAATCCTGTATATATTAACTTTTACTACCACACGCGTTAACATGTATTGATTTCTTATCTTTTCATGTGTCGTATAAATGGCCATGTTAGGAACGTGAGTCATTCTGCTGGAAGTCGTAGCTGCTGTTTGACTGTATTCCTATTTCAACCGCCTTTTATACTACTCCCTAAATTTGGGTCTGCCTTTGGGTCAAGTAGCGTAAAACTGTAGTACAAAAACTGTAGCGTAATATATACAGAAAAAGAAAAACCGATAGGGTGTGGTGGCAACCTGTGCAACTAAAGTCGCTTTCGATACTTAACTTCGCCCCCCGTCCGCACTCGCAGGTCCGAGACTCGTAAATTCCGAAAGGGTTCACTTTCCTGTTTGTTTGTGGTAAAAAATAACCCTTCGTGCCAAAACGCGCCTTTTTTTCCCTTTTCAGTGGTCTTGTCGAATCAGGCTTTCACTTCCCCATGACCTCAAATCACCTCTCATTCGTTTTTGGTCTCAGTTAAAATTTTCGACATTTTATTCTGAAACACCAGTTTGTTAAATAAACCATCAATAAAACGTTAAGCGATACATGCCTTTCAGGAAACTGCTTCACCCGTTTCCAAAAAACACTTATGTACTTCCATTGCAGAAAATAGAGAATCTACCTTTCCAAAATAGAATTTTATGCTCATAAAACTAAGCAATTTTTTCACTACAGCGTTTTACACATTCTTAATCGGTTTGAGATATATGCTTAAAATGCCTACTTTTCTCTCGTTTATATCAATTTTTTTTATTCTAGTTTGCCGTTCTCATCGTCTCGTTTCTTTTAGGTTAACCTTCTATTCTTTCTTATGGCCGCTACTTTTCCTAACCTCGAATGTTGGATCAGGACGGATCCCACTACACAATGCCACTACGGTTACCGCTTCCCCTACGCCCGCCAGTGCTTATGGCTTATCATCAAAATCATTTCTCGCAAGACGATTTCTTCCGCTCTTGCCATCTCTCCGATTACCCGGCATAGCCAAATATAGCCGAAAGTAGGAAATGTGCTGGTAGTATTCCCTTTGTCAACAGAATATAGGACCACGTCGATGGGCTTTCGGCTTTCCGTTAGAATCGTCTCGGCTTGGTGGGTTGAGCTCGTTGGTAAGAAGTTCCTTAGGTCTTCTCTGTTAAAAGGAACAATCGCTTGCTGGGGCAGTACCCGACGATCAAATCACCGACGCGCCGACGCGGCCAACAGAGAAACCATCAACGAAACAACACGCAACTCGGCGTAGACGTATCGCGATATTCACTACCAGCATACGGACCCAGAAGTGTCACAACGGAAAAATAACCAGGTCGACATCCCCAACAAGGCAGAAAATGCACAAGCCGTTCTCTCAATTTTTTCCCCCTTTAACTTGCTACTTTTTCGCCATCTTTCTTTCTTTTTTTGCCAGCAAACGACCGAGCATTGATGCAGGTGGTTCTGCTCGTGAAATGAGAACATCAGGGACGAACTATTGCGGCCTTTCTCGTGGCAACCGTTGGCTCGCTATTGGCCTCGGTATTGTCGCACTTCATGCGAATCTCAACGCTCTGCCACGGAGCCACAGCACGGAGCGCTGGTACTGCATTGTGGAGGGAAGCACAGCCGTTTGTTCTCCGAATATTTCCTCGTTCCTATCTCTTTTTTCCTATCCTAGAGTACTTTTGCTCCGGCTGGCCCACGACTTCTTTAGAAAACATTCGCAGGAAGCACGCGCCGTTTCCGCCGACAACCCGTGATGTTCCTATGTGTTTTTCCATCAAGTTTTCTTACGATATTTGCTGAAGCCGCTGCATTTTCATACCTCATTTTACCTGGCGAAGTTTACACATCGTCTACTTCTTTTACTGTTCTAACGCATTTTCGGTTTTCTTGCTCAGTTTGTTTACTATTACTTCGCACCGTTATTTTTCTAGGAGAGGGGGTTTGCCCTGCCTGAGCGTGTTTGCGCCGGTCCGGTTTTGAATCTCGCTTGCGGTTTCCTCTCCCCTAGCAGACGAATCGCCGCTTTGATATCGGAACGATTATTTTGCTATAGTACAGGAGAATAAAGAGGAAAGAGACTAAAAACGAGGTGAGAAAAAGAATGAAAGAAAGGCTAGCCATGAGTAAGGCAGGAGCATCACACCAATTCGACTGTGCTTCACCGGTAAACGGCTATAGATTTTGTCAGGCTAAGGGCGCAAAAGTTTCTTTGTGCTTCCCCTTTGAAAGCTTCGGATTGTTCTTTCGGTTGTTGTTGTGGCTGTGGCGTCTGCTAGTACAGGAAGACGACAAAATTTTTTCCCTCAAATTTATGTTATAGAGCACAGTGTGCAGGACAGGGAATCTGGAATAAATAAATAAAGAAAAAGTGGAAGAATAGAGAAAAATTGTTACTAGTATTGTCTTAAAGCGTTAAATAGATAAAATCTATTCAATGCATACAACAAGAAGAAAACTTTGAAAACGGCTTTTTTTTTTGTCTAACCGAGCATTACTTAGGACTGTAGCACGATAGAAAATGATGTGAGCCTGAAAATGGACACGATTGTTTCACAAGCTGCGTGCATCTACAAGAGTTTTTTTATCATATTCTCATACACCGCATTGTCATTGGGTAAAACTAGTTCAATACGACCACTGGAAAATTGTACTTTATTGAGCCACATATAAAATGCGAATCGAAGAACTATTTACATACACAAAATCATGGATAAGTCTATACATTTTCAAATCGCCAAAATGCCAGACTGCTTCAAACATATATTGAAATGCCCCAGTTCCGTAATCGTAGCTAAGCTTTTGGTGGCGATGGCCCTAGCTTCTGGTTGACTTGACGATTCGTTCGTGATACAAACGTCTCTTCCCTATACAACGTCTTTCGTAATGCAGTCGAGCCCACATAAAAATTGCCTCTTCAGTGAACATTGATTGTCAACAGATCGTTAACGACAAACCCAGAAGGGGCATAGAGCCTAGATTGACAGTTCTAGCATGGTTGCTAACGTACGCCCATTTCGATTGTTCGAAACTTTGTTTTCAGTATACACCGCCAGGGATGCAGGGTGAATTCAACTGTTTCCGTCACCCACAATGTTGGATGGTGAGTAACGTATAGAAGATACGCAATGCAAGACAGGTAGCATGAAGCGCTTATTTAAGGATGCAAACACTACTAGAAATTAAAGTCTGTTGATGAAGGCTGATTGGCCACTGTTGTGAGGATAACCCGATATTAAATTCACACTGTCTTTTCTATTGCATTCACAATCGTGTATGCCAGTATCGAATTGTGTAGGTGGGCATTCGATACTTCGAATAGGCCCATGCTTAGCGCGCGCCCAGTCCAAGGGGAGGCTAGCTTGAATAAAGTAACACCGATGTCAGGGACCAACTGCAGTTCAATTAAGACTGAATTCTACTTACTATCTATTCGCATACTTTGGTTATTTAAAACAACATAACTGCTCTCTACAAGCACGAGTTACCGCGTCTCATTAGCTGCCAACTTTTATAATTAATTATAATGCTGCCTTATACATTTAACTTGGGAACGAAAAAAGATACGCTCCACAGAGGGCCGTTGTCTGTCTGTGGCTCTCTGTAGATACTATAGGTAATAAATTGACGGCAAAGAATCGATAATAATAGTAATGAAAACTATAAATACGATGAAGAACCGTGAAGATCCGGCCATTTTGCATACATTGAAGCTTGAAAAGTACAAAAAGCTTCTAAAAATTAATCCAATAGCACTTTTTCAAATCATGGATTTCCAACTTCTGCTATTGAGAACATTGTCTTTCTGTTTTTTTTTTGTACCGTTATTACCTTATCGTATAAGTCGTACATTTTGCCCACATTTTAATTGTGAAGAATCGAGATGCGCAGATTTGCAACTTGGCAGAAACATATTTTCCTATGCGCTTGGTTTATACTTGAGAGTTATCTTCTTGCTTTTTTTTGATCTTTTAAATGTTGGAGCGCGTCTTATATACAGTAGCGGCTTATATTCGAGCAAATACGGCCAACAAGATAACTATTATCTATACTTATTATTTAATATTGACGCCTTCGCCAAATTCTTCAGCTCTCGACACCTTCTAACCGAAGCATCTTTTTTCCTACCTGTGACGCATCCGCTGCCGTCTGCACGATTTTTCTTTAATGATTCATCGACCGGTTTCTCCCTCTCGACTTGGTCGATTCCCAGCGTTCCCCGTTATCCGCTATGATGGCTAGCGGAGCGCTGAAGTATTGAGCCTGCACCAACAGCCGTTGTTCTGTCGAAAACTAGTAGAGGCGATATTAGCAGTAAGAACGGCAGAAGCAGAAGTTTACGGAGAGTCAGCTGATTATTCACGTGCTGTCAACTTCACCGAGGACTCCTCTGTCGTTTCATTTTTGAAGCCTTACGGCCAGTATTAGTAGTTGTAAAAGCAGTCAGCAGCAAGACCGTGAGTACATATATATCCACCTATTTTCATACGTTTCTTTCTTGTTCCGTCCCAAAGATTTCAATTTCCTTGTTTTGGAATGCCCAAAATCCACCGGACTGTCGATGAGTATGGCGAATGAGAGAGAACTCGTCGCCGGCCGTGTCTGTGCTAACTCATATGGCGCGTGAATAAATCCCAGTGACTCTGCTACTCACACGCAGACAGGAGTCCCCTGGGGGCCCAGAACTCCAATGTACTAAACCTTTAGGGAAATGACATCTCAAACAAAAGATAAGGCCGAGGCAGCCGATAAGTCCGTGTCACCTGTGGCAAACTGTCGTTTTGACGGTTAGGACTGGACCTTAAACAAGCTAGGCCTCTAGAAGTGACTTTATTTCCGTTTGCTACTGGACATGCAAAGGCCGATACAAAGCGGCTGAGCGGATAGTGGCGTGACAGTTGATATGTCCTCGGTGAGTGAGTCCACAAGGGTCAACGGAGGCTGAAAAAAAGGGAAGGAAAAGCAATTATGAAAAGGTTAGAGCGTCGCCATTTCAAAGGGTAAGATAGGTCTGGGGTACCACAGTGTTCGGAGCCCTGCGAACAGTAGCTGCATCAGTAGCAGCGGAAAAAGTACGAATGGCTTGGACCAGACGCTCCGCAGTAGGTCTCCGGTATAACTGATAGTGACTGGGTGAAGCTAGAGGCTGTACTGAAGAACACAAAGCTGCAGGAAACTCCGGAGTTACGCCATGAATGAAGCTAGAACGAACCAAAGCGTCGGCCTCGTGGATTCAGTAGAAAAAAAGGAAGACACAGAAACAATGCTATTTGACTCATACAATTGGCAGCGTTAGAAGGTTGGTTAGAAGTGAAGGCTGGCTAGAAAAGGACAAAGCATAAGCGACGATCCGGTGATAGCTTCGGGGGCTCGCGGAATTCTATTGAGCATGTGAAGCAATAAAAGACAGTTTAATGGTATGGCTGTTGGAGTATCACCTATACCTAACTGACTAGTCATCTGGCCACTTGAAGTTCAAACTAAGTTACAAAGAAAAATAAGTATTACTATTAAAGGTTGGAACGTTAATATAGATAACAGTGACGTTATCAATTATGGTGTTAACGGCAGCTCAACCTGCGGGGCTAGCAATGGCACTTGTATCGTGACTTCTGTAAACGTACAGATGCGCCGATGAAAGCAGATCGCATGACAAATGGCTGTTGCCAAAGGGACTGCCTTCCACACGTAATATTTACATGTCACTACAACTCGGTATTTTAGATCTGCAAATTCAAGCAAGGTCAGACTAGATCCTATCATATAGGGCCTAATAATTAATCTCTAAGTAAGCTTACTTACGTGACAAATGCACGTGATTTGTTCAGAGCATTTTCATTATTGTCGCGTGCATTTAGTACGCACATACTTATATCTACCATTCAGCATGACTAGTCAGCCTGCCAGCAAAGCGGGTTAACTAAGTCCTATCTTAAGTCGATAAGGATTCCTGTCTATACATATATAAGTACAAGGGCCATTAGATGAAGGTCAGGTGTTTCTTACGAATAAAGGAAGTAAATCAAATACAGTAACACTAACACATTTAGTACTTAACGTTTGCGAAGTTTTGTCGTACCCTAACCTTTCTTGATCAGCCTTTACCTCTGAAGTTAGTATTGATGGACAAGTGGCTGACCCTCGTTCTTCACGCTTTTTTTTAACTTACTTTTCTGTAAAATTCAACTTTCCTCCCATTGCACTCTACGCTCATACACACTTTAGTAATTGCTCAGACAGCAACTGCATTAGTATTTCCTAGATTTCGCTTTTATAATCCACCAGGAAAACAGCAGTTTTCAAGTTATTACTTCTCTTTGAGTTCATTTCTCTTCCAAATGTGTTTCAGTTTGTAGGTGTCATTGGGGCCCTTTTCAACCCTTCAGCAATCTTCCGTCTCATCCTCACTGTCACCCGGTGCCCGTCAAAGTTATTCCGGTTCGTACACAGTGAAAATACATTGTGTCCCTCCTGCACTCTATATGCCTTTTCGACCGGCTGCTTTCGGTATCCCACAAATGAAAACTCCGTCCGACCCGCGACGACCAACAGAGCTAGCCTCACTGATGACTCTGTCTGATGCTTACTTCTCCATGGCCAAAATGCAACGTAAGCCAAATAGGGATTCTGTTTCTTGGTAAATTTCTTCTCCAGTTTGGCTTAAACTTTTCTTCAAGTTTCAATCTGAATCGGAAATCACACGTTTTTCATCATCTCCAACAGGTCCGACGGTGGCAGGGACTTAGCAGTAATCGGAGATTGCCGGAGGCTGCCACAGCGTTTGCGACAATTAAGTATAGAACGGAAATAGAAACTGCTGATAGACAAGCAGAGCTGGAAAAGGACAAGGGGTCAACACAGAGTTACTCATTGAAAGCGAAAAAAAATGAAGATGACGTTCTCGTCTAGCGGAAAAGTGAGATCGAATGGATAGACTGGGTACCAAGACTGGAAACACTGAAGAAGCATAACAATGCAAATAATCCCTATTTGAGAGACGTCCGCAAGTGGTAGGTAGCACAGCTCAAATCTAAAAGATAGAACGAAACGAGATAAAAGCAGCAGCTGTAGATGGTGTTACAAAGCCGGATAGACGGGCTAGGAGAAAGGCGTGCTATTTAATAAAAACAAATTGAGAAAAACGTGCCGTAGTTAACGGGTGACGAAGGCTGCGGTAAGCACTGCGCATGTGGGGGCAGTTTCATTCTATGTTTGCCTTGTCCTGTACCCCCATCCTTCTTCTTCAAATCACTTGCTGTTGTTAAAGTTCCGCCCACATCCCACCCGTACTCACCACAAATGGAATTTGTTTCTAATTTTGCCGTCGCTAAGATTGCTCTAAATCGATCATTCCGCACGGTAGTCTCTCGTAACAAAACAAACCGGCACAGTATCTTATTAAACAGGAACATTAGGTTCAGAGGTAAAAATTATACAAACAACATGAACCGAGAAAGAGAAAGTCAACGATGATTGCGACGATTATAGTTACGGTGCCATAGTTGTATACGAGACAGCACAGGTAGTCAAAAATCAAAAGGATCATCTTCTTTAGCTTGCCTTCCTTTTCTATTTCGTGACATATTTCTACCAAGCAGAGACTGCCGATGTTATTCGTTATATTGCTCGTATATTTCGGCGCGTAGTGACACGCAGTCGGTAATGCCCCATTGGTTTGTAGAAAAGAACGAAAAAATTTTAAGCTGATTGAACGTTCTAGGCAAGCGGAAAACGTGTGATGTTGGGAAAGTTGTACAACGGAAGTGGATTCAATTAAGAAACAAGAGCCTAATGGATCGAGACTTTTATAGCTGGAGGACTAGGGAAGTATTTGTGTGGGTAACACCACCGATCCCTACTACAGTTGCTCGGATCGAACCGGTCGAAGCTGATTAGATACCAGCGAACCCAAGCACAACCAGAACGCTAACAGAAACGAAATTGCACTCTACTTACAGAAAAATTGAACAACGAGAAAAAAATCGGCTAGAAAAAAAATCATGCAGAAGAAATATGGCCAGGCATCTCGTGGTGAAAACACTAGCTTTGACCTTTTTCTAAGGAGCTATGTTGTGTTGCTGCGAGGACCGCATGCAGATAATATCATTCTATTCAAATAAATCGCAATGGCTGCAGCGTGTTCGTACTAGTGAAGTTGAGGCGCTCATTTGCTCTTAAACTTCGGCGTCGTTTGGTGGCTCTGGGCCGGTATGCTTCTTATCTAAAATGAAAGTTGAATATTATAGTGCAAAAACGTTGGTTCCTTTCGGCTAGCGGTCGAGTCGGTGACCTTCGCATACCGGGCAGCGAGAGTGCGCTGAACTCGTGCGCACCTGCTACAACCTAGTATTTCGCAATGGTGAAGTGCACAGCTGCAGGTGCCACTACCATGCCCTTTTTCTTCCCATCCTTTCTTTTCCTATATAGCCTTTGCTGCCTCAGCTTCTGCTGGTGAGGCGAGATCCATTCTTTGCGCTTGGCCCGGCCAGGGGCAAGCTGGCTTTGGCCGCGATGTTCACACCGTCACGTCGTTCCATCGTTGCTCTGCTGCTATGCTAGCATTACGTTAAATTGCCCTACGTTATAAAGCCTTTTTCGCTTGCATTTTTTTTATTACGGCCTTGTCTCACGCTTCCGGTTCTCCTGACCACGTAGAGTCCACGATGCTCCACCCGCTTTGCAGAGAAGATATCATAGAATAGAGAAACAGTATTCCATGCTTATTTTGGCCCCTTCGAATCCTTGCCTTCTTTTTACTGGCAATCCCATTGTCTGCTTTCAACAGCAAGGTCAAAACTTGCGCTTTTTTCATACGTAGATCTCACGGCAGCCGGAGACTTTTCCATTCCAAGTACTCGGCCCTACCACCTTTTCCATCCCTCGGGCCATTTGTTTAAACGGCTACTACTAGCTTGTAAGATTCCTTTATCTCTTCCCTACAAGACAGTCGTCTTGATCCTGATTTTCATTATCGATCAAGTCTCTTCCTCATTATTTTTTAGTTTATTCTGATAAAAATGATAATTAGGAACTATCGCGCCAAGGCTACTTTGTTCGTTTGTCTGCATGCCAGCATACAAGATTACCCGAGATTTCGAAGCTCTTTCAGCTAAAAACCCAACTGAACTAACACCGCTATCGACGACTATAACCGATCAAAGGGTATTGTATAAGGCGACGCTAATGTTACCTCCTCATTCTTTCTGGGTTTCATCAGCGCTGAATATTTTCTGACTTCGAATCTTTTACCTGTCCTTAACTCCACAGGCCAGCTGGTGAAAGGCCGTGCCACATTTCTATAGATTACAGTGTTACAGATTACTATAGTTCGCAATCTCAAAAATAGCAGTTGTGTAAATTGTCGTTATCGAACCATTAAGCCTGAGGGACGCACTTACATGTCCTTGTCGCTGTACCCCCTTCGTTCAGTCTTGTGTTTCCGCTTTCTCTGCCTTGACCCATGTATTATGTAGGCTAGCGGAGATTCTTTGTCGTCGACGGCTGTTTTTTGTACTCGTGGACGATAAAATTCTTGGTCCTTTAGCATCGGTTAGGACACCACGAAGACTTAGCTTAGTTAGAGTATGCGCCTGGCGTGCATTTATTTCTCCAAAAACTCTAGCCACTTTTTTTATCAAGTTTTTGCAAATTTCGCAACAGAAAACTCCTACACACTTGTACCGACCGTTTTAGGCAAGCGTCGCCTTCTCTAACATATAACCGCTGCTGATGCAAACGCCTTTTTCATCTGGTGCTTGTTATTCATAAGGTCCCTTTTTCTTTCAGTGCTTCAAGGACTACCCCTTATCTCTTAACCTCCAGCATTACTTCTTGTTTTTATAAATCCATCTCTGTAGGTACTCCTAACGGTTCGAAAGAATCATTTGTCTGCTGCTGTTATAAGTAATTGCTTAGCAGCCTTACGAGCAGTCGCCGCCGGGGCATTAACGGCGGCTCTAACGACATCACTGCCGAGGTTGTCATCTAAACATTTAAGCCCCGTACTTTTTCTATGTTGATGTATTTCGTCGACTAAGGCATCCTCGCTGTACGCGTTGACGTCGTCTGCACCAGCAGCGGTGAGCGGTTCTGTGTTTAAGACTCCAGGGAATGGCGCGCATTCTAGGATTTTGGGCTTGGCCACTATCTAGCCTTCAGAGCCCCTCATCAGCCCAAAACTCATTTCATTACTTATTCCGTCGCTCGACATCATCGCTGTCATACGGTTTTGGCGGGACGCTTGAGGATTGCAACATGAGCAGTGGCGTCCGCTACCACTATTGCCGTAATAAGAGCTGAAAATTAGTGAAGCGAAACATATCGGAAGATGCCAAGCAAGAAAGCCTTTAGATTTTAACTGCTGACATCCAGCCAGCAGCAGAGGCTGTCAAGCTGTTCAGCGGTGTGTACGCGGCCTGCTGGAAAGAAGATGCGGTCTACAGGTTTAAATGACGACGACATGGTCGGGAAGATTTGGGCATAAGCTGAACTAGCCAAGGTACGATAGAGGTTTGCCAACTACCGCGAGTTGAGTAGGTTGCGCTGTGCCGTCTGGTTGGCTAATCGCAAACTTGAGCGTGGATGCGCCTTTATGGGTCGTTCTGTGTCTCAACGTATGTGTACACACTGATGAGGCTGCCCCACACACGTCGGAAGTGTCGCTCGCCTTTCGCCAGCACGAAGAAATATCGCCAAGAACGAAGCCGGTAGATGGTGTTGAAGGGGGCAGTATGGAAATGAGGAATTAATTCCCGTACTGGTCACGACAGCGCTTTGACGCCCGTCGCTATACCGCTACTATGTGTGACGATGGTGTCACGGCTGGTAAAAAAAATTATGCACGTCAAGCAAAGCCATCTGTGATCTGGTGATGCTCCAACGCTGTTAAAGTGGAGTATAATATGCGAAAAAAGGGCGAAGCTAGAAGGGCGGAGGCGATACGAACCCCGAAAGCAGCACATCGTTTTGGCACACACAACGCAAACAGCCAGAAGCCATAGACAGATAGAACCGAAGATAAATGAATCGCCGTTTACCGTTGTGTGTGTCGTAATATAACTTGGGTTACTATCTTACAATTTGATTTATTTTGTTTGTGAGATAGGCATTCCCATAGACGATCGTCTAGAACGGATTCCTTTTCCAGGTAACGAAACTTCTATGCAGGATTCACAGTTATAGACCAATTAATTCTGCTTATTGCTTGGTTTTCCAAAGATACTACTTGAGTTCGGTTAGTATGATTGGAGAAGTGAGCTAATAAACTTTTTTTAATAAGCCTAATGAAGTAAAAAGCGCGACCGCCTTTTTTGGACCATTGTTATGCTGAACCTATTCCAGTATTTGAGCTTTGTCAGACTGACAAAGGTGTATATTGCATTGAGCAGTTATAAAGCTGGAAGAGAAATATAAAAAATCAGAAACATCTTTAACTACAACTTATTTAAATGATAAACTCATAACTCAATCGGAAATCTATCTCTTGAATACTTCGCTATACACCACAAAATAATCTCCCCCTATTCTCTCCATAAGATCAGTCCAACCAATCAGAACTCGTCGTTCGTCTATTTTTATTGCGGAGCAAGGGATTGCGTTTCCCTATTCATCTCATGGCCATATTGCAGGACGCATGCATCCGCTGAGATGACGAACGCGCCACAAATGCTGGTATAAATACCTATTGAAGAAGATTGGCTTGATTTATGCAACCCTCGATATTTCCAAGAAGCTCTGACTGCATTTCGACTAGTGTTCCACAACCGGTTCTTGTTGGATCCTGGGGCATACCCTGTTGCCCAACAACCAATAACCCCTATTTTGCGAAACTAGGTTTTGATGATCTGTTTTTTCACGCCTGATGTTCTATGACGACACGAGTTTTTCGATCCAATCGGTCGGTGCTATTGGCGGGAACAGTAGTGGCAGCAGGAAGGACGATGCGCTTTAAAAAAGTGACCTTAATTTTGTCCGTTGTTGTGCAAAGAAGTCGTAACGCCTTCGCTATAACCACCCCTGCGATTGGCACGAATCTTTTGTGTCGTCAGCATTTGCTCTAGTGGATTCTACCACCAGGCTAGCTCTAGCGTGCTTAATGTCTATCTGATACTGTCCGGAGACACGTGATGGTGACGGGAACCCCTTTTTTTAGTGGCAGTTCGATTTAATGCCGTACTTTTTTGTGGCAGGGTGCCTTCTTTGCCAGAAATTGTTGACCTTCTAAATAACCCGAATTTGCAACACGCGCTAAAATTTGTCCTCTTGTGGGGTGAACTTGGAAAAAATTAAGCTTCATTTGGCTCATAATACGACGCACACACATCCACTACGTAGTAAGAACTTTTGGCTCGTATTGTTAAAAGTCCTGTACTCGAGTAACACGAGGAACAGGTTGTGACTACGTGGTTCCCTATTTTCTATCAGTCACTGAAAATGTTCGTGTAGATTAGCTACCTATTTTCGGGTGGGACTACTCAGTTAGTAAAAACGGGAATAAGTGTGTACTGGCGTTTGTTCTTCCAACAAAAAAAAAATCTTCCCTTCGTGGTCGACAGAATTCAGAACAAATCATATTTTCTGATGAAATGTCTTCTGATTCGCACAAAACTCGTGCAATCCAGTCCGGCGCGGATATTTCAGCATATCGCCTTTAAAGCTGTATACACGAAAGCGAGTAAGAGAAAGGAAAAAATAGCTAGATGTTCCAATAGCAGCGCGGAACTTTTTATTCGAAAAATTATATTAATGTGTAGCAGGCGTAATACAGTCTGGCTAGAGAAATGTAGTGGTTATTTTTCAATGCTGAGCAGAAAAGCGGGCGAAAGAAGAAAAGGGAAGATGAACAATTACCATGTCCAAAGCAATAGGCGACTGTAATATACCGAATGTTGCCCCTATACACCTGCATTGATTTAACAATAGTAGCAATAGTATTACTAACTGAAAAAAACGTTTTCCCTTTTCCGGAGCAGGAATACGGACAAGATGTCGGTATTCTTGGACTTCATACCGAGTCGATGCTGTTACCCGCGTAATAGTTCCGTATCCGCCTAGAAAAGTTAGAAACAGATATAGATATCATGTTAGAAGTAGGCAGCAAACATGATTGTTGCGCACTTCTACTAGCTGTCTGCCTTAATTCCGGACGCAAAAGCCGACGTATTTTTATAGAACGTTTTCGTAATAGTAGATGCCAAACATAAGACTAACCAATCAACGATACCTCTGTTTTTCGTGTAACTGTGCACAACCTTGGACAGGCTTAAATTTGGCTTCAAATAGATCTTCATTGAACCACTTGGAACGGAGCTTTAAAAAGATATCTGTGAGGAGCTTGTTCGTTACATAAGTCTGAAGCGACCATTTGCTAAATAGAGAACAACTAGAACTATTGCCTGGCAGGTGACAAACCAATCTATGTATTTATTGTATGGTTACTTCCAAAATGGCCAACGTGAGCTGTTAGTAGCCTGCGCGTATATAGGTTGTTAGTGAGCTGTCTGTGTTTTCTCTTACTAACTCATAATGTTCCCTCAACGAACAAGCCAAGTCAATAAATACATTGCAACGTAAGGCATAAACGTGTAGTAAAAAAAAAAAAAAAAAAAAAAAAAAAAGAAACTATAGGTGCATATAGGAATAAGTTACTGGATAAATTCAACAAAACAAAACGCATAGGCTATTTCTGGCAGTCGAGTTCTTGTATTATTAGTGTACAGGATGTAAGGCAACACCGCCTTGACAGTTTAAACCCGCACAGCGTTTATACACACAATATATATGTATGTATGCTGTATGTAAATGTACTATATTTATTTTTTAAGGTTTCTGTTCTACCATATATGTATGTGGACGAAGCAGACGGAGCCTTCAGGCTGTAGTGACCGATAATTTCAGTGCATAATAAAATCTGTATGAAACACATCTTGCAAGTTATAGAAACACACACACACAGACACACGGATCTTGTAAATAAATAAACAAAACCACTCTTTTGAATTAAGATAAATAATTTAATATCGTTTTCCTATTACAGTGCTGGTTCGGGTGCAAACTATTCCATCAAAGTGTCGAAGCGTGGTCTGTCATGTGTAGCCCTAAGGGCCGAGAGATTTGCGTAAGTATAGACCTAAGGTAATTTCCGTTAAATAAAATAGTATGCATTAATAGAGTCAAAAACAGTTTGGATAAGATATCGATGGTTGGGTCATGCCAGCCATATTACAAATCAAGCTAGATTTTATTGAAGCTTCTATGTGTTATGTACTCCCGTAGTAAACCGTACTAATTGCACCA
Source organism: Varroa destructor (assembly GCF_002443255.2). Taxonomy (NCBI): domain Eukaryota; kingdom Metazoa; phylum Arthropoda; class Arachnida; order Mesostigmata; family Varroidae; genus Varroa; species Varroa destructor. Next base: position 42,172,401 of record NW_019211455.1, on the reverse strand, counting down.
ATAAGATGGTCCAACGTCGTAGTTATTATGGATAGTTGACTAGGGCTTGTGTTGCGATCCGCTTATTGGCCCATAACCACTTTAAGGTTATGGGCCCGAATTTCAATTCAACGATTATTCTACCCTATTATATCGCTATCCTGTACCATTATATTCAAAATCATTAATTGTCAGATTAATTATTCCGTATTCGAAAATACAATCCACCCGTCTACATTGATTTGTTCCCATTCTGAACTCTTTGCTCACGTAGGCTCCCTGACCTTTCGTCGAGGTGTTAGAAAATTTTTGTGCAGTTACAGCCTATACTTTCCTCTGCCTAATAGCGTCACGTTGGTTGCAACATGTTCAAACCGCAATGCCAACTCAGTGGGTCAGGCTCGCATTCTCCACCACTCCCAACGATTCGTTGCCTAGGACCGACATCTTAACTACGCGCGAGGCGGACGCAATACACCCAGCGCGCGTATTCTAGGATGTTCCAAGTGATTTTCGTATCTTTGCTATGGGTGTGGAGATTCACAGGTGTATGGGCAAGTTTGCCCGGGCATCAATATATAGGGGCGTCATATTTTTCTATATGTTATCATAGCGAAGAATCAGTAACGTGACCGCAAGCACGGTGCCAATCATTAAGTTGGTAACCAAGGTAACTGGTGCATCGAAGTAGCCCCCTGCCTTTGTAGTTCATTTCATATTGATTCTAAAATTCTGCGAGACTGACGGCGGAGCCAGGTTACATTTGGTTCTAGACTGAATATAAAAAAAAGCAAATAAAGTGCTTGGGCCTGCCTGAATGGACAAAAACCGGCCTTGAGTTTAGCTTTATGGAACGGATGCGAAAGATCAAAGGGAAGAAAAATAAACAAAGTGCAAAGGGAAAGTTAAGCAAAAATTGCAACATAGTCACAATGTGCAAATGACGAAGCATATAATTAACTATAACTATTCAGTATGTGAACATCGATTTATTTATTATATCTTATTATAAAGCCATAAAAACAAATCGTTGTTTAATGTATGCAACTCGTATTGCCAGTATTACTGTGACAACCGAGTGAAGTATGGAGCATAATCAAGCAAACTACTGCTTTGTAATACGTACGTCAGGACGACCCCCCTCTTAGGAAAAACAAGATATGTCCATGCTCGGCTTCGGACCTAGACTACCCAATATGTGCATAGATATATCAAGCAAAAATAAGTGTACACCCTCAACGAGCACTTTCTGGTTCTGTTTCTACTAAAAGTGTTACCGTACTACTCTAGAGTCGTTTGCTGAAGCTACCTTTGATGGACATGAGATTTATGCTATTGCTCGTACTATTTGTCTAATATACTTCGACACGTCTTTACTTATCAAATACCCCTTGACCTCCCGGAACTACTGTTTCAACTACCCGGAAAAAATGTCACACTAGAAACATTTGAACAGGCGTAAAGAAAGTTTTATGTTACAAGTAGAGGAGCTCTGAAATAATGCAAATATATGCATACTGAAAGGGAACGTCTAACTATAAAAAAATATTTTTTTTTTTGCGAATATGTTGCCTGTGTGTACATATTCGCTACTTGCTATGTCTTCTAGAATTTTCTGACAAATCAATGAATCTTCGATTCCGAATGTTTTTCCTTGTCGTTTCGAATGTCTGTGTCCCATAAAGAAAATCTGTGTTTTATACTCGTCTACGGTTAACAGAATTTCTCTGTAACGGTCTCAATACACTTTTCATTATATAGGGTGTAGTCTATCAATACCCGGTTCTTTTTATTTGATTTCATATGTTGCTCCTCCAGTTTCCCACCCGATGTATGTCATTTTAGAGACGGCACCATTACACGTTTCTCTGTAGAAAGCAAGCTGACGTGACTCGTATGTTCCCTATTTATAGCTCTGACTGTTTTTTGTATGTCACTGTAAAAAATACAGCTTAATTGGTAACAACACCAAGCGCTGGTCACTCACGTGGTATGAACTAAAAACCTTAGAGGGGACCGAAGACTGAATTGGAAGGAGCGCAGCGAGTCTGCTGACAGGGTAGCCCCATTACTCGTAATCGAGGAAAATTCAGAGTCTCTTTTCGACTGGCTTTCAAGAGCTCGTACTCGACGCCAAAAATCAAGGACTCATCGCTTATTCAGTCTGGGTAGAAGAGCAAATGTCAGTACAAAAAAGCTGCAGCGGGATAGATGGGAACAAGCCCGAGCGCCTCCAAGACTCCAGACGCAGGCCTTGACTAGAGAGTCGGACCTAGTCGAACCCCCCGCGTTATGTTTCTGCTGCGCTGAGTCAGGTTGGACCGTCTTGTTCTTCCTTCGAGCCTAAGGAGAACAGGACCAAAGGGAAACGATGGAAGATGAGGTGGCATTGTGCCAGTAGACACTGGCTGGTCCTTCCCTCCCTCCATCGGCTTGATCCTTATCGACTAAGCGAGCCTGGCCAGCTGGAGTTCTGCCAAGTCAAACGCTAGTGGCATCACATCGCCTGCAGCCGTCGGCGCTTTTCCGTCGTGGCTCTACCTATAGCACTTTTCAGCACAGCCTGTATTATTATGCACGGCAAGCCAAATCAGGCCGACTACGACCAGATATCGCTCGAGGTAAAGCTCTTCGAATCCTCAGACGCCATTAAAGGTCTCCTAAACTAATTCGCTAGCCGATGGCAGTAGTCAGAGGTAATCAGTATAGGCCAATCGGTCCTCATGTCTATACAGTACAGCAATAATTTTTTCGCTGGCCTCGATTTACCCGTTACCCGGTCACCACTGTGTTAGCTTAACAATTGAAATTGTCCCCCCGCTGAGGTCAACACCAAAGGATATATGGTCACTCGTTATGGCACAAAATAAACTGTGTCCGCCTGGTATAAGGATAATGAGAGACCCGCTGTATTATAGAATAGATTCTCTAAAGTTAATTATATATGTATGGTATTGATTCTTTATATGGTCGTGACCAAATGCATACATCATTTGTATGCGACAGTGAAGAGTCTGATAATATTATAGTTATATAATGCCGTCAAGGAATTGTACGTTTCGACGGTTGAGTATCATATTAATTATTACCGATACAACTTACATTTTTCACAATAAGATAGTTTTTATTACGTAATCTATGCACCTAGCAGATGTTAGTTTACTTCGATCTACGTACTGGCTAAGTTACGAAAATATATCTATCTAATGCTAGTTCATTCACTATGATTATAGCTCTTTCCAGTCCTACGAAGGTTGTTGTCACTATCTATGACCGTGAGCGAACAGAGAGCGTCCTTTAATTAGCCAAGGTTCTCAGTGACAACGATAGCGATAATTCGAAGCTCATTCCCCATATTCAGCTGAGGACGGTAACGCACTTCTTCTTTCCTTTTCAACCCCACAACTTCGCTGTCAGTGACGAGTCGATCTTCCTTTTGTGCAATGCTATGCTAATTATGACTCTGCCATAATTAGCATTGCACGCTAGTGGCATTGAACACTCTGTATAGCAAATAAGTCATATACTATTACTGGTGTGTGACAACCCTTTTTGGTTCGACGAAAGTCGTTTTAAGTTTTACAAGCTTACTTGGTAGTTCGAAGATGTTTGGCAATTTCTTTACTCTTATGGATCTTATATTTTTTTTTTTTTTTTTGCTATTTAAGCAGTTGTAAAACGAAAACTCTCAGACTGTCGCATAGCCTTTCAAACTATCGAATATCTTTTGCCATTTTCCTAGATAAATTGAAATCGCGTTCGCTCACGGACCACCGCTGACATTCTTAGTACTGATTCTGCTAGTTTCTGTTGTATCTATCACGAGCCCTCCCGTTATGAAAATGCCATGCGACTTTGTGAAGGCCAAAGTCGATACCGCGGCCGGTTCCACTGAAGCGCAACAACTTGTCACCGCTGCTTGAGATCGCAATGAGGCATCGCTGTGACGTATTCCTCTGATTGTTCTAGTGCCTTTCGTATTTTCCTCTATAAATCGTCAGTTCACTAAGTTGGTTAAAGGACAACGTTTTTCTTGTTTTGTTAGCCTTTTCCTCTATCTAACTGACGTTTGCTTTCTGTATTCTTTTTTTCTGCGTTTTCGGTATCGTTCCTTCACTGTCGACGACTGACTTCGGGAATGCGGTTACTCGTGTCGTAACATTACTTCGTTCGACGGTGCTTTTTCGATTCTGCTGCGACCATCGCAAATGACGGTCTCGTCGTTTCATCTGGCCCCACCATCTAAATCGGCCGCTATCATCTTCTCGCCTTCGTCGTCGTTGTTGTCGACCCTTAATATGACTTCGTGAACGGCGGTTGTGTTGGATTCTGTCCGGTCTGGGCATAAATCTTAATGTCACTGGCCGCGATCACTCGTCGGAGTCGCGTATCCCGGTTCATGGTCACGTTACATGTCATGCGTTTGGGCACACGTCGTTATTTGGTTGGGCATGGCACGGATGTTGGATGGATCTCGCGGTTGGACCATGGCTAGCTTGAGGGTTGCCAGACCTCGTGCCGCTTTCATGAAAGCGACAACGAGCTGGATGATAACCATCCTGTCGGCCCGCTGGAAACACAAGAGGTCGTTGAAGACGTCAAGTATCAGTACGATCTCGAGGAGAATACAACAAACATAGAATGGGATTATAGGCCGGATGCCCAGCTCAGTGGGGTCATATTGGTGGTAGGCACGAACCTTAGCTTGAATGATACGTCGCTGGTGGATCCGCAGAACCTCTACATTATTGGCCGGGTGAGTGATTCGCGCATTAAAAATTAGTGTGTTTTTTTTACGTATTTACTTTTTTTTTTTGTTAAAGACTCTTAGCATAGAATCCTGGTATCACGTTAAGTTTTTACATAGTAGTGTGTTATGTACTACTTGTAGACGTTTTGTATGCGACTATATCATATACGCATTTTAAAATTACCAATACTATAGCTATCATAAAATGCGATGAAATCAGGACAGGTGTTCAACTTTTATCAAAAAAAAAAGCATCTTTCTTGGTTAAAGGTATTTCACTTAGAACCGTCGACTGGTAATACAGAACAAATGAGAAAGAGTAAGCCTTCATTGTACCCACGCCCGGATGTTAAAATGAAGTAGACATTTCGAGCTTTCATGCTCGAGTATTGCTATAAAGTCTCGCTTAATTGCATGATTCACTACGTTTGCATTCAACTGCAATCTAAGGTAACTGTGTCAATTGCACAGAAATGTATTCATTATTCGGTCCTATCTGCAGGATTACCTAGTTCTTTCATCCCGCCTTCTCGTGGGCCTTATTCGCCTTCTAGCCGCAAAGTGTAAACACCTAATCGATTTTTTTTCTCAAACCTACAGTCGTGTACAGACCTCGCCTCGATCGATCTTTTCCAGGCCTGTAGAAATTCCCACTCGAACTCTTTTCCTCATACTTTATGCTAAGAGTGGCACAAAAAGAGGCCCTTCCTCCAGTCCGGCCAAACATATATATATATGGATACAACGTTAATTAGAGGTGTTCCGGCTGTGAAGCTACTACTCCTGAGGCATTACCGCAATCGAGCATTAAAGATAGACCGCGCTTCTTTGCCATGTAGTCGCTTTTCGAATGTTTTTTTTTCCGATTTGCATAGAAATTTTTCCATATAACAATCTTGGTCTGTCTACGCTGTTGGGTGTCGGTGGAGATCTGTTCTCAACCTACAAAAGAGAAAAAAAAGAGAGGAGTAAAGGGAAAATATTTAATTAGATGCCGAGAGATTTGATAAGAATTTGGAACAAAAGAAAGAAAGAGGGTTCAGCTACTGGAAAATGAGTAATAAAAGGCTATAGAAGTTCGGTGGGAAGAACAATCGCTGCCATTGATAGGGTTTCTATCTGTCATCGATTAGCGAAAACTCAGCACTTACCTCGTTACATCTATAGCTTCGTAAGTCGCTTTCGGGTCATTTAGAGCTGAATAATCTATAGCTTTTTACCTATATTCAGTGACCATGCAGAATGCTAGATACAGTCATTTTTTTCAATTGTACAAACCTGTTATCGACAATATGTAAAAAGCACAGTTTAACAAAGAAGTTCAGGCCAACATTTGATCCTACTAGCCATACTTCAACACGCCTGACTCTGGATCACGAAAAACAACAAACTTTATAAGGCCAATAGTTCTAAACCAGGGGCATGCTATTTACTGATCATACTCCTGTACGAAATACGCCATGTCGAGACTGCTCTTCTTCCCCCGCTCCAAAATGAACGAAACGAGCACAGCTGCGAATTTGTGAACAGTCGCCATTCTATAAGGGGCTGTGCTGTTGGTTTAGACAGAGGCCATGTTTGCAACTGGTAGCATCAGCTGACATCGTCTTTCCGCAATGTCCGGTCTTCGTCATCCGGTGCATTATATCTTCCTCCCTTCGCAGACGCCAGCGTCACACAGCCATTCAGCAATACGCCGCCGAGTAGTTAGGTAGGTAAAGAACACCAATCGCGTCGGTTACCCTCTTTCTATAGCAGGCGGTTCGAATGCTGACGGGTATGCAGCGAGCTTCTCTCAGCTAAACCGAAATTTCCAGGCGTTTGTCACTCACTCACGGCTCGCACATCATTTTCCACTGACTATTTGTCTGGCAACGACGATTGGCCGTAACAGTTGCGATGCCTAATTAAATAAGAAGCTACGACGGGTTAGATTTTAGGGGTACTACCGCGTGCTTGACTGTAGAAATAAGTTTAATGCCACATTGTACTGTATAACGTATTGGTAATTGGCATGTAATCATATCGTATGGAAAGCTACAATTTGATTTGAACCGAAACAATGCTAATTACATTAAAACCCGCGTAAGTAAAGCACAACCATGGGCAGATTATTTATATGGATGAGTGTATGTACAACTATACCTTTGCTATATTGATGCAGCTGATGAGCATGTGGGGGCCATCACTGGGACTATGTGTATAGAAAAGTATAGCTTTAAATAATGATAAAGTTGTTTGGCTCAACTTGGCGGATCCAGCTTCGTAATCGTAAAAGTTCTAAAGGCTTGAAAGCGTAGTTTCTTTTTAGCTATAAAATTCTCTTCAATCATTTACAACCGCAACTTTCTTTTAAGCTTAAAGCACATTTGCCACTTGGCGATAAGCCAGTAATTGCATAGTGTCACGACCCACGAGCATACATGGGCTGGATCGATGGGGCTTTATCTGTTGGACTAAGCCCCTGATAAGGATCCACTCCGGCTAGATTTTCTAGTAGAGTTAGGCCTTTAATTCTAAGCCAAAGAGGTGATTCCAGAGACTTGTGATAGCGAAAGACGTCAAAAATTAATAGGTGATGCCCATCATCACCTGCTCTATGCTCGACAGTGCCCGTTGATAACGTTAATGTTGGTTAGGATCGACACGTTCGTCTCGTATTAATACTTGATTTCCAAGTACTTGTTTTGTAGCATTTTATTTTCATTTTTAACGTCTCTGGATATTCATACCGGAAAAAGAGGTTTTCGGAACCACGCCTTCAGTATAGTACTTCTGGCAGCGTTGGAAAGCTTCATCTGCAAATGGCACAGCACATTTCTTGTAACCATACGAGGTGCCTGACGTCCCTTAGGAAAAACGCCAGCCTGGCCTCTTAACTATTGCAGGTGTAACATCGTATAGTCTATGTAGACTTACAACTTATCATGACAATTAGCAATAAATAGTTTTGCTAACGTCATTATATATATTGTAATTATATATCCACCCACCGCTTGGTCTTCCGGTCTATGAACAGACAGCTGGAAGATTAAAGCTCAGGGAAAATTTGTAGAATTCTATGATCAGGTAGTCGCTTCGATGGCATCGTTGGACCCTAAAAGAGACCTTGAGCTGAATCGCTTCTTTGAGCGAAAGAACCCTCTGTATGTTGTCTGGCTACCGCCTGGTGACCAGGCTTCGTTAAGGACTTGGCGATGGCGAACAATAAAAGGCACCTCCCAGCTTTTGAACGACAGCAAAGATTCGCTTTTTTACCCTGCGCTCTTTCGGCACTTCCTCTCCTGAGAAAATTTAATTCCAGAATGATTGATCTCATGAGGTGGAAAGCATAATAATTTGCTTAAAATCATTATCTTTGCTGGACCGCGCCATACTTGTTCATAAAGTGTTATATACGCAGTTAACTTTATAAAGCTCGTAATGATGTCGTGAGTCAATTTCGTCACTGAGGGCGGAGTCAATGCGCAGTAGCGAAAAACTGCTTAGCAGTCCACCCAGGGGCAAACCTAGGGATGTTGATAATCCTCATCTAGCTAATTTTAATCTCTTGCGTGAGTTTTGTTAGAGTTGAGATGTGGCTTTTAAGTGTTATTTCTCATATCGTAGCTCTTTTTCTAAGCAAGCGGCACAAGCATACTGCTGGAAAATTGGCACCAACAGAAAGAGTACAAGCACTTCCTAGGAGTGACTATATCATCATGCAGCTAGTCGTTCCCAACAAACACAATAATAACACCAGTACTACAAATAACATAAACTTCATCAACCCCATCAACAACATTAAAGCCAACAATAATAAGGGCAGAATTGCCCTCTCTTTGCTAGCCCGCTTATTCTATCCAATCGTCATTGCGCGTCCATTTCTTCGCCGCGCGGCAGCTCTATTATATCGAAATTCGAGTTGAAGCTGATCTTGAAGTTTAATAATATCGGACTCTGCCGTTTTCGGCCGTTTCGCTCGAATCCGACGACGGTGATGATCAAGGTATGGAGGCTGAACCGATAAAATTTGAAGGCTAACGGTCCTAAAAATGCTTCCACTGCATCGTCTGGCCACGCCGAAAGCTCCACGGATTTGTTTTTCTTATTCTGTAGTAGCGCTTGGTAGTAGTAACATGAACTCTGGCACTGATCCTAGTCGCGGCTGCGTCAACAGTGGCATCGTAGAAGCAAAGATGTCGTACACCGTAAAAAAGTGCCTTGCAGTTGGTTTTTCTGAGACATCGTCTGCTGCTAATGGCATTGCCACTTCTGCCATAGCGCGTAACTCGTGACTCTTGACGTGGAGTGCGGAAGGAACATTCATCTATGTGAAATATATCCATTTCAAAGGCGATGATATGTGCTTCGCTTCGCTTCGTCGTCATTTCTGGCTGATTACTCTACCAACTACCCCTATGCTGTCCCCGGCGCCACCCTTTTCCCCCACGTGGACTCCCAGCAACTCGGTTTAACCTAGTCTAGCTTGACAACCCCCAAGGTCCGCTTCTGTCACATAGCGGCAACAGAGGCGATCTTACTGCGTTTGCGACTACCACGATTGCTCCTTATGCTAGAGAAACAACAGTAAAAAGGGTACTGGAAGGTATAGCTACCGATTTTCAGCTTTGCTTAGTGAAGCGTTGACTCACTCTTTGGACCATAAAAAACCCCGAAATGGGTCAGACACGCTAAGTCGCAATGTCAAAATAACAACCTGAGTGCCCGACCCAGGGCGCGCCAGCTACAAAATAACAACGCGACTGGATTTTTGGTTCATGACAGCAATGGGGCAAAACTTTGGCCAAGACTTGTAAGCCTTCCCCTATGTGTCTTGCACTTAGTGTGTCTGGAGTATAAACGAAAGCAGTGTCTTCAGGACTGCCGCAGATACAGCCTGGCGTGATGCCAAAACGTTAAGATATGAAACAGCACCGGAGAAAGAGAATGGCGCCGTGGCAGTAGCAGTAGTGAGAAAAATGACGATGAAGGTCAAATGCTCATAGCAGTAGCCTGTAGTGGCCTGAAATGTCCCTGGTCTCGGTCAACTTTTGGCAGGCTTAGCAAGCTATAGACACGAAGCAATAAAAATTCCAAATAGCCAAGAAGTCGAGTCAATTTAAGTTGCACACACCCGCATCGCTTAGCAGAAAGTAGAAATAGGACGGGGTTCTCGACCTTCCGTAAAAAGGCCGATACGGGCACTCATTTTTCGTGTTCGAGACGATGTCGTCACGCGAATTTCATTGTGAACAGATAATTTCGCTTAGTAATATGTATGTCAATTTTTGCCCGATTTTTTTTTGCCTGGCAAGAGATCCTTGCGGACACTATTTCCTGCATTTACAAAGATTGACAATATCGGAAAAATTAAACTAAAAAATTCTATGAATGAATTACTAAATATCAAGGTTCGCGTAGCATCACAATTTGAAGTGACGACCTTGTCGACTTGACCTATGTTTAAATAGCTTTTCCTAAACCGGTTATGTTTTTAATAAAAATAAGTCCTCGATACTAAACCTGAAAGCAGGTGATTTCAACCACTTGTCTGCATGCAAGCAATTACTGGGTGTACCATGATTGAAACAAAAAATTGCTCCTCATTCACTTACTAGTCTAGTTTACCAAGCAAAGCCATTTTCCGTCTAAAAGTAAATGGCCGCTCATTCGTTCGTGTAAATGTTCATATGGATCCGCACACCTCTATGCATGTGGTAGTTGTCCATTAACCATGAGTTCCGTATTCCCCTATGATTTTATTATGACAACATACATCCGCACGTATATATAATGGGACGTATGGAATGGAGCTATAACTAGTAGCATCGAACCCCTCATCGTGTACTTCCTCCACCTGTGTATATTTTAAAACATATTATTCTCTTCAATCACGACACAGACTATCTTCAGCTCGAGCTTAGATTTTCTACAGTCTCCTTTCGCGCGGATTCGTTCTTGGCTTATCTTGTAGGATTGAGTCTAACATATGTTTGCTTTTATGCATCATCATATGTGTCTGTGTCACGTGCAGTTCACATTCATAGAGCTGTTATGAAACGCGGCGTCATGAAAAGTTGACGGCAGGGCAGACGCGGGTGGCATTTCAATCTTCAGCGAGTTTCTCAGCCGCCAACGGTTGTTGACGATCCGGCATCTATGTTTGGCAAACAAATAATTTTGTCTTACGAATATCGAGACGTGAGAAAAAATAGAGAGAGCTCGGTGGCGAAAAGCAGGCCTACCTCAAAGATCCTTTATGTTTCGAGTTTTATGTCTTACATAGCCGTTAGGCATTTCATCGGACAGACGGCCGGCTTTCGGCACGAAACGATGCCTGTCTATACCCGGGTTCGAATCTAGGCCTCAAGATGTCCCTAAGATACGTTACCTTTTGAGCTACAACGGGGCTATCTCTAAAATCCTAGCAGGCTTCTGACACCGAATGGCCCCTCCCTTGCCACAGATCAAATAATCGTTTCTCCTTGTCCAGCATCCTTGAAAGTGCCGTTGCAGAACGCCAATGTCAGGGGCAACTTGTCTTCACATATTTAACACACACCGAGAGAAGGAAACGCGCTGGGCCTGAACGCAACTGCAAGATTTCCATCAGCAGTTATTTGCTAGGACGAAATCTCCCGCATTAAGGAGCATAGAGAAGAATTGTCTCACGTAGATAAGGACGCTGTGGGGAAAAAAAACGTTCCTAACCCTGTTTAAGAAAACGTGTAGAAATAATTATACTTATATTCTGTAACATCCGTAAAATAACAACAAATGACAGTCCTATGCACTACGTTATGCCTTGTGGAAATACATAGATCAGCCGCTGACAAGGGAGAAAAATAGGCGAACACTTGCTTTCGACAGTGATCAAACAAGTTATTGCGCAGACTCTGAGACAATGAAAATATGCCATAGACACTCGAATATAGTGTAGGAAAATAAAAACATGTCTAATAACATTGTTGTTGGTTGCCCCAAGTTCCATTAAGCAAGTAGCATCGATACTGTTTTTAGTCCTACTGTTTGTGACTATAGTCTCTATAGATGGCTGAAGTGTATCGTACTTAAACAATTGTAGTAGGTTCCTTGCAATAGACTTATTCATTTAGTCTAAAATGTAAAGCCGGTAGTAGTATAACTATGATCTCCTATTGGTGAATGGCTGCTTGAACTCGTGTAAGCGCTATGTCCAGGCTATACCTTTATTGGTCTTATCTATTTTTATGTTCACTAACAAAACCCACTACTATATATGTAATTGCGTCTTATTCTCGTTCTAGACATACTACCGAAACATCACCATAGATGATACGTACCTGGACAAATTCTGCACGATCCGCCTGGCAACCGTCGACTCGGAGAAGAAGATCTCGTTACTGAACGTCCACACCGAGCACTTAAAGCGTCACACAAATCGATGCCACTCTGTTGGAGCGCATCATCATGTAAGTATGGACAATGATACTGTATGTAACTCCTCGAAACAAATCCTATATCCAAATACAACGTTGTGTATAAAGTTCGAGTTAAAGGAAGATCCCAGGCCCACTGTTCGATCTTATCCGTAATAAACTGAATAGATCGAGATGTACAAGACGTGTTAATCATGTTTTCAAGATAGTCTTCAGCATTTGTGCTTCATCCCGGACAGCGTTCGAAATTAATGCTAGATGTATCAACATCGTTACAGATCCGTTAAGTTTCTGCAAAATCGCATTTATGATGAAAAGTAATAAAAAATTATACCAGTGCAACTAGAACAGAAAGTCAAATGTTGCTTCTGTGGATGAACGAGCGCGGGCAGCATATTTATTTCGTCTAATTTGTTTAACTATACGACCCAGCTTAATAACTAACTTGAACAACTTACTTGAAAAATTATCCTATTATTCCTTTTTATTCTACTTTTTATTAATATCTTTTCAACGCTCTGCATCACCTATTATTACCTGTTATTCTAATGCCTGCAAGATAAGCTATCGAAGATACGGATGCGATGGTTCAAGTACGTAACAAAATACCCCAGATAAATTCCCGCTCCAACTAGATTTCTAGGGGGAGAAAACCCTCTGATTCCTAAAACTTGGTCACGCATAGGGCGTAGCTGATGGTCAAGAACAGAAATGTAGTGTACGCCTTAACATGAGCTACACGGAATTATAGTCATAGAATGTATATATTCCCTTCATTTACACTCATCATGAAATGAACACGGGATGAAACATATTAAATCGATACGACTCTCGCGTAACCGATTACGGGGAAAAAAAAGATAACGAAGGACTGAAACATGAAGTCGAAGGAAAGTTGGCTGGCTAACGATAGATAGGCCTTTACTATCGTTGGCTAAATTGTAACAGATTTGTTCTCGTGTAGAGATGGCCTGTTACGCTTGTTCGAAAAGAAGAGGGCAATATTTGCGCCCAATGAGACAGACAAACAGTGGTGATTGCTTGAAACGGACGACTTGCTGGTTTAGTCCGGACGGAACGCCGGAGGCATTCGAAAACTCAAATTCTGATCAACTTCGGGCTTCCGCAGCCGCTGTTGTGCCATCAGCTTTGATAACTTCCTTCAACTTTCGTTTTTTTTTTAATCTTCGATTGGGTTATTTAAGTCTCTTTCATTTGAAGCACATATCGGCGTGAAAGGGCGTATTTTTTTAAAAAAAAAAAAAAAAAACCTGTTTTTCCGGTCTATATTCTACGTTCAAGAAAAAGGAACTCACTTTCTGTTTACTGTATTTGCGATAACGAGTAACGATTGCCTACCTTTCGTAATATACGTATATCCACTATTATCCACTATATCCTATAGTATCCTTCCACTATTATAACGTAGTTATATATTTGGAATGGTAGAAAATGATGCTATTTGATTGGGACAATTAATCCATCTCGAACAAGTTAACCGTCTACGCGTTCGCAACCCGAAATCATTTGAACATCATTTTTTTTCTATTTAAAAATAGCTAGGACATCACCTATGTCGATTTTTGTGCAAAGGCTTTCCTGACGCACCGTCGTCCAGGCCCATTAGCTAAAACGTCAATCTCTCGGGACGCGCAAGACGAGTTTGCCTTTGACCAATGTCAATTACCGAACCTGAGTTCTAATTTAATTGTGCCTTTTCTTATCGATGCATTGTCCTTCGTCAATATATATATATATATATATGATATGTTGGACAATATCTGGATTCATTATAACTGTCAAGCTGACAGCTAAGCTTTTCATTAAGCTAACCATTGTCAAACACGTTCTAACCCTTTCGCATTTGTGTTCAAATAATGAGAACAGTCAGATTTATTGCGATAATTTTTACAAAAGACATAGTATGAATGCATTTGGGTCGTCCCTATGCTCACGATTTTAACTGCTGCATATGAATCATCTAATGCACGTACAGCTTTAAGTATAACTAATCTATTCTTGCATCTATTTTTTTTTTGTTTTTTCTTCTCCTTCTACCCACAGCCACCGATCATAAGTAGCATTCACGTCACCGACCTGCACAAACGTTACAACATTTCCGACAGTCATTTTACCTTGACAGGATCCCACAACAACCGCAGCAATAACAATGAGCAGGCCTCGTCCGCTACAGGCCAGACCGACATAATCGGCTCAGAGGAAAGATCTCGTGACTCTAACGGACTCCGTTACAGCGGTGACCAGAGTGCGCCGCAGTCTGGCTTCGCCTTGGGAAACGCCACAAGCATCAATTTCGAGAATCGCCATGTGCTGATCAACGCCAGCGACGTCGCCATCGCCACATTCACAGCGTCCAATGCCGAAGCGTCCATCGACGCTGGGAATAACTCGAGCGATTCTGAGGGTGCTAGCGGAAACAAGACGGTCTCTGTCACACCCGGGATTACTCACAAGGTTAGCAACACATTTACGTCGCAGCTCGAACTATTTCCTGCACCGGTGCTGATCAGTCTGTCGAGACCTCGTCCAACCAATTATGCCATCCATCAGGGACCCGGTACTCATTTGTCGCTAGCCAGTAACGGTCTGACCGGAGCGGGCATCGGAGCTACTGCGGATCCACATTTGATAGATGGAAAAGTCGGCTTATCCTCCGAGGTGCTCAAGGCGGCCATTCGTTGGGATCCGTTTGTAAACTCGTCAGAAGATGGTTCGTGCACAAAATACAAAGTTACATGGAAGGCCGCAATAGTAGACAAGGTTGCAGGTGAGTGAGGTCGGGTCGTAGGGTTCTGCTTGTTGCTGTGGCTACAAAAGTGAGATAACCCCATGAGCGAATTATGTCTATAGATGACTGCCTGCGGAGAAAAGATAGCATGGCAAGCTTTTATTACCTTCCTTTGTTATTACTCTTTTATATAAATAGGGAGATGTAAGCTCCGAGAAAGGTTTTCATTGCAACGTGTTGGATCTTTTTGTTCTAATATTGATATTATTCGGATAGGGACGCATTTGGAATTTTTTTATATCCTCATTGTTGGGTGGAAATGAACAATCGAACCAGGGAAAAAAGTTCAGTCGTGGTAGACTAATCCGAGCGCGTCCCGTGCTAGCTTAGCAGGTAATGATTTTGCGTGCTAATCTTAGGGACACGTTATAATCTAGGTTCAACTCCACACATAGAGAAAGCTGGCCGTGTCTCTGATGGATTGCCTAACGACGATACGGGACGTAAAACAGGAAACGTAGAGAGATGCGCAGACAGACTTCCTTTTGTGCTGGAAGCCAGCCGCCTGAAACAATGCCAAATGGCAGTGTCGAACGCAAAACTTAAAATGTTCAGGTTAGACTAGTCCGTCCGCTCGAGACGGACAAGAATATCACTAATATGTTACCTTTGGTCAGAGTTTTTCCTCTGTACACAATAGGACTAAAATATGTTGTGATGGACTTTATTTGAATTTTAAATGCGTTTCGTCTCTAAAACATAGTTGCACTGCATAACTTAAACATGTGGTAACTGCAACACTGTGTTGGCCTGCGGCCTTCAGCTTGTAAATTCTATGAAGCTGATACTTAAGATTTCAGTCGCAAGATAGCAATGACAGCATATCATGTCCTTTTGCGATCTAGTGCGTCCATCTTTAATTTAACTGGAGACGTATATCTAACGTTATTATTGTGCACAAAATAACATCGCTGCTTCCTTATCAGTACAAATGTACCAAATTACTTTCGAAAATACACACGTCTATTTATTTTTTGTAAACAACAGATGCTATGTGTGTGTCCGCAGACTTCTTCGGTCATCGCGGGTTGGTCATTGGCTAATTTTTTCTTAAGATAGCCAGCCATGTTGACCTTGTCCTTCCAGTTCAAGCGACTCCGTGGAAGAATTTTCTGTGAGGGGGTTGTTCTTGTCCATCATGTAACAGCGTTTTTTGCCAATCGGAACGACTTTTATCAGCCTTCCCGCTCACATCATAAAGCTTCTTTTTTATAGAATAACTAGATCATTTAAGGTCATTTCCTTACTTGCTTGAAATTGCTGTGTCTACGATCTTATTTTTTTCTGAAGAATAAGGTGTAGGAACAGAATTAATTGGATATTTAATAAAAAGACGCCAGAGTTCATCATGTACCTAAGATCGGTGGAAGTAATCGGACTTTCCCTTAGTATGGTGAGTTCTTGATAGGCTTAGAAAAGCCAAGTTAGGGTTAGAGCTGTTGCTCTATTATAGGATTCACTCAGGTATATTTGTTAATAGACTTCTGTATTCTTGAAATTATGAACGATTTCTCGAGACAAACGAGCAAATTGTATTACTGAATTTAGATTCTTCAAAGTCTGATGATAGGGGCTGCATCGGGGACGGGTGGTATGAAAACCAGAACCCTCTGATGATAGCTTAAACGCAAACTCAGTTTCTATTTAAAGAAAACGAAGTTACAACGAGGAAAAGGTAAAAGACGTATGGGAACTCAAAACGGCACCGACTTAAAGGGAGATTCGAGGCAAACGAAAATTAAGCTAGGTTAAGCAAAAAGCAGGCTGAATATATAGCCTGCTTAAAGCAAATACGAGGGGCAAAAAGGACGTATACTTTGACTAGCTACAATAGAAGTTCAATTACCAGCGCCTGTCAAGGGCAAAGAAAGCAGATAAAGGCTACGCTGTGATCTTTTTTCTAATTACTATTTTCATTTTTTACTCGGAAAAGTAATTCGGTTAGAAGCAACCGCTGATTTTAGCCGGTTAGTCGAAATAACAACCCCCTTTTGTCTAGTTTGTCAATGTGATGAACAGGTCTATTACCCGGTGTAAAGGTAGATTTCAGTCCTTTAATTCAGTGTCATAAACATTCTTTACTTTAAGCTAGGACGGCTAAGCTAAATAGAAGCACCTAGATCTGTTAAAACCTGCTCTTTCATTTAACTTATGGCGAGGTATTGGCAAACATCCGGACTTGTGCTAAAGCGTAATATTTATCTTGGAAGTTCAAAAAAAAAAAAAAAATCCGGTTTCTTGTTCCGACAATGCGGTTACTGCAACAGCTAACGCGGTCTTTATTAAGCCTACTTCCGCTCAACCTATCCTTGACAGAGCAATGGAGAGTTGCACCAGTCTTACAAAGTACATATACATATAGATGTATATATTTTTGTTTCTTAAAGAATATACACAGCATATGAGCACAGTGAAAAGCCCCGGAATTCTATGCCTTAAGCATTGGTTAAGCGAAAACCTTGCTTCTATGTCTCCGAAGATGATGGGCCTCACAATAAGAACGAAGTTTTTTTAGAGTATAATTACCAATTACCAATTAATTATTATTTTAGAGTACAATACCAAATTATTCTGCTGCTTAACGGAAAAGATTAAAATTAGAAGGTATTGAAATGTTATGTATATTTATAAAATTTGGCCGAACAAATATGTTTGTTGAACGAAATACTTCTTTAGCTCAGGAAGGTTATCCTAATCATATCATTGGCGTCGTCTAATTACTTTATGCGCTCATCTGCTAGAAAATGGCGGAAGCACGTTTAAACGAAGTGTTAAACCCCACCTCAAGATTCATTTACTCATTAAATCAAACTATTTTTTTATCATTTCACCCGTAATAACCTGGATCTTCATTAATTAATTCTACAGGCTCGGCTTTCACATTTAAGAGCATCGAATGCATCCCTAGTCCACTTGTCCAAGCTCATTAAGTTCACGGCATAGATTGTTTGCTTCAGTAATGATGGCCTTGTGACCCCTACAGGATCCACCGTCTGCCTATATATATATATACATATACACACACATATATGTGTATATATATATATATATATATATATATATATATACACATATATCGATGGATGCCTCCGCTATTGTTACTACTGCAATCGATCAAAATAGCTCACCTCGATCCGCGTAGCCAGTTTTCCTTCTATTCATTCTTTCGCGCATTTTTCCTGTATCTTCTTACCCGTTGTCGTTTTTGTATAGCCCTAAAAGCCATTGCTTTTGCTCATCTGCATCTCTCGTTTTAGCGATCCGATTAGGCATGACAAATGGTTAGCGCCGGCTAGTAATTCGCTGGTGGTGTTCGGCTGTCGCAACTCCTCCAGCGCCTTCTGACTGGTACCTAAACTAAAGCGGTGGCTCTGAGTAACGACCAATGTCGATGTTTCAGGACCAGTTCATCGACGCTATCGATTGCATGAGAGATACGAAAGTCTGACAGAGAATCAGGCAAAACAAAAGAGAGAGGACATATTACATAGTGCGATCAGCATTGACTTGTTACGTTCATCTCATGTTCCACCGTCAGTGGCTGACTGTACCATTCTTTATGGACAACTTGGCTGGCGCTTGTCGCTGAAGATGATGCTCGCCTCGACCTGCGTTGCCTGTGGAGCTTCCAGCAGGACACATTCAAATGAGCATTCTTTCTCACTGCATATATTCTTTGCCTGGTTAAAACTTAACCAAAAGTCGAGCTTGCGTTCATTCACATATAAGTTAACTTGTTTCATGTGCAATTTTTCCTTTTTCTATTTGTTTTCCTCATCTTTTTTTATTTTTAGGTGACCTGTTGACATGTTCTACTAATACGTCGATTTCAGTGGAGCGCAACAGCGTTTACCATGTGTGGGTCAGCCTTTTTGGCCACGAGCAGATCCGCACCCAGCAACTTACTGTGGAGACTGCCCACGCCCAGTTTGCCAAGTTACACGCCCTTGAAAGCTGTCATGGTAAGGGTGATTAGGTTCACAGCGATGACAGGTGACGTTGGAAGTGTCGAGTCGCAGGGTCAAGTCATATCATGGCAGGGGAGGCTTTCAAACGTTTCCGATAGAGAAAACGGCTTCTGAAGAGAGAAATAGAGATAGAGAGAGAGAAAGAGGAAGAGAGAAAAAGCTAAATTACCCACTGAAGCCTATGTTAGGTTGTGTTTGGAGTGACTCTGCAAAAGTATGAGCTCCTTGCTTTGAAGACCACAGAAGGGGAAGAAAATGGCTATTTGAGGCGGGAGTTTCTATAGCGAACGGCTCCTGTAGAAAACAGAGACTATTAGGAGGGCTCTAGAGAGTTCTAAAGATGACTCCCCTTGTAATAGAGCGTTACTACTCGAACAAGAGCTCACCAAATAGGGGCCTGGCACCCTAGAACACATGCATGGCAAACGAATTGACGGGAACAGGCAACGCGAGTTTCGCCTTGCTGCTGACATTACCCGCAAGTGTCATGTCACTATAGCTGGCTAGGTAAGCGCGCCTAGCCATGTTAACCTACTTGATCGTCGCCGTCTTTTTATGGTGGTCGAGCTTCAAGTTCCGATAGGTAGCGATATTTAGAGCTCCATTTTTGATCTGATGGGTGTTTAGAGGGTCAGATGATATATGGCAGTACTTGATTTGATTAACTCACCATTTTCTGTAGTAAGCCTCTTTTTTTTCTAAATTTAAATATCCATCCAGTTTATATTTCCTAAGTATTGTATTTTTAATTAACACTTAAGGGTACGAAAGAAGTGTCTTAAGAAAAGATTACGTTCACCTAAAAATCACCTACTATTTGATTAGCAGAAATCTTTTCAAGAGTGTTTTTTATTGTTACCAAATTTAGATTATAGCTCTCACAGACGCTATGAGCATATACCATTTAATAAACTCTGAGGGGGGGGGGGGGGGTATTTCCTAGCGGCTGCATTTCCAATGCAGTGCTTCTCGTTACAAATTTAAGGGGCTTGCAATTTAAGGGGCTCTAGTTATGTATGTTGCGTATGTATGGTTGTGGCTGCGCTTTCGAAAGCAATTAGTTTCGTTCGCAATCTCTATTGCTCCTCTTGCACTTTCGCATCACCAATTGTCAGCGCTCCTCCTTCACACTAAATACTTCTCGTACAAGTAATCCTCTCACAACTGACGCCTACCTGTGCGTGCACAGTGAATTTGCGTGAATTCCCTTGTGTTATTTGTTTATATCGGATGACATCTTTGCGATGAGATTTTCCGAAAGCCTGTAATCCACGCGTTTAGCCCCGTTACCCCCCTAATTTCGTTTGCCTGATTGAATTAGACCTATAGAAGTATCGTGCTAGAGGTACAGGAATAGTGTAACATAACGAAAGGGTCGTTCAACGCGGAGTCATCTTTGTGCAGGGTCCTTTTGTCCTAAATGTAGATTTAGAACGTAGCGGGATTTGGAATCAGGGTATATATCGCTGTACTGTAAACCCTCCGCCAGAAAACGCTAATTAGTGTTTTGCCTAGTCTCGTTCAGTCAGTCTTTTGCTTAGCCTATTCAGTACGAGCCAACACACGTTTATTCGGACCTAAAGTATACGGATCGATTGAACTGGCCATATTCTTTAATTTCCTAACTTTCTCTCGCACTCTATCTTCGCTTCCCACTAACGCGTATCGTATACTTTGTTGTGCTTTTCTGCGTTTCTATACTAATTTGTCTTTAACTCTATGTGTGGCTTGTAGGGTGCGTACGTGGCGACTATACAACGGGCGTGTCGGCGGCCTTAGCTTCGTTGATTGTTCTGGCCGTGGCCGTCTTCCTCCTCATAAAGAGCTACCGGAGCTACACCCTCCGTGACCATAAACTCCACAATAGCGTGTCCTCATTCCTGATGCCTAGTTCATTGCTGGGCGAGTTAGGTGCCAAGCCGATGATGCACGTGATTGAGCCGAAAATGCTGAATTCGGCTGTCAGCTCTTCCCGGGCTTCGGCCCATGTCACCATTACCCCAATCGCCACCCACGGTCCCGAGGAACAACCCTCCAGCAGCTTGAGGAGTAACGGGCCTTACGAGCCGCTGAGCCTTGAAGACGAAGATGTCAACTACTTTGTCTTCGATTTACCAAAGAACCACACTGCCGTATAAAGTCAATGTCGTAGAAGAATGAAAGGCATGAAAAGGATGACAATGGCATGACGAAGATATGGAAAAAGTTAAAACGAAAGACAGACAGGCAACGATACATTTAAAGGAAACAGCAAAAAAGATCTAGCAAGCAAGAAAAGAGGACGCAAAGAAGACGAAAAAAATGAACCCAAAGCGAACGACAATGATACGTAGTCTCGCTTACGAATCGCTCGTCTTACTTAACAATATCAGAAATACCACTGCTACAAGTATGAGCTAATATCCAATGAATCTTAAGTTAGTTAGTCCCGTCCATAGACAAACGGAATCGAACGGAAGTAGCAAGAGTGGACACCAAAGTCGTACCAACGCGCCAAACGAATGCAAATCAAACAAACAGGAAGTATGGGAATGGTCGCCTGCCAAATTGTATGAAACAGCAATATTTAGGTATGCACGTGGGATGCTTCGCCCGGTGAACGTGGCAGAAGTAAGGAATGGCGGCTCGCTTTTGCGAGTCCTGTCTTTAGAGAGAAGACATCTTTGCCCATTCGGGCGGCCGCCAGTCAGACAGTCGGCAGCAAAGCAAAAGGCACGCACGCCAACTAGTGGATGCATGCCGAACGTGCATAAGGTACTTTTGGGAACAAGGACTTCGCGCACAGACAAAGCCTTGTGTGAATCGCGTTAGACTATAGTGTTTGCTGCCCGATGAAATCGCCCGTTACCTGCAGACCATGGAAAACGTGAATTTATGGTATCTTTTCAACATCTTCAAGCCGACAAAGTGTTACATGCAGATTAATTACTTTCGTACTGTCACTTCTAGGCACCTTCTAATGAACCAAATCTGAGAACGACGTCGTACCACTATGGCCAATGAAGCTAGGTGGCATAAGTTTTCGGCTGAAACCTGTGTAACTAAGCGCAGTACGATTAAGCAAACAAAGCTTCCGAATTAGAAACGATTAGAATCTAATCCGGTTTCTACTATCGATCAAGCTGAAGGACACGGTGAACGTCAGATACGTAAAAGGATACTATTTTTCATAGGGATCCACTGCTGTCATCTCTTTTTGGCTCGAGTGAAACGCTACCAGCGACTGGCTATATCTTCATAAAGCAATGATGATAATAATGAAGCGCCCCGCTGTCTGCGTATACGTGTACCGTAACAGTGAATAACAGTGTACGCATTTGAGATTCGCGGCTGGAACAGGTCACTTAGGAACAGGTAGTCTCGATTCACAGACTCGGTGTAGGACATCTATTATTTCTATTATTAGAAGTTTTACCTTAACTTGTTCGTCCCGCCTATAGTAAACATTCATGGATCGGAAAATTACATTGCGGGCATTTGAACAATTGAGCGAACGCCACCCTGTCACTGGTGATGCTGTCCTGGCATAACTCATCAACTTGAGTTGATAAGGATTGCTAATAAGGTAAAAACCTATTCGAAATAAGAAAAAATCCTCGTACCTAAATTGAATACAAAACGAATAAAGACGGAGGTAAAAGAGTGGACATGACATGGTGATAAACAAGGCGAAACGATTCGAATAAGCAGATAAAGGAGTCGAAGGACAACGACAGGATACGAATCGACCTAAATACAATGAGTCACCGAAATAAGGCCAAGCAAAAAACGCTTACAATCCAATTAGTTATACAACTTCGATCGACCGATGACAATCAACTAGCGCAGTAGCGAACCAATCAGTGGATGGGTATAAAAGAAATTATTACAGACTTGAAAGGGGAAAACAAAAATCAAGATAGTAAGGAATATATGACTGCGTACAATATACTTAAAATGGTGCGTGCAGTGGAGAGGTGGTTCGCCAACGCTGACCAAATGTGTATTATTCTATTCTTTTTAAGGTCAGGCTTAACAACAAGGTCCAGAACAAGCCGATATTAAGAGCGCCAAACGAAGCTTCGTTTTCTCAGTGCGGCGAATTCGCTGACTTGTTTCAAGTTAGATGAAAATAAGAGTATAGCTCGCGACACGAGTTTTTTGCTTCTGCAAGCAATACGACCCAATCTGTAATGCTAGATCTGGGTTTTCTTCGTCCATTCTTCGAATTTACAATGCACGCGCTCTATGACGGCGCGACGTGTGGCCGATTGGTTCATTGTTGTAAACTATTAGTTCATACTGTATCAATGTATCTGATACGGCGGACCTTGAAGGGATCGCGATAGCTTCGACTTCTGGCAGGTGTCACTGTGTGAAAGGCAACCAATACTAGCGATTCAATGTCCTCTCTGTAAACTATCAACAGTAAAAAATATACGAACAAACCAAAAATTCTCCCCATATGTAAAGCATGCAAGATCATCGTCAGATCCGTAAATCACACTCATCATTAACAATAGCTTCTTTCGGATAACAACGTTAGCAGACTAACCTGAAACGATCATACGATTGGTGATTTCTATATAAATATGCTCCTTAGCAATTGACTAAATGACTGAGATAAAAACAACAGATCTCAGCAGCATCGGCAGTACTGAAACGCATTCTCATCAGAATTCTGATGGGATGGCTGCAGATATATGAATATATATGCATAGTTAGTAACGAGTGTGTGTGTATATATATATATACATGGAACAGGAGGGTACCGATTTGCTGAAGCGCCAGCGACAAATGATCATGGTATATATATATATATATATATATATATACACACTAGATATGATATATAAATATAATGCTCTTTTTTGATGCGGCTATATATATGATAGATTACTATCAAGGGAAGTTCATGCTCGCTGTGAGATTTTCTGTTCTCTCTGAAAATAAAGGTCGAGAGAGCTCACGTTATGAGATTGTTAACGGCGGTAGCGATGGAGGTTAGCGGGGAGACAATAATTAAGGTGCACATAACTGTTGAAAATGGTGATAACAACTTCGAGTGGCCAGCCACTAAAGATTAATGGGTCAACTGCCCGAAATATGGTGAAAGTTGGGTTGCTAACTAATCGTAAGTTTCGAGCTCATGTAATACGTCACGTAACAGGCCACTGACCAGTAGTCTGAGCCTAAAAGAAGGCCTTTGTATTAAGGGACCTATGCTGGACGATGGAAATAGACTGCGGAATCTACAATATGACTAGGTCTTTCGTTGCATACCGTCTTAATAGTACCTTACACGGAACCAAAATTGGCCCCTGGACACATGGTACCTTGGAATATTTCTCAAGATAGAAAAATCATAGGAATTGAATAGAGATAATCATAATGACAAAATAATTTTAATGTTACACATTCGATCGAATGAACATTTGTTGCAGAAACCTAGCATGACTAAACAGCTCATAGATGGTTCGTGGATGATTAACGATTAGTGGGGCAAACGTATAGTAAAATCAGCACCTCCGCGGTTGGAACAGGGGGCCACTCGAAAGTTTGTGACAATTCGTGCCTATGCAAGATGGCTCGTAACCCAAACTCAAATAGTTATCGCTAGTTTGTCGCTAGATATATCGTTAATACTTCTAACGCCTCTCAGAACCTCTACCCTGCTACCGAGACCCCGCAAGAAACAGAGGCAGATACCTTGTGCCAGCTTCCAACAGGCTGTACATACACACCGACCTCCTAGCCGAGATGAACCATCCCGAATCAGCTCCATCTACTTTCAGATTTCCCGTAACCTGTAATAGGAAAGGTAGACGACGTGACTGCTAACCAAGCTGATCAACTGATTGTCAGAGCAAAATTAAGAGATAGATTGAAGAAACGACAGTTACTACGGTCACATGCACCCGGTCGACGGTGCTGGCAAATCAGCTAGCAATCAAACCGAAAAAAACCTTAACTAGAAAAAAAAAACATTCAACTTACTATTATCCTACTGACGCATTTCCCGCCAGAGTATTTGATTTCCTTTGTAAATATTTCCGTGCCAAAGAAACAACAATTAAAAAAGAAGACAACGTATTACGACATCCATGGACAACAAAGAATAACACTGATGCCTGTGTTCAAACAACAAAGGTCGTTATTGTGTTGTTATTATCTAGGTAGGCAAGAACAAATAGGAGGCACGAAGATATAAAATGAGAGTAATCCTAATACAAAATGAATTATTACTAAAAATCGGTTTGTAGATTTAGTGTTAATAAATTTTAGGGACTTTGGCTTAGGTTCTCCGTTTCGGATTTTTCGGTGCGTCATCTGAAGATTGCAATTCCAGATATGAAAAAGTAAGTAGAAAGTAATATCTATTACATAGACGACATTTACTTGGATTTGATAACGGAAAATATATCTAACGAACTACTCAAGTAGTACACACTTCGACTAGACAGTTTAATACAACAGTTTCTGGTCGGCCTTTGAATAACGTCCTATCGACGTTCATAGTTTAATTTTGAGAACAGAACTAACACGTTGGCATCGGCCTTCGACCTTAGCTTTGGGCCAACGTCAGTTAGACGTGCCTGAATCGAAAACAGGCCCATTGTAGCGAGACCTTACTTATTCATCCAGTTGAGCCCGTCAGATAGATTAGTTAACCAAAAGAAATTGAATAGATGTTATCTCACTTTTAAGTAAAACTCTATAATAAAATTGATGTTGACACATCTGCGCTCCGATTCCTTTGACGCAAGTCAACAATATGACCAATCCGAGATGTAATTAAAGTTACGCTACGGAAGTTTGGTAAGTCGAAATTTAATCCCTCGTCTATGACGAGGTAGGTTTGAGGATGGCTCACTTACCACCAGTGTCATCCCGTCATCATTGAACATTAACGTATGCACCCTTGAATAGGAGTAAGTTGACTACGTTATAGACATTAGCTTTATGTGAAAGGTAACTGAAAAGGAACGATGATGCAGCCCGTACTGGAAAGGCTGGCTAAGCAACAATTTTTCTTGCTATCGTTATCAACAAAATACCATAAAATCAAATCACATGACTCGATTTCTCACGTCCTTAACGAGTATCTAGGTCGATACTCTACGAATGCTATCTATTCTTTAGTCTATCGCTCTTTGAGCGTCTGCCTTCTTGAGATTGACTTAGGTAGATGTTGCTCAACAATATCCTGGACATTTTTCGTTATCACGGGTAGGTATAGTGAATAGATTCATTGGATATTTGAACTGTTGACTGAGCACCTGCTCCGCAGTTTGACAGAGTACCATATATTCTAATTCTTATTATATGGAGCGCGCTCAAATGCAGCGACCTGACTATTTGGTTGCTTGATTACGGCTTTGGAGAAATTGCAGATCTTCTACCAAACGCAATACGGTTCTCATTGATTCGTAATATTTTTAGGCATCACGAAGACCGTTCGTGCGATCCAAGTGAAGCGGTGGTATGTTTTTGTGCTGTTTGACACGTTTTCAAGTATTTAGGCCAGGTTCACGCAGACCAGGTCAGGTGTGTTTGTTCTTCACCTTGTTATTGCTTATCTTCTAATCTTCTAAAAGCGAGTTTCTTTTTATTGCCTAATGGGGACAACTATAATCGAGAAAATATGACAAGAATATCTCTAGCTTTTCAGATTGTATGCGTAACAGGTGCAATTTTCATACATTTAATAGAAAAGTTTTGTAGAAGTGATCGTCTCGTTTGCGTGAAGGAATTTTCATTATATTTAGATATTTCCCTTGGCAATTTTTACCTGCTTGACGAAAGTAATTATCTTCTGTAATTCAAGGTAATTTTGTTTGTCGTTACTCAGTTCACATGAATTAATTTCGGCTTCGGAACCTTGTCCATATCTCTGGTCTTACTTTTTCTAGGAGATTCCAACAATTTACAATTTTTTTCCTCTACAACGTTATCAGGATATAGATATATTGTGATACCGGTGGTAATTATATGATGCATGCCAGTATTTTTAGCAATTAAAAGCACTGATACGGGGTAGCAAAGTATCTATCTACGAAGATGAGCCGAAAGAATAGCGAAGAACTCGGAAATCTCTGATTCGATCAGGACGAGAGGATCGCTGTCTAGTCCAATACAGTCATCGTTCTCAGGACGGTTCGTATATTTGACAATGTTTGACGTTTCCATATCAACAGATTTGCGTCAGACCGATGCCCTTCGAGTCTAAGGCCGTAACACGAGTCCGGCTTTCATTAACGGCTGCCATGGAACTACGAAAAAACAAAAAGGTCCTTAACTAACGGAACCCATCAATGGCAAAACTCATCGAATTTCTTCTATATCAATCGCAGTGAGCGTTTACGCACAGTTCGCCATCGCAAGACATGTCGTATCTTTCACATTGGATCGGGCGGGACTTTGAGGAATTTTTCCTTCGTTCTAGTAGGCCAAAAAAAGGACATCGAAAAAACTACCCAATAATAGAGGCATGTGCTGCGCCAACGAATTATTTCGCTTTCGTAGGATTACTATGGCCCTATAGTGACGATCTGCTAGGGTCAGGATGCATGCAATTGACTTCCATACACCGAATCAGTGTATTTTTAGTGAGACTAAACTGACTGCTTCTGTGGACTCTGGCTTG
This sequence comes from Varroa destructor, assembly GCF_002443255.2. Taxonomy (NCBI): domain Eukaryota; kingdom Metazoa; phylum Arthropoda; class Arachnida; order Mesostigmata; family Varroidae; genus Varroa; species Varroa destructor. The sequence continues at coordinate 42,144,869 of NW_019211455.1, read as the reverse complement.
TCGCAGATATCCGTATACGCAAAATAACTATGAGGCCGTAGTTGTCGTCTAAACATATAGAAGTCCTCGGATAGTGGTCGTTTGAGAAATCTCAATTGGTTTGAAGGTAGGGCACAAGGAAACAATTTAAAAGCAACAGGGGCATGTAACAGCAGAAAATCCTTATCATATGAGTGAGCAAACGTAGCACGTGTGTATTATAGCGCCTTTCTATATACATTGTATGTTCACTAATTACACTAGTAGCATGAAAGAAGTTAAGAATCACATGGGAAAAAAAGACTACACTGCGCAACTTTGGACAAAAGCAGCGTTGGCAACTTTCAGATCTCGTATATGAGATTCTGTGATTTTCTAAACGACTCAAATTCTACATTTCATCGACCGACGTAGGCGTTATTTTTCTTGACATAGGGCTTAGGGTTGGCCTCCACCGTATGTATCATGGGCACATATCTCATAGCAGAGGTATTGGCATCATTTTTTCCAGACTTTGGAAAAAAACCTACAAGTAGATTCTACAATCAATCTTATCAAATCGCTATGTCCTTGAAGATATATATCCTGTCAAAGCGTTATAAATATTGAATAAATACACTTATCTTTTAGAGGCTGGTATGTAGATAATGTTTACAAACGACGAGTGTCATAGCTAGGTAGTTTGAGGCAATACTTTTTTCATACTATGATCAAACAGACCACTATATATATATATATATATATATATATGTAAAGCAAGGTTAAATCATTTACTAACCATATGTACAGTATTTCAAAGATTTGGCAAACGTTACTTTTGCTCAGATCTTTGTGCATCTGTGGAATCGATACCCAACACCTAACCGTTGCCAACCTTTAGGTTATTATGCAACACTGAGTTTTTCTTTGAATTTTTTGAGACGAAAACGGGGTATCTATCTACTTCAGAATGCATGTTGTTCTAGAATCAAATAGAATTTCATCAATAGTACTTTTTTTTTTTCAAAAAACACAAAAAAAAGACGGACATCATCGAAGACAAGCCTGCTCCTCAGTTTTATCCCTTGTCCTGGCATATTGGCGCAGCTGGCATATATGTCGGACAGTATCTGCTTCAAGAAAAAACCACATGAAGGTTACATATGGATGTATAAAATTTGAAATTTTCGAGGAATATAGATATCTCGGTAAGAACGCGTTACCAGCTTTCCTATGTATACCAATACTCTGAAAATTATTTTTAGTAATAATTTTCTGGAAAGACACCAAGATATAAATGAAAAGTTAACAGAGATACACAAACACAAACAGAGTCCTCTGTTTGTGTTTGCTTTCGAATGTGTCACTTTCTCTATTCAGTTGATGGTTTGTTTTAGCACGTACGTGGCGCCAAATGACTCATGTCCTCGTGCAGACTTACATGTTTTGAGCTCAACGTACTTTATCATCGAGCCTTAGTTTTTTTTTTAAATATTTTTTTTAGTAAGGGATATACATCAAGTATATTCCCTTACTTAATGCGCAGTCTCAGTCGCTACTACGTGTGAAACAAGGGTTAAAAACAGGATCTTGTTATCGTAGCATCCAACAACACAGAGTCATAACTACAAAGGCAATCATCTAGAACGATTTCGTATTCATCGACAGTTCACTACTTCTACCCAAGATCTGAGTGCGACTATTTTCGAAGAAAATCAAGCCTTTAGAGGAATTACTTACAGGCACTTACTTATGCACTGTCTTTATGCAGTTTTCCACTGGTCACATGTGTTTGAGGGTCAGCCAGTCTAGCTGCCCATTAACGTTTGTCGTTGCATAGATTGCGCAGGCTCAAATATTTTCTGTCATTTTCGTTCACCGTACACGAAACAAAGCAAAGGACATAAAGGGTTAGGCGCCGACGAAAACTGTCAAACTATCTGATATAACGCAAGCCTGCTACCGTTCAATTATTCAAAACCAACAAAGTTTCTTCTGGCAGAACCGACTACATCAAGGCGCGCTTTTTAATCGCATCGAAGACAGGACATATACACGCACGCCCACTTCTGGTGACCATCTAGAACTCGATTACTGCGAAATCTTCTATACGTCACTCGGAAAGCCGTGGACACTGGAGTGCAGGGCGATTACCCCTTTTGGCACCCATTGGAATAAATGGAGATAGATAGGCGATAAACAAGGCGGCCCTAAGGAAGACAGTGAAGATCAACCGACTCACCTGCATCCACATTTCCAGGTTCTCTTTTCGCCACGACTTCATCTTTGTAGAACTTACGACCAGCTAACTATCCCCATCACCAAAAACATCGAATAAAATGTAGAAAACGAGCTCCGTGCTGTAGCTAAGTCCAGCAGGTTTAGTGGTGGCGGCAATTCGCGAAACCCTTCTTACTACTATTGCTGCCATTTTAGCCAACGAAGGATTAGAAAACTTCGGGAACTGCGCGGACATATCCTTCTTTTTTAATGAGATGTGATGATCAAGAAAGAAAGCGGAAGCCATTAACATGTTAACTGCATTAATAGAATAATGTTAAATATTATATTGATGATAAAATTACCGGTTATTACGATTAATTTGCTATTATTCATACCGAAAAGTAGGTATGATCACTTATTATCTTGTTGTTAAAGTTTGTTTGTCCTACTGAACGGATACTTCTTAGCAATAACAGCCGTCTTACAAAAAACTACACTTTTTTTCAAGGCAAATATGTAGTATAGTAGAGGAAAAAATGACAAAGAACATAGGATCGAACATTGGTAGGAAGGACTAAGAACTGTTTTTTTTTTTTAGTTTTGTTTAGTTTAGAGGTATTATACCAACTGCACAACAGCTCGTGTTTATAGATACGACTACAATTATTATTACAGGTTCCGGTTTTCACGTCTGGTGCCTTGCCATGTTGCTCTAAGCGATGGGTCTTTAACACGAAGCGGGATGTGTCTATGCCCAGTTTCGGACTTAGACCATTTTATGTGCCTCTAAGCGTACTAAGCAAAAACGTTACCACCAACTACACTATAACAATGATCATTATTATTATTGCTGGTGTCTTTGCTTTTAGTGCCAGTTTTCATGCAGTAGACCGGCGTGCCTTCTCTACCTCAAGGGCACTGCTTTGCTGTCCGGCATGTTTTTTCTCTTTTTCAACCATTGCCTCTTCCTGTGCCTGTCTTTATATTATGTATAGGTATCTTACATTGTTATCTTATTTAATCCGTCTTACTGACCGCTTAAGGGAGCTGTCCTATGGCAATGGCGGCATATGGGGTTACCGGCGCCACGCATCAACAACATCTGATAGCTTCTATATGACGAATCAGTGTATCACACACAGGCTCAGATCTTCGCCTGCGGGAGCTATGGAAGTTAATGCCTGAGTGCACCTTTAAATAAAATACACACGAATACGCCTTTTCTCTTTTAATCAAAACCGTCGCTGAAAAATGGTCTCTCAATAGATTTTTCTCTTGTGCATGAGATTTTTATTCAACAGAAGAAAGGGTAGCAGAAATAGAGAGCATTAGAGGTAGTTAATTGGAAAACGAGATCGGAAAGAGGACTATGTAAAAATGCACCCCCTATCTGAAATACGTTCCGCTTTCGCTTTCGTCTTCCACTGCCCGTTTCTTTGTAGATTTGTCTATTTGAACAAGTGCTTTTGCAGCTTCGCCCTTCTCCTGAATCTTAGCCTTTTTTCTTCGTTGGCCAAAGGTGACAATGTTTTTTTTTTTTGGTTTTGAAAAAGTGCAGACGAGACCGATCGGAAGACCGCAGACGAACGGATGGACTGGCATTGATCTGACACGTCGAACAGTCAGTAACAACGTAGCTCAGTAGAATTAATGTAGCCCGTGGATCTCTGCTTTTTTTCCTGCAAGTAGTTCCCTGAACAAATACAGGAAGAAAAACGAGATCAGAAGAGAAGCCTGACTATAGAGCAGTGCGTAATGTATTTTGCCGTCGGCTTTTATCTTTTGCTCCCACCAAAGGCTGAGCGTTTCTACTTCCCTGCTCCATATCAACGCTGCCTTGATAACTGTTTTTCTTTCTGCAATTTTCGAGCCTGTTTTGCTTACCGAGATCTCTCTATCCGATTGTTGAGCACCCATTTAGTAGATGCTTATGAACGTGAGCTTTTACAGGAAACCCGTATATCGAATCACCGAGCCCTTATGATGTTGTGAACGTTGGGTGTACTTTTTTACAGTTAGTATGGGGCACAGGCGGAGTTAGAGCATATTGAACACTCTACCTATAAATGGTTTACTTTGTGATAAAACGAAATAGCAAAAGGGTCCTGAATCATATTCGAAAATATCTAAATATTTTCAAACAGCTATGAGGGAAGGAAACATACGTCATCAAGTCGACCGTTTCAAGAACTCGAGGTCAGCTGTAAGTACCATAGTATTAACTACGATCTGTCCTATTACTAATAAAAAATATTTGATGCCTATACATGCCAGTGTTTTTTTTTTATTTTATATTCTACATGTTTATTTACCGTTTTGCATGATTGATCTTGCTGATGTTAAACTTTCTTTCTTGTGAGGCCAACACCATATTGATTTCTGTCTTAGCAGACCTCGATAATAATACGGTACTAGAATTTATATAAGTGTTTAGCTTATTTCTCCGTGCTTTTCATTTCGCTAATCTCTCTCGAGTCTAGTCTTTTATCTGTGCTTCGTTCAACTTATAATACGATATTTATATCAATAGAGAAACATGCTTTTATGGACGGTAGAGTGGCCTAGTCAAAGTACCCTAATAAAATTCGTCTGCATAGTTTGGAAAAAAACAACCACAACGAAAATTGTTGTTACTAGGAGTCCATAGAGAAAAACGTTGTAATTTACTTGTTTATTCAAATGCGTATTCAAATGGCCTCTACCACACTATACCCGCTTAACGACTTCGTATATGTATTGTACCTTAGAGCTCTTATTTCTATGTGCGATGCAATATGGATGATTGCTTATCATCTGTTGGCAGCCGTCCATGTTTTACGTAATTTGTAGGGTCTAAATTTGCTTATCCACGGTTTATTTTAAGGATTACATTTACAGCTGTCTTGCCTCGTCCGATGTCAGCTAAGCCATCTTTTAGATTAAGAGGACGGCTCAATGGTAATAGGTAAATAACGCAGATCCAGCTCCATCCGATCAGTGCTTGAGGCGATGTCTGAACAACTACAACAACAATTTAAACGTCGATAAACGAAAAGATCAATCAGTGTCATTTTCCCAGCCTTGACTTGACGCATTCGACCGTGGTCTCCTACGTTTGAATATGGATTCTTCGGGACTGATTAGCTGTGAGCGCAAAGGTTGTGACTAGACGGAAACACGAAAGGGGCTGGATAGCCAATGTCACAAACGGCCCGCAGAGGCTACCAGGCCGCTGGCCGTTTGTAGCGTTCCTTCGAGCAGGCCATCAATGCAAACAGACTCTTAGGCTAAAGAAGATAAGCAAACTTCGCCCCTGCTGAGCACTTAATATCGTTAGACCGATTAACTAGGCCCGCAAATCTGAAGTTGCACGGCGGATCAACTTGAGATCCAACGTTGGTTTTTGTTTGCTCGTTGGAGATAATTGCATATCGCGCATACCCGTACCAGCTTGTCCAGTACGCCACATCCTGCTAAGCGATTCTTTGAGGGAAACATCGATAAGGTACAAGAACAGTTGTCACTGCTGTCGATGTCGCCGTATGGCACAGATTCGCATGAGGAACGTTCATTTAACCCATAAAACATCTCACGCCATTTATGTCAAGGACGCGATTCACAGAGCTGGGACCAGCCAGCCCTGTTGGGTCTATCAGCCAGCATTTTACCGTCTCACCCACCGCGCCCAAAAAAGCGCACAAATCGACCTCGTACAGAATTTGTCCAGCGATATGAGGACGTGCGGCTCACGGCGAAATGCAAGCCGGTATCAGTTATTTTCTGTGCATTCAGAGATGTACACGCAATGAGTATCGGTCTAAGCCAAACTCCGAACAAACGGTGCGTTCATGTCACAGTTAGCTAGTTTTGCTAGCATCCAACCATTTCGGATTACCTCTTGCTAATCTTACTGCCTCAGGTGGGATGATTTTTTTAATCGATGAACATTTCACAACAAGATACCCGATTGCCACCTAGGCTTAATATCTAAATGACGATCGCGGCCATCAACGACAGAAACGATTCTGCACCGGTGGATTAATGGCTAGCGTGCATTGAATAGCCAATATTTTTAAATTATTGTCGGTAATGAAGCCTTTGTTTCCAACTTCAGCTTGCGCTTCATAAGCAATTAGAATACAGTTGTGAGTAAGCGGAGAACCGATCTTTCATGTAGCAAATAGTAGCATTCCATGTCATCATTCTTCTACCAAACGGATAATACTAAGATTCAAGTGATGACCAAGATAAATGAATCAGGCCCGACTTGAATTTTTTCCAGCCTTGTTTTTTGTGTAGCTTGAAAATATGGCGGCATGTTAGGAATCATTTGTTGATTTGTGGTCATGTGTCGAACAAGTGAAACATGGGGCGGAAACGGGCTGGAAAGATTAATGAGGTTCCGCCTCATATTTTGTTCAGCTTTGGAAAGTTTCAAGATTTTAATATACGTTCAACAAAAGGGAAAGCTTTGGGGTGAACGGATCAGTGTCCTTTAAATGGCATGGGCATTTCGTGGCATGGCCTTTTCAATGGGGATATATTTCTCTATTTATCCACACCGACTGTGCAGTGTATGTGATTGTTAGTATCATCACTTTCTTTCCCTTGAGTTTGGTGATAAGTAGGGTTGCGCAAGAATGAAGCCTGAGGCCGGTCTTAATTATAGTATTAATAGACGGGTGGACAGGCGACGATAAGTTAGGGTAAATAGAATCCCCCCTTTATAGATTAATGGGTAATGAATTTGCCTACTAATTTTAGGGACACTTTGTGACCTGGTTCGAACCAGGCATGGGCAAACTTTATTTCATGCTTGGAACTAGCGATCTGATGTAAAACTCGAAAAATAGAGGATAAATGCAGTCAGTAATGGAATGAAGGGGTAGGCCTTTAAGAAAAAGAAATATTACATAGTTTGGCACTATAACGATCAAACAGTCTCAAAATTATTTTTTTTCCAAAGTCAAAACTATAAGCTGTCCTCCCTTATCTAATAGGCTTCGATACGGTTGTCGCGGCACTACTCCAAGTCTGTCGAAGTAGGACAAAACGAAAAAAACATTGAGCAAAAGAAGGAATCACTTTTATTTTTATGATTACCTTTTTTCGTTGCTCATATCTTTCATGTAAAATCAAATATTTGCGATTATATACGAATAGAACATAGGCACGTTATCGCTATATTATTGAGTGGACAATTACACAAACTTGGTGTTGTATATAATCGTCCACCCATACCATAATAAAAACTATGCAGTTTAGCGCAGCTGCTTCGAAGCGAAGCAAAGTAAAACCGGCCGCCATATTGAAACCATTCGCCAATCCGTGATGTTTTTATGATACACTGTCTATATATATATATATATATATATATATATATATATATATATATTTGATATCAAATGGGAAAGACATAACACCGTCATAAAGATAAAGATAATACAACCTGGGCTCGAAGCGTCTTTCTAGCAGAGTCTTCATCTAGGACATATGCAGTCCCTTCGAGCACTTTATATGGTAAAAACAAGCTGATTTCCGTTAAGCAGGAAGACAAGTCCAATAGTGATAAACTAAAATAAGCATAAGAACCTCCCTTAAGCATAAGGGTAGTGAAACCTTATAACAAGAACATTAGTGTGGTAAACAACGTACATTTAATTACAATCTCTATCCGGAACGACATTTCCTGCCATGGAATCTGATTTTAATGAATAAAAATGGGATTATGACAATTCTCCCTTGTTTATCTCCCTAAAACAGACTGATTTTGCGTTCAATCATTCTTCTACACGATTCAATTATAAGCGTTTATCATCACGTTCAGGATGCTGTGGCATAGCACATTGTTTATCTCAAATAAAAATGAAAAAATAGGTACCATTGCCCACTCGTCGTCTGATACTTTTATCGTAATTGTGTCGAACAATCGTTTTAGCTTTATGAACGTATTTATTCAATGTGCTCGTAAGTAATGATATAATGTCGGATAAGTTATCCACAGGATATATAAGGGAAACTAGTGGTTCAAAATATATGTGAGAGCTGAAAAAAAATTGTCTTTATGCTTACCGTTATAATGGTCTACCAACCTGATCTAACATTACCGGTTTACTAACATTAGAGTTTTTTTTTTATATTATTCTATTTTAAGGAAGTTACATATGAATACATACAGAGGCACTGTATAAGGGCATAGCGGGTCCGAAAATAAGTTCGTTGTTCCTCTCGGGGACAAATTGTTGCAACAAGAGACATTCTTATGAAATATAAGACACGAGGAGCTGTACGTTTCTTAGCTATCACGTTAGCTTGTTCCCGTTTATTTGCATTATCAACGCATTTTTGCACAACTGCAAGGTTGATATATATAAACCTTATATAATATAAAGATATATATATTAACACATATGTAAACATTCTTGGAGTAGCACAGATCTGATTTTAAGGTCCTACAACGGTGTATGAGGCCGTCCCCCAGGGGACGCGTAATCCTAAATAATCTGTCTAAGAAAATCTAAAACAATTTGGTACGAAGTTAATTCTCGAATAGTACACGTTTTCGATGAAGTAATCGAACTGGTGCTTGAACAAACGGAGCGAGAAGGTTTACCGCGACTGATTGACTTGGCTGTAAATAGCTGCCTACTGAATTCTTTCTAAATATGTTTCGTGGCCGCATAAAGCTCTTCTAAAATGTCTGTCGTAGACCCGGGTGGCCCGAAATCATTTTTCCTAAAGGACCTACTAGATAAATAGATTATGAGCAGTTTATTGTGGTTGATTTGTGGAATTGTTTAGGCTCGTCATAGTCAACGACTGCAGTCATCATTGTTTGGAGTTTTACTTCTTGTACTAGCATAAAACATGGGCGAATTCCAGCACAAAGCAAGCCCCGTGTTTCAGGCAAAAAATATCTCTCATACACCCTTAAGTGTCTTTAATATAAGCAAACACGTTACCACATCACCATCACGAAGACCGAGCGACCGCATCCGTCATCTTGTCATCTACCACCCTATTGACATCCTAAGCCTTCGCTTTCTTCCTTTCGATGACTGCTATATGATGAACTCCCTATACCTGTGGACCTAGGCGCCTGTACGATGCGAGCTCATTGCTTCACACAGCTTCCAACGCGCAAAGGCCACGGAGGAAGTCCACGTGGGCCCGGCAAATCCAAGCATGTTAGACCTTATACAGTTATGAGTAAATCACGTAACTATGAGAAATAGCTCACTAGTAAAATTGCGCAGCTATGTGTGATGGTTGTTTTTTTTGCGGGCCTGTCATTGCAAGTTTCCCTACGTATCTTCAGGTAAAGCCTTCGCATATTCACCTAAAGACGTTCCGACATATGACTTGCGATTTTTCTTAAGAACAAAATCAGTAGCCGAGCTCATTTTGGATGTATCGGAAAGGGCACGCATGCATCGTATGTTTACATATCTGGAAAACTACAGCAGGAAGACCTTATTAAGGAAATCTCTGCCAGAAGGATAGCAGTTGCTTTTTGTGGATTTACAAAACAATTTCTCGTAGCGGGCGCTAAAAGAAATCTTTATGCGGCAAATTAACGCGAAATATTTGCATCGCCAATATCTTGGAATGGGCGAACCCGCAGCTCTGCCGGGACTAGTGTCTGTTTGCTACTCCTTTGGCTCTGCAGGCCAGATATCCTGATGGGATAATGCGCTTTTACCAAAAACGAGGGCCTTGCGGCCAAGTAGCCTTTGCAGAATACTTCTGGAAAGATTGACCCTCCTGTTATTGACTTATGAGCAATCTGTGACACTTACAACAAAATTGATGAGCTGGCCACGACCCAACTTGGGATGTGCATATACTGGCAATTCTACGCACGATAGTATTAGCCGATACATTACTAGGGAAGCCATGTGATAGGCGAGGGTTCCAAAGTCAATATATTACAACACAAAATGCAGATAAAACTTGCAGTAACGATAGCATAGAATTAGCATTGTGTGTGGAGCAAGAATCTTATTATGTGATCTTGTGTTGTTTCTATTATTAGTATTCTTATTATTATTACAGTGATAAGTGGTGGTTCTGTACCGTCCAAAAAACCTTGGCTGTTTTGATTTGACCCCTAAACCGACTAGTGGCTTGAGCTCCCACTAACTGCCAACCAAAAAATTAGCAACAAACCTTAGCAATAGCTTAAAGCGTCTTAACTAATTAAAAAAGAAAATCAGGTCGTTCATCATTGACCCATTTCTCCACTCAGTAACATTATGCATATCATACATACTATGCGATACCAATATTTTTATATTTACCTAAAGACCACGCTTAAATTGCTTTTTTTTGCATTTCTTGTTTACAACGGCAAGAACTGTTTGGTAGTAGGCCGAAAACCTTGTCGTGTACCTCAAGTGAGCTGCGACGCGATAGCTGACAGGTGCAGCTAACAAAGCTGCATTTTCTGATGAAATGCAGAAGTTCCTTGCGTAAATACTATCGCAAGCTACGTTCTCCAGTTCTTTTGGATCTGCTAAAACAACAAGGATTCTTTGTGTGTGAGCATAAACGCATTCTCTTTATAGGAAAACAGCATCGCTTTATTTCTAGGCAAAAATTCGCGTAAGGGTTCGATCAGACGTCTCGCGAATTCTTGGCGCAGGGAAATTCGTGTTTTGAGGGATGGTAGCCGCGACTTTGAGCGGTAGTACTGATGACGGTAGCGGCCTCTTCCATCGAATAACCCTGTCATGTCAGATTCTATTTCCCTCCTGTTTTTCTATCTCTCTGAGCGCTATATTAAAGCACGAAGTTCAACACGATACAATAACGCGGAACTCGCGTGCGGCCTTGGACTAGATTTCTGATTTTTAAAGCTCGGCACTGCTCGTTTATATATAGAGTAGACCAATTCCGGATGAAGTAAATTCGCTGTTTCATCTTTGATTTCGTTGAACGCTAGCTCAAATCATTATAAGTATATGAACTTGACCAATAGAACGCACGAAAAATCGCTGATTACGAAAAACACAATTAAGCTACTCCTTTTTTTAGCAAAATAAAAAAATGGACAGATTTATTTTTAGATAAACCACACATTTAAGGAAACCCATCTCTTATTGCTGTTTATGTAGTCTACAGCTGCTTCGCACTAATCCAAACTAGGATATTTTGTATAGGTCAGCTGCATTATGGGAAGCTTGAGCATCTGTTTTACTTGAACCTGCCCGGACATTTTGCACAATCCAATAGCGTACCTATTTGTGAAACAATAGCAGGTTTCTTAAGGATCCTCTATTTTCTTTGTCATACGCTAACTTGTAATGAAAAGCACGTTCATAGTTGTGATTGTAGGTTCGACCTTATTTCATAAGATATTATTTAGCATTATTAAGAGACGAAGCCTCTATTCACACGGAACCTCCTGTAGCAACTATGAGGATGTTCACCTTTAATAATTCCGGCAGAACGATTTGCCCTTACAACGCGCCCTCGTTTTATTTTGACGGAAATGACATGAGGTTCTTGAATGAAATATATAAAACCTGTTACATTACATGCGCAAATAGATCTATCTAACTAGGCTTCTGACCGTTCCTCTTGAAAGCCCCTTGAAATTCGGACCTTTGAAGGAAATGCAGCTAACGAATGCAAACTATATGATTATGAACCGTGGGCGACTCGAAACTTTTTATGCAAAAAGAAAAAAAGACAATTTCAACCAGGTGAAAGTGGCTATTGACATGTTTCATGGATATATACTGGTTGGAAAAGCAGAAGCCCCGTCCTGACATTGTCGTAATAATAATAATATAGTTACGAGCACTATGGTTGCCACTGCTGACCACCACATTGTATTCTTTTGTACTTATCCTATCATTAAAATGGAATTTATAGAGAAAACCTCATCGATTATAACTTTTATCAGTAGCCGCCCAGTGGCAAGTGTTCAAGCAATTTCGGCCTTCCGTTCATAGTATCTATAACCATCGGGACTGAAAACAAGCTCCACTCCCGGGTACCTCTACTCAGGCCGTAAACTGATTCGAACTTTAACGTGTTTCGCCCTCGTTTGTTGCCTCTGCCCAAATCCCTTCAGCGAACGCTCGCCGGTAGTCAACTGACCGTCGTTGATACAATCTAACTTCTCCTAAATGTATTCTTGTACCAAATAAATAGAAAGACGGATGCTCAGAAGATGATGGTGCGGGGACACGGGATCGCGGCGACAGCATCGGTGCTGAGCAGTGTAGCTACAAAGAATGTTATTCATTGAATGTCGGATTGCTTTTGGCCGTTTAATCGTTCAATTATTGGATTGTAATAAACAGTAGAATCCAGACCCTGAGCGGCAGGTCCTGTATCCTAGGTCCTATCGTAATTGCAGTAGAACTTGGGAACTGACAACGAACACAAGGAATAAGTATGGATGATGTTTAAAAGGGCAAAAATAAAAATGAGCAAAATATTCGATTTACTTAAAAAGTGAACAAAAAAAAAAAAAAAAAAAAAAGCAAAGAGAAAAACGAATAGCAGGCTAGAAGAGAAGCGGTTGCAACTTATGGGACCGTGCTGCGGTAAGTACTAAAGCGTGAAGCGCCGTCCACCTCCAGTAGATAGAAATAGGCGAGTGATCTAAAAGTGAGAAGATAGCAGGAAGCCGATAATCCTAAGCAGTCCTAGATCGGTCAACGCAGTACTGATTCAAGCACAGGACCAAACAACATTTATTCACAGTACGGCTGCACTAGCAGGAGTATAGATAGCACTCTACCTGCAACTTAATAACTTGGTTTCATTGATATTGGGAAGAATTTTAGAATCGAGTTCGAAGAAAACGGCTAGTAATGTTAATGCTTTTTAGTTTTTTTTTTTTTTTTTACTTAGCAGCATGAAGTAAAGAAACTACGTGCTGTTTCATTAATTTGCGCTGCACCAGCGAAAATTGCAGATTAACTTAAAAAAACAAATTGAAACTTAGCTAGAAAGGTGGCGTGTTAATAAGCAAAAAATGATCAAACTGAGAGTCAGTTTTATCGAAAAATTTTACCTAGAAAAATATAGCAGATAGTCGGTGTCGGGTGAAACGAGGAAGAAGAGGAGAATCTATTGTTACGGGGAAGAATAAGACGGAGACAATATATTATAGAACGTAATTTCAATAAAAGCCGGATGACTATCACTTCAAATTATGATAAAAACAACTATATGTACCGGGCTCTTTTGAAATGTCCCCTGAGACGTCATGGAAAGATGTAATGAGCCCAAATTTGAATAATAAAAAAGGACGTATCAAACGTCTTTCTTAGGCTTTTTACTATTAAAAAAAAAAAAAAAGAGGCTTGATAATGAAAATCAATAGTCTTTCTATTACAAGGTTTCTATTCTTTCACTTTGCAAATAAAAGTATTCCAAATGAGGTCGTAGGTCAATTGGAAATAAATGAAGGAGAATACTGCACGGTTCATTATGATACCATAACACACATAAGGCAGAAACACCATATTGTCTATTGGACTAGCAAAGTGTATTCTTCTACATGATCTATATCTGCACAACGGCCGACGCTGGGATACTTCAAGAGACGTCAGCATAAAACCTAGATACACTGAGACGGACTGTTTTTGTGACTTGGTCATATGCAACAACCTAAAATTATCTATTGTCGAGTATATCGACAATAGCTACGTGGCATAGGCTCTGGTTGGCTATAGCCCGCAACAGAATTTCCTTCAACTTTCCAAAGCAATTCCTCGCTGTAGCCATTGATTGACTTTGCAAGAATCAACTACGTTGCATCGAGTGTGCCAATACGCACATCTGATCTTGTATTCTATTGTGGCAGTACGGTCGTGAAGTAGACGTCGATCGCAATAGGGCTCCTCGGAATACAAATGGGGCCTTTTCGAGGTCTTACAACTGACATCGTGTAATTTTTATGAGCTAACTCAATAATATAACAGCGCATGGTACCAGTTTCCCAGACGCGCGCACTTACTTGTATAAACAAACACACACCTTCAGGTAGTGGCCTTGAGCGGATGAAACGCTTATGGCCAACCCGACCGAACGTTTAGTGAGTTCATATCAAAAGATAGAGCCCCATATCGGCGGGAAGATACAGATCCGATCATAAAATTCGCAAATGTATTCGCCCCCTCGTAAGCTTTCTGATGAAGCCTCATGAAGACGTTGGCGTGAGGCAAAAACTTTTCTAGAGAGACGTTCGCTAACCGGAGTTAACGCAGTGCGTAGAGAAACAGACGGAAGCACAAGTTGTTCTGCGTTAACGTCGAGGGAATGAAAGCTTGTGAAGCAACTGTGGCTTTCACTTGTGTAATACTGTTCGCCATTCACTAAAGTTTGAAGTATTATGGCATTTACTGTGATCGATACTAGGCTTTTTTGCCTAATGGATTTAAGCGAGAATGTGGGGTGGGGGCAGTGAGCAGACCAAAACTCACTTACAGAAGCTGTACAAGAGCGAAGTTACTCGTTTGCGACAAACGGTCGACGCTTGTAGATATTTTTTTCATAAACGACGTAAGATTTTTACTTTACTACTACAAAGAACTGTATGCACGTGTCCTATGTAATACAAGCCGGACTTGCGTGCGTAAAAGATCCAATATTGCTCAAGCTAATGAAAGTAAGCTTTTTAATCGTATTTATGTAGCTCATATTCGGAGAGACGTTGCTTTAAGTAGTTCAGAAATAAGCGAACACAGGTCAAAAGTTTCTCCTAGCGTCCTATGTAAGGTTGCACAGGCAGTTCTATCATAGCGTTCTGCTGTTTTTGCCTTCCATGGGGCTTCCGCAACGATTGGGCTATAATCACCCAGCGCCACTACTTCCTGATGTCCTGGTGGTGACTGAGGCGATCTGGTGTCAAAACTAAGCATAAGAAAATAGCGTGTTCCAATCTGGATATCCATCGAAAAGCTTTTGCTAGATTAATATGCTTTTCTACTAAAAGGCATTTTCTGATTGTCAGAAGTTTAACATTTGGCAGAAAGAAATGTGACAGAATCAATACCTTGGAGGTACGCACATCTGAAGGTTGCATTGCTGCAAAGCGCACCCCACGGCCGCTACAATAGTGAGGTCCGAAAAGACCCCATAGCCAATGAATGTTTTGCAATACTCCAAGGTCGGGGTCAATCAAGCACCAGACGTACTCCTCAGTGGGTACACTGCGCATGGCTAAATGAGGATTAGTAAAGACGGAGACTGAGAACACATTTTTTTATCTAATGACATATATAGCAAATGCCGATGTAGAAGCTCGAATTTACGCCGCGCACAACAGGTTACAAGGCAATGTAATGTCGTGAACGACATTTACAAGTACCTTAAAAATGACCAAGTCCCAGCTAGGGATCCAAGTTGTGAGTCAGCTAGTTTACCCGTCCCGTTGTTCCGGCACTGAGTTATGACGCTTAGGATCTTTTCAGCAACGCTGTGGGGATAGGCGTATATACTACAGGTAACACATGCACCCTGACTCCAAGGACCAAGGCCGGATTTGACCTTAAATCGAACACCAGTGCTTTATCACTAAGTAAACTATACAGGTCAACATAAAGAATGACTTGAGCTAGACTGATGTTTCTTTCGTCTGTTCGACTTCGAACGTTCGTCGCTTCTAATATCTCTCTAGCATTAACTTGATGTAAAACTGACGTTACAATGTAGCGTTGCAGTACTAGTTATTCGGATGTGTTGTTATAGGTAACCTATAGAAGAAGTACAGCAGAGTTTATGCTTGCGACGAAGATCCTTGTAGGGAGTAGATTTACGATTTCCATAGGAACCCCTATAGTTAATAAATCTAAATGGAAATACATAAAACTGAAATACTGTAGGATAAATGGCGTTCTATTCATTGCTCGATCGTATCCTTCTACCTTGCTTTTTCCTTCTATGTCAAAACCCATATTTCACCTTCCCTATCTAGAATGAGGTCCTGTTGTTGAATTTATTTGCGAGAACGAGATGATTATTTAGTCCTTGCCAAAGAATTTGGTTCCATCTAGACTAGATGTAATCATACTAATCCTGTTTTCAGTAAGAAACTATACGGTCTATCGTAAAACTGTCCTAATTGTAGCAAGGAGCGTGGGTACCTAATCTTTTGTGACCCGACTTATTCCGGCTGCATTTTATCGTTGTTGCTGTTGTCGTTGTCATTGTTATCTGACCTTGTTGGCTGCTCCGCGCGTCCATTTAGATATTTCAGAGCGTTGGTCACGTCGGCTTTTCCGCGACCCTATTTTTTGCGATTCCCCAAGCCTTCAGGCCCAAGCCTGACACGCTATTTGTCCGGTATTTCATTCGGGAAGTAGTCAATTTGTTGGTGTGGTGACTACCGCAAACGCCTCCACAATGGAAGGTAATCAATGAAAGTGCTTCGAGCAAAAAAATCCTAGAGAAAAACCACCCGAAAAATAGAACGATGCAATGTACAATAAAAGGTTGTGCCGACAATCGTGTCCAGCAACAGAATCCTTGTTTGTGAGAGAGCCTTTTTGACGAGGGCGCTGCCGACACGGGAACGCTCCTAGGAAAATCGACGGAATAATTACAGGGTAGTCACTTAACTCCGCCCCATGTCTTATAGTGTCTAGTCAACAGGAAGCGCTCGTACCAGCCTTTCGATAGGATGAACATTAGAAGACGACTTTCCCTATTCGTACAAACCATACCTTATTTTTCTCACCTAAATACTATCATTGTTATTCTTTCACTTGTGGGTGTAGCCACTGGCAATAATACTACGTTCGATAAAGAGTATATAAATGACGTTCATCGCGCAAATTTTGTTTTCGTACTTACTGATCTCTAAGTATCCATCAGGCATTAGTTTACCATCTGTCCTCAGGTTGATTCAAATTATTTTAGGGCATGAGCTGACCTACCTCAACGACTTCTAACCATCCGCTGTGAACTAGAAGCCTGAACAGAACTCAAGTCGCTGCTAGACAAATAGGCGGCGATGTCGCACTTCGCCCAAGACTGACACGCAGCTCCTGCGAACTCCTCTAAAATGAACTCTCTTCCAAATTGAGTTGTACTGGTAGGTGCCTTTTCCTGAACCTACTTAATAAATAAGCAAGCAAATCAATTAATATTCCACCGAGTAGGTACGTAAAAATCGATCTGTGGTTCGCCATCCATTAATGGCATAGAACACGGCTCGAAACAGCTATTCCATATGGTGTACCTAGAGTCGCAGTTGTGTAGGCTATCAGCAACAAGGCCATGCTTACAACTCATTGGATCACTGGCTACGAAAATACGCAACTTCTATCGTTGGTAAAAGCCAATCTGCAGATTTTGCGCAGTCACCATTACTAACAATTGTAATTGTGGTCCTTGTAGTAATGGTACCAACGCATGCTCCTCTATCCTAGGTTAAGAGGGAGCACTGTATATAGGCTGTATCTTTTAGAGGCTAAGTAGGAACACATGGCGCCTAGCTTCGGTACTTAATTGCTCTTTTTTTTTCCTCTCGCTTGGCTGTCCTCTCTGCGCAAACAAATGGTTGAAATGATTTCTTGAGTGTAATATAAAAGCCTTATCTCACCACCTGAATCAGCCCTGTTGGCATTATCTGAGGTTTCTCTAAGAGACCTATAAAACGGCCTGGGCCTTGTAGCTGTTGGCCTAAAGGATTTCTGCTGTAATAACAGTACCTCGCGTTCATGATCATTCGTAGTAGCAATTTTACCAACATGAAGATATCAACCACCGATCGCTGTACGTCTCTTATTGTTCGTGGTTAATAAAGCAACTCACTCAAAAGGTTATAAGACGTTTTTTTTTTTCTTTTCTTACACACCTTAGTGTGCTGCGCGTCGAACGACGACGAAAGTCGGATCAGCGACTACGGTTTTATTAGAACCTTGCCGCGCTAACGTCTCGTGGATTTCCTATGCTAAGGCTAGTATGAAGAATTGCCCCTGCTCCGTAAATTTAAACCTTACTTTGCGCAAAGCATGAATGCACACGTCGGCTGGTGGGGCCTGCAAAACATTTCCTGCGTGCCTAGCGATAGACCTAGTTTTACTTGAAGCCACTTAGCAACTAATAGATGTTTCATGTTTTACATTCTGTGGCTAAGCAGTTAGACGTCGCTTCAAACGGTTCTATCTGTATACAAAATAACGTGAGTCTTCCCGCGGATTCGAACCTGAGCCGCCATGTTTCGCTAAGTTTAGTAGTTTAGTAGGAGTAGTGATTTTCGGGCGGATGCATCTTGTAGCTATAATTAAAGTTTCGGCTACAACGAATAATAATGAAAAAAGTAGAAATATCGGTGTTGGTTTGTTTTTGAACCCCCAACAATTCATTGTGAAAGAGGGTCCACGTACATTGAAGGTTTGCCGTGAGAATAAGTCCGCGTAAATTTTATAAGTCATTTGCCTCTTGGAAGCCATTGTGAAAGACAGATGTAATGATTTATTTTTTTATTGTTTGGCTTTGCATCAAGCGGAAGAAGGTCATCTTGTCGTGGGGTTGCGCATATAAAGGGGCACTCTTGGACGAGTAAGTCCGTCATGTTACTAATTTTTATCTGTATAGATAATGTATTCTACTTATCAGATTTAGTTGTTTTCTGGCTACTCAGATTTTTTTCCCGATGTTTCTCAGAAACTTTGATTGACGATTTTTGATGACGTACTAACCCTCGCAGATTATTCGTACACGTATACACCTCTTGCATAATAAATACGTATTATTTAAGACTGTGCAGAATTGTGCTACGAGGTGATGATCTGCTAATCTACAGATAAGCATAGATCTGTCGTGGTTAGAACACCCTCTTCACAGAACGGCAAAATATTCTTCAAGTAAACCTAGCTAAAATGGGGGCGCAGCATAAGTGGGAATCACTTATTGAAGGAACTTGCTTATACATGATAGTCGGCTTTGGTACGTCTTCTATAGACACTTGTACATTGGGCGTTTAGAGATACAATTATTTGAGATGCAAACGATTCATATACCTTTATTTATTTGCGCTAGTAGTACAATAAATAGAAGGCCTCTAATATTGGGAGTTTTGTAAGTAAGCTCATGCTGTGAGTGGCAGCATTGATCATTCAAATAGTAATTTCGGTTTCCGGACGTTTCGTTGTTGGACTACATAGTAATAGGTCGTGGTTATTAAATAAATTTTTGCAGATATTCAGTAACATAATGGCCAATGAAGAACAACGATAGGTTGACATTCGTAGCATGATTGCTACGGTGGAAGAATTATACAGCTGGTATGATACATACAATATAACGTTATCCAGCAAGCAGACAAGGTTAGTATATTTTGAAAGGGGGTATAGAGCTATTAGTAGAAGAAGATCTTCATAAGAGAATGTAACTACACTGTAGCTTAAAGTCTCTAAGTACAAAAGCGTCGAGATAATAGCTTCTTCTGGCTGGGAAACGACTCGTTTGGCGTGATGGAGGACCCAACCGAAGTCATTTCGGCCTAATGACTGACTCGGTGGTCTCAGCCACTCCTTCTAACCAGTCTACAATTCTATTAGTTGAAGAAACAAACTATTAAAGTAACGTCTAAGAGAGGAACTGAAGCTTAATGGGCGACGGTTGAGACAACATTAGGTATACCGGTTGGGACCCAGTCCTACTCCTGTCGACCCATGCGAGATGGACATTTCTCTGTAGGGCATAAACAGAATTACCCCAATTATTTTTTAAGAGAGACAAAATTTAAAAAAAAAAACAGAAATATAGATTTATTTGGTTTGGAACAGTTTTTTTTAAACATCTTCTTAACTTGATGGGAGAGTCGTTTGAAACCATTGAGTTCAGAACTATTTTCCGTAGACTTTGGGGCTGATATATCCTTTCACACTAGGCACGTTAATGATTATAAGGATTGTTGTAATCATATGAAGCGTCCTAGCACTTTTCGTTTAAAAGCTAGCATAAAAAAATACGTCTGTACCTTGCCAGGTTGACCCAAACTAGGTCAAGTAGTAGGAAATTTTCTAATTTAATAAGACGTAAATGTCTTTCTGTGATAATGCTGAACCATCGATTATTTTCAACCTGATAAGCTGACTAAAAGGATCTATCAGCTATATTTCGTCAGAACTTCGTTAAATTATAATTACGTGAATGTACCGACTAACCGTTATTTCAAAGCTAACTGTACACAGCAATGGACTTTGCTCCATTAGAAAAATGAATTGGCAACGGTTCAATACTAACGCTGATGCCTTCTACATTGAAAGATCCGAAGTATACATCGATTTTTTTTTTTGTTCATAAATTGAAAACCTTATGCGTAGTAATAACGCTAAATTACTGAATAATTATGCAAGTACTGATATCATTCGTACTGTAGATTCTTACCTTCGCCTGCCTATTTATCCACTACCTTTTTTTTACTATACTTATCCAAAATCAGCATTCCCGTAGCAATAAATAAACGCAGAGCAACTAAATCACACCCATTGATTTGGTCCTGCATGTCCGATGATGTAAAACAAATGATTTTGCTTGTGCCTTTTACTGTATAGGGAATGGCCTATGTCAGTAAACTTTTCATATGTGAGAAATAAATTAGACAAATTCTAGAACTTAGGCGGGTCTATACGCGTTCCCGCGATAATGCATTGGTGACACGTTCACTTTACCAAACTGAGAGGTTCGAAGCTGGTTGAGGTTCGGACACGTTTGTAGTGAAAAGGCTTATCAGCCGTCTTAAACAGTGCTTAACATGCGTCCTTGACGCCGGACCTACAACTTGAAGCATTTAAATAGGTTTGTACGTGCGACGCTGGCAGCTGTTATCGTCGCTATCATCGTGGCAGTTCTGCGTGGCACACAGAATAGGCCAGATGCAAACTTACACCAGTCACTCACAGGGTTCACTCGTGACGTCAGAGAACACCAAAACGCTGCACCCGGTATCACTTCTTGCGGAAGCGATTGCTTGGCCAAGCATCGTCTTATATTCACCGATGTCCAGAAATAGATTGAACTGATGAGTGCAGAGTTTACACTTCATTGAGCCCCTGCACCCGGAACCGCTATACCTCCTCTGCCAGTCAATGCCGTCGTAGACGTCTAAACGCCCGTCGAGCAACCAGCCGTTGCAGTCCTACTGCCTATATGGATAACAACATTGTGCCGTGCTAGTAACGCATCTTCGAGGAAGGTTCATTTTATGAAACACCTTCGAGCGCTACTTGCCCGTTCGACGTTCAAACGGCGACGATGAGGCGAAGTGGAAACGGACAGAAAATGCAACGTTAACGGTTATGTAGGACGGAATGTCTTTATAGGATATGAAAAGATTAGGTAAGCCTGGAGAAATGTAATAAACGAGAAGGTACGTCAACAACAGCAAGCGACTATTTGTCGTATTAGTAGAGCAGGCATAGAAGACGAAGGCGAGTGACGAGTATGGTAGGTGTGAACTCTGACTTCATATTATTGATACTGTTTTGAGGAAATTATATTTCGTAAAGGGTAAAGCCAGAATGATTTTGCGGATGAAGTTGTTACGATTTAAGTAAGCTAATGGCTATTTTAGCTCATTTTTCCCTTCGTAATTTGCCGGTTTCCATTGCCAGTGTGCGATATGGGCCGTTCGAAAGCTCTTTTTTTGCAAGACAACGCAAGATAGGTGCAGCATTCAGTATACGACTTAGATACAGATTGTGTAGTTAGAAAAAAATTATATTTTCAATATAAAGAGCGTAGTCTAGTGAATCTTTCGAGACCGACGTGTGCGGAGGAAGGTTATTTTTCGATGAGTCTACACAAGGGTCTAAAGTATAGATTCTTTATTAGATACAGATTTCATGCGTTATTATCGCGGCCTTTTGAAATCGGTGGAAAGCCAATAAGCCAGCCGCAAACTTACTTTTCTGTCGTCCGTCACTTCCGAGTCGGAACTTCCGGGTAGAACTCCGTGACAGCAACAGCCTGATCATTAAACAGAGAACTTGCCAGTGGTATACAACACCTGAACGTCACAATTGGACAGCTATCGAGGGGCGATAATAAATGAAAACGGCAATTTTTCATTCAGTAGTTGCTTGAATTTAGAACGAGCATTGGATTGTCAAGAAGAATATTCGAGCAAAAACGAGGCCCCATTTCAATTTATGAACCTTTAATTTCTACGCCAAACATGGCAAACAACAATAGACATTTTACGTACTCTTAATAATATTAAACCGAAACCTATGTTTTATCTCCATATATCTGTTATGCGTTCATGTAACCAGCATGGTTATTGTAGACATTGTGGAAACAACAATTATCAAGGATAAAACTATCTGG
This sequence comes from Varroa destructor, assembly GCF_002443255.2. NCBI lineage: Eukaryota > Metazoa > Arthropoda > Arachnida > Mesostigmata > Varroidae > Varroa > Varroa destructor. The sequence goes on along the minus strand of NW_019211455.1, from coordinate 42,122,405 downwards.
GTTCCATCACAATGATATTGACCAAATCATTGAAAAATCACGGATATTTGGTCGGTAATATTTAAAATGATCTTTGACAAATTACCATAATTCATCGTTTACAACAATAATCGGGCTGAAAATATTTTCTTCATTTTGTAATTTTTTCAAAAAAAACAAGTTCTTTTCTATATTATCTCGTAGAAGTTGATTCATAGAACGCTGTTTTATCTCAGCGATATATTTTCTGTGGCGTTTATATACAGACACATAAACGTAAATATACAGGACGGGCCGGGAATGCCCTATTGTTTGCAAAAAGATCACCTTACGTGCAAATATTGTATATCTACAGAACGGTTGTAAAATAAAGACTCTTAAGCTGTTGAACGTCTCCCGTCTGGCCATCAAGATATACTTTGTTCGGCTTGTATAGTCCATGCGTTAAAAAGTTGTTTAGGGATTCAAATAAGAATATTGTAATACAGCTACATTGAATCGATAGAAGCATTAGGAAGCGTACTCCTAATACATGTCGAAAGGTTCGTTGCAGTGTCCATTTGTCTTTGACAGTCTTAGAAACAATGTGTTATCAAAATGTCCGATGATTCTGTAGGTTAGTATATATTGTTTGTGCTTGTAATAGCAAACGCTACGTTTACCTAGCAAGTTACGTGCCTATATTGGCCTCCTCGCGTAAGGCACGAATCTCGAGCATATTTATCCTAGGTATGTTTTGCCTAACGACATTTAGTTACGGAGCTAACAAAGTCAATTTACTACTTCCAAACGCCTCCATATATTCAGAAGCAAGACATCACCAGACTCCAAAGCCACTATCTCCTACTTAAAATGGCTACGCTGTGAATAGTACAGAAATTCGATTCGTGCACAAATGGATTAGGTGGAGTACGGGCTTGGTCTGTTGCAAAAACAACCTGCCAATAACCCGAATTGCTACCCTTTCATAACGAGTCCAAAAGAAGTGGCAATTCTACGGCGGCGAAAAATGAAAGTTATTTTTCTTCAGCGTTTCACACCACTGGGAAAAAACGAATTTATAGAAAAAACTAATGAAAAAAACACTTCTTCGCGCCGGAACGGGACACAGCGAACGACCTATCCTTCAGGTCTTCGATTACAGTTGGCTACCACGGTAGTAAGCCGGGCGTGACGGCAGTAACATCAAGCACAAAGATAACACATGCAATAAAGTAGAGGAAAAAGTATTATAAATAAATATGTATATTCACTTCATATTGAAAACAACAGTACAAGTTCAAGCGAGAACACGAAATATTGCTGAAACCTTTTAGAACTCATGGTTAGGCAGTTAGCCTGAAACTCTATGTGGTACATGTGTATAAGTAACTTATTTTCACCTTTGTCGGATACAAACAATATGGGTATTTAAGGATTTTTATTAAGATAGAAATAAAAATTAAATACATAACACGGAGCGCAACGACCCCGTTGTTGTTCCCTATCTACGTGCCAAAAAAGGCGCCCTTGGACATGGACTTGTGTGGTATCGTTCTGCAGCGGCTACTATGCGGTTTTCGTTTGACTTGCGGTACGATTTTGCTACACACAACAGGGCGCAAAAATGCATTGCGTAGCGGGCTACCGTATGCCGGTTCCTTGTGTGTGCTTCTTTCCATATATATTGAACTCATCTAACTGAAACGCTTTGATACCCATTTCAAATACACAAATTGGCATCTTACTGCTGGATCGGGTCTTAATTCCCTAGATTGCTGAAGTCCGTAGCCCCACTCCCCCGACTTGGTTCTGTGTTGAAAACCCCAATGAGCTGGATACCGTATATTATACACTAACAGCCATCAAGAACTGGCATTGAAGGGTAAAAGTTTGGTCCACATTCGAAACTGTCAGTTTCATTGTAATTTACAAAATCCTGCTGAAGTCTGCCTGTTTCAAAACCTGCCTTCCTAAATCGTATACAGGCGGCAGCTAGGTCGGAGATGCTCACGAGCCGCCGGCTTCATGAATTGGGCATAGCAGATCTTCGCTTACAGCAGTTTTTCGAGCCCGTCGGAATGCGTAGAGGATCAGTGTAATTAGAAAATAAGAGAATGAGATAGTTTGCGTGCATCGCAAAGAATTAATTAACAGCAAAAACCAACTCCAAATCGTAACTTCTCCGAAGTATTTAAAAGCAGAAAGTGTGTCCTAGTTGTTCGTTACATATACGAACGTATGTCTGCTAGAAATGTTCTTTATTGCTTCAAGTGAACAGCAAAGGCTTAATTTCGATAAAAAACAACCCAGTCGATACGCCTTCAGGGGGTGGCAAGATGTCGACAGTGGCGATACTATGCCTGCTTTCGAGATGTGCCAAGTCCCATGCCCCGTAGTTCGTAATCGGGCGTATTATCCAAAGCAATACTTTACGGTAGCACTGGACGTTAAGATTCTAAACTTTAATTTAATGGTGACAGTACAAGACCTGTACCTCGGACCTTTCGTGTCGTCCTTCGTTAATCTTTGAAATCACCTTAGCCGCTGAATAAAAACAATTTTCGCAACTAATAACAGGCCAAAACTGCGAACAAATCTTACAGATGCTAGCTTTGATGGCTATTGTAAAGCACCGCCTCCCCTCTGTGTTGAAACTTTGTGGATAGAATGGAATCACTGCTGTGATGAACTAGTTCGTTTGGAGCTGTCCAAGATAATCATATGAAGATCGCACGCTACAGCCAGTCGTATGGTATAGATGGGCATGTAATGTGTTTGAAGAAAAAATTCAATGTCAAACGCCAGCGTTTCTGATTCGTCCTTGTGGCGGCCGGTACGCATCAATAACAATGTCACTAGTCTTAGGAAGACTTATATTTTGATAGAAAATTTTAGGACGACTTCGGTGATAAGTTAGACTCGAAATCGCGCGTGGAGGTATAGTATATTTCGTACTGAAGGCCAACCATATTGACCGTGCGTTTTATCTGCGTATGATCATTAATCAAGCTGCGGATCCTAGCACCTCTGGATAATATATATATATCATCGTTGGTCGAACTGTATACGTATGTTATATAGGTTCTGAAAGATAAAATTTGATGGGTGTACAAGCAACCTATAGCGTCCGCATCTGCATCGAAGATCCTTGGACGAACGAAGCACAGAAGTGAATATATTAACAGATATTTTGGTAATCTAAGGTAATTCTCCGTTATTTATTTCTGTGGGAATACCAGAACAGATAAACACGAGTCGCGCAGTTGCATCTGAGTCTGTGATATACGTCCCTCATAGGACCGAATCCGTCAAAAAGGCAATGATGATTTATTATCGCTCTATGGAATCACACCAGTCGGTAAGATCGCGTACAGCTCGGAAATGTTCCCTGTCATTTAGAAAAAAATAGGGGAGTAAAACATCGCAAGAAGCATATTTGACGCAAGAAGACCAATGTCAGGGTACTTAATATCAATACTATTCGGAGAAATTGTATAGACTTCGAACTGGAGTTCTTTAAATATAGTGGTTTATAATTCCGTACATTCGTCTTCACCTGAGCATTATTTCGACATAACACATAAATATATGCTTAACATGGCTGACCCACCCACCCACCTACACTATTAATTTCAGTCCTTAATATTACCAACTGAAATCGCTCTCAGCTATATGGTCATCAATTAGCTCAAACTTCATTTACACAGAAAAAGCCCTATATATATATATATATATATAAAGAACCTGGGCGACGGCATCAGGTGAAGAACTTTTATCATCACCTTATCAGAATTACCAGCGGCATTTTTACGAGACACTTTCGCTGATATTATATTCGACGCAAATAATGACATCCGTGACCGCGATGGTAGTCTATAGCTAAGCCTTTACTTCATCCTTCCTCCCTCTGCTAACATTAATTTTCCATGGAAGCGATTAAGCTGACACTGAGAGAGCCAACGGAGGAAAGGTTCACTTGTGAACCTTTCCTTTGGTTTTCGGTTAGGCAGAACCCAGATGTTCACACGAAATTGTGAATCCCCGGGATCAAGTAGCCCTTGACCAAATAAGTGGTGAGTTACCTTGCGGCCTATAGGTTAAACAAGATACAATTCGTGATTTAAGAAGTTCGAAGTAAAAAAGAAAAATATAGAAACGTAAAGAACTTTATGATATGGTTTTATATAATGATATATTCTGTATACGTGTTTGTAGTGGAAATTCGTTTAGTTAAATAAACGGAAAGCTTTGATAGCTTAATTAATCAGTTATGACATCAGTGTTTCAACCGAAATTAGTGTCTGGCGGTTAGTTGTTTGAAGATGAATTTTACAAATATACCTGATTCTTCTAAGGTTTAGCACGATACGAACGTCAGGCTGCCGAACGGGAAAAACTGTGAGACAGGACCAGCAAAAATTTCTTGCATATATACATACATATATGTATGAACGTTCAAAAATATACAGATAGACATTGCGGCAGCTGCTTGCTTGTACAGCCACAAATCCAATTATTACGCGGCAATAAAAACGTCAGTGAGCTTTCCACAATAAATACATTATAGGTAGCACGCTTGAAGTTCCGCTACGATCGGAGCTCAAGGTTGTAAACTTTACTTATGATTTTTTTCATACATACAAGATTGTGGAAGGGAAATCTTTCAACAGCAAAGGTTTCTCATAATCTAAAAGCCTTCATTTAACATTTGATAAAGTAGCAGCAGCGGAGTAAAATGTAGTTGGAATTGGAGTTCAAAAAAATTCAGAATTGGAGGCAAGATGGAAAAGACCCAGATAGGCTGCTGCCCTCCCGTTGAACTGATAGCTCCTAATGCCAATTATTCTATGACCTGGGTTATGCTTTATCCTATCAAGATCATTTACAGCTTTCAAAGAGGCCCCTTTCATGGATCGGCGAAAGCTCGACATAAGATAAATGAAGTCTCAGCGGACTATTAACATGTACCATGCGTGTAAACGGGCGACCGAGGACATGGATTAGCAAAATGGTAATACTGTCGCTTACGCGTTATCGGCGAACGAAGATTTCTTAGTTAGATTAATCGAAAAAGGTGCTCGCACTTAATGTACATATATCTGTACGAAGAAGCGTCCTTCAGAACATATAATTTATAGTTATTGTTATTACTTCGACCTACTTCTTCAGATACAACCTCTAACGCGATGCCAAGTGAGGCCTATTTTCGTCTGGTTCATTAACAACCCAGTACGTTCTATAAGCATACATGTTTGACTGGCGTTTACTCAAATTAAATGTTATAGTTAATCAACTGCAACAATGATAAGTAACATGGCTGTATCGACATATCGGGTCTATTAGATAATTTACACTGTTCGATTCATTATCTTTATGGCAGTGCCAAACGTGAGCTGTAGCCTCAAAAGAATAGACGACGATGTATTTTGATGTTCTTCGGATAGAACCGAAGCTCTTAGCACCAACGCCTTATTTTCCGAAGGCCTATGGGGCTTGGCCGACCCTTGTCAACGAGGCCCATTGCCATTGGCGTAATTAGAAAAAGTTTGAATATTTTCTGAGTATTTGTTTGGCTGTGAATGCACGGTCGGCATCTTCACATCGTATCATCATGCCGTTCGCTTCGACAGCCTAAAAGATTAAATCTATATCTTACAGGACCTGCTTCGTCATTTTTAGATTTAGCAATCAGTAAAAGAAGTTTTTATTTGAGCCTATTTCAGATATTTTTGGCTAAACAGAAACGGAGAACTGAACAATCAACCAAAAAAAGGAATGTGATAAATAAAATATTAGTCCGATTTTGCGCCGCCGGCCAAAGGCATAGGTGCTTGCGTTCTGTGAACCTTCGGTTAGGCCTTATTGCCAAGGTCGGCAGTCAAACGTACCGGCCTAGCGATTTGTCGTCTGGTTCGGTACATTTTTCTGTTTATCTGCCGTGGCTGATACTTGCAATATAGTACCGACCGAGTTCGAATTTTGAGTAGACGCGTTATTTTGCAAGGCGTATATATGCAAAGCTATGCAAGAGGTGGCGTCCCACTAGCCGCGCACTTAAGGGATTTCGCCGGAGAAGCAAGGTTTCTGACATGTTTTAGGCACTTTTGAAATTGCAAATATGCTATATATATATTACATATATATAATATTATTCCTTGCTTCTCCGGTGAAATCCCTTATGTGACGCCACTTCTTATAAAGCCTCCCAGCGAGGTATTGATATAGATTATTCAACAACTATATAACCACACTTTTCGTAAAGTTATCGAAACTTTACGAATATAAATCGCTTTATAATTATAATTCATGTGTACTCTAGATCTTTTTCAAGCTTAGCAGAGGAACGCTACCTTGTGAACGAACGGTCAAACCGCTTACGATCCTTACAATGGATACGAAGCAGGTACTATCCAAAACTAAGGTTGAACCCTCATCAGCTCCAACGGCATGAAACCTTCCAAGGTATTTTGAGTTTTACGCCTGATGCTGTTATTGTAAAGTACTGTTTCTGAAAGCGAACTCCTAATGGATCAATGGGTTTACATACGATGTCGATTCCGGTAATGTAATTGTCGGAAGAAAATTGCTTGCACCTATGCTCCCATCTAAATTGGTCTCTTGCATTTTTTGAAATTGTTCCATTGGAGGTTTTTAATCGATTAAAAAAAGATTCTTACGAACTGTCTGGCATATCTAGACACGTTTTCTCGAATGTATAGCGAAGTAAAAAGTGATTAATCCTCTGGCGAGACCTTTACAGAGCCCAGAAAACGTTTCGTATTACTTCAAAGGACTTCGAATCTAGATTAGTTCAGGCGGCCTTAAGTTCAGGGAGACAAACACGTTACTTACTGTGTTATTATGAGATGATTTTCGAATTAACCACCATGTTTGCCGTTTCATTTAAATATTAATCTATATTTATTATATGCAAAATAGGCGTAAAGCTCCAGACACAGCTCCGGGACAGACCAGTAGAATTTGATGAGCGCCTTTTTTGGACTTAGTTGGAGGTCTGCACTGACCTTAGCACAAATCAGTAGTAATTCGTGGCGGAACACTACCATTATCTACCATCAGTTACTTAGAGAGCAATTGTAGCATGACGTAGTCGGGATGTGTCCTAAGGCTCATCCCGTAAACCGCCCCAGCTCATATACAAACCGCTTCTCCATATGAAAGCCCCTGAACCTCAGCTCGCGGTCGACAAATCATTGATAATCGTACAAAACAAAACGCTGGTCGAAACAACTTTCCAGTTGTTTGCCACTTCTAGCCATTGTAGGCTTATTCATAACAATTTTTATATTAGTGTTACGGAAAATCTAACAGAAGCTGAAACCGCTGACGAAGAGAAACGATCAGAAGGATGCGGAACATGGATTGGTATTTGGAAATCCACTTTCCATTAGGGAGAATCAGGTTTTCGCTATATAGGAATCGTACGTTTCACAGATACGTCGCAACGCTTCCTAAATATTCGGGCGCCGATTTGTTACTGACAGTTACTGAAGCGTTGCCCGGAACCAAGTCTGAATCATAAAGACACTGCGAGTAAGTTTTTGCTTGCGAGGAGGTTGTATGCCACTGTTTTTAGTCATGCACGAACTACTGTGAAGATTGTCGGTGTTTCCCATGGACAGGCCATTTGCTGCCTGCTGGATCGTCGTGATGGCCTGTTGAGTGGCGTGTTGAACTACTGAAGTTTGAGGGACATCTGATGGTCTGGATATGCTTCGTTTCGTCTGCTAGCTATCCAAGGGAACTGTTAACAGCGGTAGTGGACGAACATTTTGTTTAGGCTAACACCTATAAAGCTTTGTAGATGTCATTTAGTCGATAAGAGAAATACACGTGCCTGAAACACTTTTTGCTGTGAGACCTCCTTGCGCGAATATAAAAAATTAAACAGGATTTGCCAAAATTTTATCAATGCAACCTACAGCATCTATTGAATAAGGTGCTCATTTAGTTAAGGATACACAGATCAGCTTATTGCACCAGCTGAACTGCGGGTTTTATACGATGCCAGGTTCTTTGGTCGGTATAATTTTACGATCATTAAAAAAAATGTTTTTTTCCTGAAAATATAAAAAACAGAAAATATTTTTTTAAGCTAAGAACACCAAAAAGCCTAAGCTGTTTTTGAACAAAGCGAATCGTTCGCTCACTTGGATAGATTTAAAATAATTATTTATAAGTACTTCCTTGCATAGTCATTTAATTTACACTGCTAAGGTCTCTAATGCACCAAACAATTTAATGGAACCGCGACGGCAATACAGGTCATGAAGCTCAAACCACTCAGGTTGATCATTATATAGGTATATTATTAATAATACATTTGCTATTCTATTGTTTCAGCACAACGGTTTATGGGCAAGAATTAAGTAGTGATGCAGTGGTACTGCTATAGTGAAAAATTGTCCCTATCAAAATTGCAGCAACCACTTATAAACAAAACCGTAGACTTGTTTACGAAAAGGCCTGTTTCTTGTCGTTGAAACGAGAATTGCCTTAAAGGCAATATCATTTGTACCGCAAAAGCTCACAACTGTTAGACCAACTAAACGATACCAGGAGCTCTGATCAGTCACTTGAAGCAGGTGCAGCGTTCGTACAGGGAAACCATTATTGAAGCTGAGTAAATCACACCTCTCGCTGATAGTTGCTTCTTCCTTTACTATAATTACCTAACTCACTACAATTTTCTTCCATTTAGCACGATTCAGGCGGTCCAGACGGTTGGCCTTGATTACACTAAATTCGATCAAAGCCTCGCCCGGTTAATTTGTCTGTATACTACGGCCTCGTTAAATACTTAACTAAATAAACATTAATCGGCCATTACAGAGGTTTGTTAGTGTATATTTACGCCAAGGCCGATTTGACGCGACCGGCTTGTGGGGTGAAGAAGCTGTCGTCAACAGTAACGAATCACCAGTTCCTGATAAGGTTTTGTAAATATTAGCACCGGCAAATGAACGTTTGCCCACTTTCACAAAGAAAAAAAAGACAAACTTCATGTTCTCAACAAAAAAATCATCTGAAAAGCATTGCTTGTCTTAGCTGCTTCAGCACGCAGCGGACAATTCGATAGGAAACAATTGCAGCGATAGCTTAGCGGTAGACGATAACCGCAAGATTTTCATGCTCAAGAAAATGAAGACTCAGATTAACTGAAAATGTTTGCCTCAACCTGTATACTTTTTGTTTAGAGCATCGGACCTTCAGAGCACTAATAGTATACGAAGGGCTAACGTAAGTTAATAAGTATTTTATATTTGATTTAGTTTTATGTAGAACGATGTAGAAACAAATGGCTCAAGATAAAAACGAAAAATATGTATTGGCTCGTGCCGTGTATTCTTCTGTTTGCTAAGCATATCTATGTGTTGTTCCGACAGCAGTAAAAGGTTTTAAATTTTATGCCCAGGACTTTGTTTATACGACAATGCCACAAGGCTGTTCTTAGTGGGAGTATTCTGGGTCTAACTTCTTGCTCTTCATGTGTAATGGTCTCTTCAAGATATACCAATTGCTTCACATCCAAAACATGGTTAGGAGTCGTACAATATTTCTGTAGTTATTTTGTATCAGAACGGCTCCGTAGATGACATGGTATTAGCCGCTAAAGCTGCACAAGGCACACGTTTATTGACGTTATATTCACTTCCCAGTATATTTGCTAACAGTTCCGGCAACTGAACTTAAACTTCAGTTTATCACTTCTAAACTTACGTAAAAATAAGGAATATGAATAAATTTAAGTCACAAACACCCATTTGGTGTCGAAAAGCTTCTTGATTACGTACACGTCCTCTTTTGTCAATTCTTAGCCATTCAATAAATATTATCACTCAAGCTGTTTATGCTGGCGCGATGATCCGCCCTCGTATGGCTATTTAAGGAGCATGAAAAATTGATGGAAATCAAGGAAAGAACAAGTAGTGCTACGTTGATGCAGTCTGCATAAGACCTAGAGGCGTCACCCAAGATTTACCTGCAGGTTTATTAGAGGACCTTCATAAATTCTCATTTATAGGTCGTTCATAAATCCAGTTCTCAGATCTTCTAAGTAGCTCGCGTCACCTTCTGTTTACCTGCAAAGATATCAATTTTTTCCTATCGAAAATATCGTTAGGGTTAAGGCATAGCTTTTAATTCATATGTGGCTGTGCCATAAAGCATCTAAACAACAACACCGGTCGTTGATGCCGAATAGTAGGGGAGTTCTGATATAGAAAAACTAGTTAGTAGACGACAAGGTTTTTTCCGAAGATACATACAGTTTATCCAACTTTTCATTCACTAATAATTACGTAACTTACCTGTTTTAGTTAGAATGATTTACTAGAATGAGGCACTATTTCGTTATGGCCAAGCTGTTTTCATTATTCGCTTTAAAAGCTAATCGTATAGATTAATTAAGAACAATTTTAGCGCTTTCACTCGATCGATTTACTTTTCAACTGCTAGATAAAGTAGAGCACTCATCATTTCTTGTTCGTTTCCTTCCGATTCCAGCAGCAAACCACTTCTTCCTGCCGTTTCTCAAACGTCACACTTCATGAAGTGCTTCGCACGATTTCTACAAATCGCTAGAGCGTTGGTTAGGAACTGTCTCGAAAGTTCAACCCGTGTCAATATGAGTTTTGCTACAGATTCAACAAATGCTAACGCCCACTTCCTCCCTTCATTGCCTTACGTCTTTCCTTCAAGATTCTGGCAACTTATAGAGGCAAAGCCATCCATGTCGATGCGTGCACGTACATACGCAAACTAAACTCAAACAACCAGTGCTAACCGTAGGTTTTTATTTAAGGGAGGAGGCATTATTATACACAACCAATCTCACCCTTTCCAAATCCACTTCCGAACCCTGAATCCGTCGTCGCCCTTAAAATCTCACCGTTCGCTTCGAATTTTTCAAGCACGTTTCCCTGTATTCAGTATACCTAAAGGGAGGACGGACTTTTTTTCTATACCCGATTTTCCTTTATTTTCTGTGGATCCTGCTAGCATGCGCCCGTCGGAAGTCTCGAGGCTTCTTTTTCTTTCTTTCTACAAGCGTTTCAATGCAGGCTAATAACGCCCTGTTCCTGCTCTCGCCGCTACCGCGTTCGTTTCTCTTAGTTTCCATTTTCCCTGTCTTCTAGGTGAGCTTTATTTGTCGGCACAGGGACATCTATGCTGGCAGCTAAATTTAATAGTGATAGAAGCGTTAGGAGTTTCAGGGCAATGTTTATAGGCTTAGAAGGGTCGTCCTTCTCAATACCTTTTTACTGATGCCGCTCGTTGCATTCGTTGGTTTCGTTCAAGTTACGTCCTCGGACGCTTAACGGACGGACCTCCACGAGCTGAGGCTGCTGTGGACTCGCATAGTCGGCGCTGTTTGGTGCGTCAGCAAGAATGCGATGGAGATAGTTCTTTTCGGTTTTCAAAAACGAAAGCGCCAGCAGCAGCGGCTTGAGGAGTGCACGTGGCGTCGAGTTCTTTTATGCAAGACGACTGAACACCAAAGGAACTTTGTTCGCAAGCCAAACTGAGGTCCAGGCGAGCCTATAGATGAAAGAGGAAAAGGTTTTAACTGAAGAGAATCGCATTTTTTCGTGGATCTGGAGGTTGAATTCCACTTAACAGTGACGCGCTACTGGCGAAAACTGTAGAAGGCCAGTTCGACAACGAAGCGATAGACCCTGCCAAAAAGAACTGAAAGCCTCTTCATTTTCTTCGCCTTCGTCGTCTTTTTCTTGGGCGAAGTCCAAATTTTCTACTACTTTCGAGCTCTTTCCCCCGGAGTGCTCGCACACTACCCGAAACCCCTAGCCAAACTGCTGCTGGTTGGCGTCGTCTCCACCAGCTACTGCTGCCGCCATCGCTTTTCCATTTATTTCTCGTCGAAACCGCCGCCTCGGCCCGTCGCCGAGTCGGTAGCTCTTTAGTCTCGCCCGTCTGTCTGCTTGCCAGCCGCTGCTGTTAGTCCCTCGACAGACCAGGTTCTCCTTTCGACTCGGTTGTCGCGTCCTTGGCTCATCCTGAGGGAACTCCCTTGCGTCCGCTTGCGTCGCGACAGTGGGCCAGTCGCTAGTCTGCCTTGTTTGCTGGCCAATTTGCATATGAAATGCTCTAAAACGCTACGCAAACGCATGCGCTATAGCGCTGTGCCCAACCGAGCTAAGGCGACATTGCGCGAGGCAGGCAAGCATTGTGGTAGATGGCGACTATATCCAGACGTGTATTCACGTAGCTAAGCTATCAGCTGTATGCATGTGTATGGTGTATTCGTCCGCCGGCTTGTGTCTGTCGCGAAACGTCAGCCGAGCATGAACATATCAGCATAGGAACGGTTAGTACCCTCCCCTCTCCTTTTTTTTTCAGCACCAGGCCACTCGGGGAAAAGACTAGCAAGGGCGCTCAGATTGGCTGAAAGTTGTTCCAACTTTAATAACAATATCCTCCTTCCCTATGAGCTGTGGAGTTATATGTATGCGGATGTGTATGTATATTATTATTAAATATAAGCGGTATCTTTAAGGAAACAACGGGGGATCGAGGACGAGTGCTCTAGCAACCCTCACAACCAGTAGGTAGAAGGGCTGGTAGATGAAGGAGACCGCTAGCTCTTAAAGTGGGTAGCGCCAGGACTTATTATAATCGCCCTTCACTCAGTGTGATAAGTTCTAAGCGGAACGGCTGAGGCAGCGTAAACCCCTAACTGTAGACGTTTTATCCAGCGGTTAGTGGTCATGTGCGGCGTATAGAGGCGTTTACGGAAGGAACAGCGGCAACGAAAGCGATCTGCGAGATTGAGGTACGTTGTGGAGCTGTAATGCGTTCGTCGCGGCGACTTCGGATGCGATAGAAGCAGAGGCGATAGCTAAAAGGAAAAGCTCGCGAAGATGATATTTACGAGCAGCAAACAATCATACTAAATGACCTTTCATGTTAAGGCGCCGGAGAAAAAGGCCAGAGAAAAAGGCTGAGAAAAAAGAAAGGAACGAGGGGAAAAGAAACTATACAGACTTCGTTAAACAGCAGCCAGTAAACACGGACTATTTGACCTGGTCGAAGTTGGCTTTCGAGTGTGTCCATTAGAAACTAACACAAATCTTAAGTGCTCTTTTTTTCTCCTGTGAAATGCGCTAGGCAAAATTGACTAACTTCAACTTTGTCAAACGTAACTTAATTTTCCACATTCGATTTTTTGAGCAAATAATAGAGACGGCCTTTATCTTTCAAATTGTCCTACCAATATATTGGCTATAACACGGTCCACAAACTTGACGATCGGAAAATGTATTCGTCGGCCTTGTATAGATTCATATGTTTACTAATTAACGAAGAAAATCACCAATTAACGAGAATTTTTATTATTAAATGATCCAAGACATTTTTGAACGCGGGTAGTTGGTGTACATCAAGGATTTGCTCACCTCATCGAAACTTAAAACCTGCGGCTTGAACTACAGGGGGGAGATGTGCTATACTCATAGGCAAATCCCACAGAAAATTTTCCACTTGTGTTATGGGAAAAATAAGCAAGCATATAACAAGTTCGCCTGTGATAAGTTTTTTCATAATGTATTTACGTTGATGCCTCAATTAGAACTACCGTAATATTATCCCTAACATGAAGTTCGTTTAGGAAGATTATCTAATCGGGAGTATTTTGGAAGAGCGATAAAAATAAATATTGAGCACGCGATCAAGTGGAAACACGAGTTTCCACTATTCCAATATCGTTCTTTTTTTTTTTGGTGAAGTATATTTATATTTATATAAGTAACTTATATTTGGTATATAAGTTTCCAGATCCAAGAAAATCAACCATTACTAATCAAAGCTATTAATAAAAAAATATAATAAAATTAAGTAATTAAATACCGTATAATTTTCAAACTTCTTAGTGTTAAGTAAAGAAAAAAGGTTCGCTTTGTCAGCTGGTATCTCTTTAAGACATGGCCTTAATACATGCCATCAGATACTGCTAGATCCTAGTAGCACAGACGCTACTACCCATGATGCTCTACGCCTATGGGAGACCACACAGCCGATCAAAACCAAATGATTCAGTGCATCGTAATCTATGCGGAACATCGTTCGCCGCATTTCCTATGTCAGAAGAAGCGAACCAACGTAAACCCTGCTATGTTATGAAGCTATCTTACGTTATTTTGCCTCAATATGCCGGCTTTCGCCATTACCATACATAAAGGAGCAAATCAAATGGCATGTGCCTTACACACAATCCTTATATATCGACTTCCTTAGACATCCCCCTCCCTGTGTCCTATACGAGCGCTCTCAACAGTAATAATTGGGCTATACTGGCCCGCGTCGCTGGTAGAAACTAGACCTCGAGTAGACCTCGGTCAGACAACATAACGGCAAACATTCATAAACAGCTTTTGTACCCGCACTACGAAATCCAGGAGATTGGCTGACTACTCTGGTCTTACGACGAGGCCACTGTACGTATACCGCAGAGACTTATACAGCAATAGCACTGTTCCCCTTTGAATAGCGAGAAGCGAAAGTACAAAGGCCTGCGGTGCCGGCCTACAGATAGCATTTGATCAGAGACTCCATATAAGCCACCCCATAACATCTATCTATTCCCTTTTATTTTGTTGTTCCGTGTCTATCGTTTTAGCCGCAGCGAAATGCTATGAAACTGGCTTCTGAAGCGCCATGTCTGCATCTCGTGCGTGCATACCAAGGCCGGAGTGTATTTTTGAGGCATGAAGCGGCACTTTCGAATGCGAATGTCGCCACCTGCGATGTGATGATACTACATTCAGGTCAGTTAACCCCGAAAAGGCTTTGTTTCTCTTTCTAAGTTGATAGCCTGTTGAACTCACCCCCGATGAAAAAACGTATTGGAATCTTTATTAATAGAACGAACGATAGCTATCTTCCTGTTCTTTGCCAGTATTTGTTCCATTACCATGCGTTTTTCCTTCTGAACTGAAGCACAGAGTATTTAACTGCGACTGCTAGTTTTAGGCCGCGTGAGGCGCTGTTTTGGCGCCAGCCGAAGGATCTGAGTCCGGTCACCCTCACCCTCGTAATTGTTGCAAGGATAGCTACAGTCACAGGGTGTTTTGAAGAGTTCGCGCTCCTCGATTCGCTTTATTTCAGGCGGATGTAGACGTAATTGCGTGGACGAGGTTACACCAGAAGGACAGCAGTTGGAGCAAAACTGAAAGCCAGCTAGCTGACCATCTGGCAGGAGGTGTACAAAGTTAGTGTCTGGAAAGACCCAGCTTGGAAGCAGCACTCATGGTAAAAAGAGAAATCCTAGGAATCCTAGGAAAGCGTCTAAATTCTTCAGCCTAGAAGGACAGTACTAAAGGCTTTCATGGGAAGGCAACTGAAAAGAGAACATTATCTCCAGCAATAGACGGCAACTAAGCAACGAGTAGCATGTACTAGTAAGATTTGAACGGAAAAGCACAGCACAACAGCCTCTCTTAAATTCAATTCTTTTGTTCTTTCCTTTGGTCTGTAGAGGTGTTTTCTTGGTGCTCTGCCTTGCTCCGACTCAGCTTTCACGCAGTAGCACCAGTTTCTACCTGATTGCTCGCCAACGTTCGGCGTTAGTGTGCCTATTCTATCACTATGGGCAGTTACTGCATCGCCACCACTTGTACCTACTATAGTCGCAAGGATTGCAGCACAATGGCGTAAGGATACAAAGAAAGGTGACAAAAAATGAAAAGGAAGAAGCTCAAACGGCAAGAAAAAAGCCATTAGTAAGCGGTGCAAGACACTTCTATATGAATGACGAGCTCAATGGGTTCGGCCAACAGCTAAGTACTTAACGTAGTAGCAGGAAAAAGAATACGGAAACGAACAGAAAACAGATTATTGGAGATGAGCAAGCTGTCGGAAGTAAGGTCTTCTCATACTAACAGGGAACACGGCAACACAGATCAAAAGTGCGGGTAGCAACTGAGCGTGGAAAAAAATACCTAGTAAAAAAATAACTAAATAGTACAGTAGTGTTTTTTTTATTTTACATGGTTCATATTCAATAATATGTATATATATATATATATATATATATGTATATATAACTATGGTCACTTATACATATGGCCCCTGGGCTTAGAAAACTTAAAAGAATTAAGAAATTTACGGCAGATTTGCTCAAACTGTAATAGCATCAGTCTACCAAACTCCCGAGCGAAGGTATCCGCATTGTACTCTCTCCGCATCTATTACCGAAAAGCCCCTCTTGGACTGCCTGGAAAGGTTCTTGGAAGCGCTCGTCCGTGCATAATTTGTGGTGGAAGCGGCAGATCGCGAAATAATTATGTAAAGGTTTACTTGCCCCGGTTCCCCTAGTCATTGTTTTTCCCTTACTGAACAATTCACGGTTTACTTTAGCGAACTTTTGCTCCCACCTGCTGAAACGCTCGCAAAGTGTTTCACTACACGCCGGGAGCCTAAAAGGAGATCTCAAATACTCGACGAGTAGCGAAGTCCCGATAAGTAGGCCAACTGGCCAGTTTCTTGCAGTGGTCGTCTAAAGCATGCTCCAAGAAGTAGGCCTTTATTCGGTTGAGTAGTTCAAGATCCCCTGCTGCAAGATAATTCCGTAAGCCGCTATCGCCCACATTGGAGGTCCAATAGACAAAGTGCTGTCATGAAAGAAAGGCGATTTGAGATCCTGATCGCCGAAGATGCGGTTAACGCTTTACTATATCCTTCTATGATATACAAAGTCAAGCTGTGATTATTAAATGAGCGAGTAGCCCAAGATACAGGAAATTATTAATGTTAATGAATAGATTAATAACGGGGAGATCGGCGATAAACAAGCTATTGCCATTCGCGATTCTGCCCATCACCCTAACTTTTTTCATCTACAGCCTAGATTTAAATTAACGTGAATCACAGTTTCGTTACTGCCATACATAGCTTAGCCAAAATCCCCTGCACTGGAAATTTGCCAGGGCCGTAGGTTACCAAGTCATTCGCGTCGAGGATAACTTCAATTAAGTTCCTTTTGAAAATGCTTATATAATCCGCAGGATCATTAAGTAAAACTGAGAAGAAGGGGCTTGTTCAATAGCTGAGTGCTTTTGAATGTCGGCCATCAGGACACTGCGTGTTGTCTCCGCTGGGCTTCTGTAAAAACCATGTTGTTCTTTCAGCAAAGCTTTCCTGCTTTCTAAGAAAGCGGGTCAGAGAATATGCTCCCTTTATCGTTGCACGCTATAACGGTCGCAGAGTCCGCTCACCTGTGACTTCGGGAATCCAATAGCGAAACACCCCTCCGCTGAGCCGGCAGGGTACCGGCACGTAGACTCTTATCAAACGGGGCAGTCGAACAAGGGGCCAAAATGAGGTTCGTCTTAAGCTATTCCTTGCAGATCTCGCCCGGACCCCATGCGTTGTCGCTGTGCAAGTTCATATGTCTATCGGATCTTTAACAGGATAAATGATCTCGCTCAAACAGGCTGTACTCTATTGTGAATTATTTACTACAGATTATAGAGAAAAATGGCATCACTCGAGAAATCGTATCACTCGTCGAAACCAGGCTAGCAAAGTAATCAATGCAGTCAATTAATAAGGCCGATATGTGGGCATGCTAGTCATTTGTATAGCTGTCACTGTACCTCTGCTATTTGTTGATTTTCAGATGTCTTCAATTTCCTCCGTTGTGTGGCGTGTATTAATCTGCCAATTTCCCTAAGCGCTCCGGCCAAAGGGTAGGTTACGGACTGAATCTCTACTAGCAGTCTGTTCTAAGAGCTTTGAACAAGGCGACAGAGATTACTGAACTAGGGCTTGTGTTCTCTGAAGTAGGCGAGCCGGGCAAACATTTTGAGATGTTGGGCGTGGCTTTCGGTGTTGATGATATGACGTACCGAAACGACCTCGTGTGCTTGCTTCAGGAGATTCTCTACATCCACAACGCATTGGTTTCTGAAGCACTGAGGCTGTTTCACTTGCACTACGACGCCGATAGCGATCGGCGGTGTACTCATATATATACAACCTCTTCCAAAAGGCAGCAAACAATTTCGGTTACCGTTCTTGCAAACACATCACACTATGTCCCACCGTGTCCCTCAGACGTTTCTACCGAATTTAGCTTGATTACACAGCAACTACAGGATGCAAATGCGTCTCGGAGCGCAGGTGTAGGATTTTAGTCGCATTGATCCACGCAAGCGTTGAAATCACTAGATATGATTAAGTGCTTTCAGATCGATTCGACGAGGCTGATATAACTTGTTATGGTACAAATGCGTAGGCGACACAATGGTGTAACGTTATTTTCAACTGATCCTAAAGAAGGGTCACCTGTTCTGTAATTATAACACACAAACGCCTCCACTGGAACGTCCTAAACTACTACTCTTTCGAACCGAGCACTTCACGGCGTAAAAGCCGGGCAGCTTATAAGGGCAAGGGGGCCATCATCACGAAGATACCACCAATCGATAACGGCTTTTGGCTTGAGAAGTGCTAATGTTGCAGCATTGTCGCAACCCTCAATGTCTTGCTGACCCGTCAAGTACTCCAAAATTGATCCCTGACATAGTTGTGATGGCGTTCGCGACAGTTATTACGTCCTGAATGCGCCACATGAGTGGAAGCCATTGCTAAGACTTCATTTATAAAATTCTCGATCGCTGGGGCTCGTAAAAGAACAGACTAACTGTTTGACACGACGTTAGGTGCTATGTGTAGACAATGACTTGTAGAGGCGGCCCGACGTTGTTGCTAGCCGGTCCCAACAAGCAATAAAAGCACAGGGAAGACACGGGTCAATCTACTGTTGTGAGATAGAAAGAAAAAAAAAACGAGATTATTCTGGTATTTTTTTCTTCGGGCCCCCCAGTGCGGTCGAGCATAGACGTGTCGACGGCGAAGCCCTCAGACTTGCGTTAATAACCCTTTTGAAGGTACTATTTTCATTGTTGGGACGCACACCCTAAGTCAGACTCGGAAACACCAAACTATTAAATTATTACTATTATATCTTACTGCATATGTAGTCGCGTTATGAAAGCACATATATAGACCCGTAAAGCACCAGGCAACCGTGCAGACAATCCCCAGAGTTGAGACTAGCATCACTTATCATTATTACAACAGCTTTAATAGCGATAACAAGGTAAGCTGGCACAAGTAAACACAGACAGGTACGGTCGTGGAAATCACGTGTGTACACAGGCGCCGGTATAAAAAAAGTGTCTTTCACGGCAAAGAAGAAAGAAAGAGAGAGAGAGAGAGAGAAAGAGAAAATGACGCATTTCTTTGAGCTGTCTACTAGGGCACTAAAGGTGCCTACAGTGGGAGGCTATTGGCGCGATTATTTACCCTTTCCACATGCGTGGGGGCACAACCGCGACCATTATAGAAAAATGGCAATGTGATGGCTTAGTCCAGGGGGATAGAAAGGGAAGTAAAGTAGAGGAGAATTTAATCAATGCTTGTTTTTTCTTTTCTTCTGTGTGATCTCTGTCCGCCTCGACTGAATGAAGCAAGGATGAAACAAAAACGAAGCAAGCCTCTGCGAATCTTACGAGGAGACCTGATGCTCATTGCTGTCGCTCGCTTTATTCGCACCCGCTCCACGTCCTTGCGTTCGGTGACGGCCGTCGTTCACGAAACGGCACAGCGCATTGTATCGTTAGGTGTACGTGTTAAGTGTGTTATTGAAATTGCACGCACATACATAAATACGAGTCACGCGCGCGAATTAACATTCGAGGAAACCGAATTATGTTCGCTGATGGTGCTTCTCTATAGGCACCACGGAAAAGTTACGCCAATGCCGCTCGGGCCGCAATGCAACTAGTACACATTGAGGCATTGTATGCACAGCCATTAGCCAACGTCTGTATGCTCGTGGTTATAAGGTGATCACTTTGAGTCGTTACATACTTGCTTGTACACTTTGACTAGCTGGCGGTAGTCTAATAAAAAGAATTCAGATACACAAACGGAATGTAAGCGAAAATTAGTTGTGTACACATGAGTTTCTACGGTAGGTGGAGGTGGACCTGATTCTAGTGGGAGTAATAGGGACATTTGAAGGCTGTCCTTGTAAGAGTTGAATAGCCAAAACGATGAATTATAATTATGGAATAATAACAACCGTTTTTCTTGTCTGGTCCATTTTCGATCTCTGCACAAAAAACTATCTGACACAATGGCTTCGTTTAAAATCGTTCGCTACTAATGCGAACGATTTAATAGTTTTACATGCGGTTGTGGCTGTAACAGGTGAAGTAGATGAAAATAGTACGAATGGCCCAAAAAGCGTTTCGCTAACGAAACCGACAAGTTGTTTCTGAATGCCGACTGCGGTTGGCCCTGCGTTTATGCCTAGGCCAAACCGCACAGGACGAACAAAAAACCTCAACTAAAACGAAGCTACCTAGTGACCATCACGATTAGTACGTACAGGATCGCTGTGAGTCATGCCTTTGAGCGCCTTATCGCGCTCCTTCGCCTTCTAGTCTCCCGCAGCATTTGTTCCCCTTTCGGTGTCAAAATGAGATAGACAGAATGCACGAGGGCTGTTAGCGGACATTGTAGTAAGTAACAACGATGGAAAGCAGAGAGATGAACACAAGCTGAGATGATGCGGATGAACGTAAAAAGACGGCGCGCGTACTCCGCAGCCAGAAAACGTAGCGAAAGGCCACAATAGCGGCAGCGTTATTATATATAATTCGTGGGGCAAACGATAGCCAACCACGCCAGCGTGGCCACACAGGGGGCAAATCTCGAAAACACGTTGTTCGGATGAGGCGTAGCCGAGGGTAAATTAGAGGGAAGAAGAAGAAAGCATTTTGTTACGGATTGGCAGTGTTCTCTTGAGCTGCTTCGAAGTATTGCAGCAATCGAACAACAGTTTGTTTTGGTGTAATTAACGCAGTGCCAACTCGGTACGTTCAAGGAGCATATCTAGAACTAGCTGTGCCAGCGACTTACAACTCGTACGGTCTGGTGGCCTGTAGAGAGGCACAAGGTAAGGCAAGGCAAGGCAAGGCAAGGTCGATCAACCTTTCGATTTAGAGGTCGAGTGGTGCATAGGTAAAGAGAAACGATCGTAGCTTATCGAGGGCGGAAACAGACTGTGAGAAGCGCCAGTGGCCATTAACTACCAGCACACAACTTGAAATACATAAACAATTTGAAAGAAATGGCATGGGCAAAGTGGCAAATGCTGGTGAGTTTTTTTTTTTTTTTTTCGGTCGAACGTACGAAGAAGTCTCGTAGTCAGTCGCTATTTCAGACCCTCAACAATTACTGAAGAAACCGTACCAATTCTTCCCGTTTCTGCTCTTACTATTTTTAGCAGTGACGAAAATCCCCTTGAATAAGGAATGACACGCATGAGTTGTTCATTAGAACGACAGGGTACGCATGTGCAAAAGGTTAGATTACACTAAATTGTTTCATTTGTATTATTTCCGTGCCAGTTTAGACAGAGGTACGCAGAGATTGCCTGCTAAATCAGACGAAGAGTAAACAGAAACAAGCCGTGTTCTGAGCGCGCGCTAAAATTGTCTAGGCAAAAGCAGCAGATGAATCGAATTATGCAGTACATACCGTGTGTTCTATTGAAAGAACACAATCATATGTATGAGTTTTTTGCATCTAGTACGCATCGGACTTATTAATGTAACAAAAAAACATATTACTCCAGGCTTTGCTATGTTACATGACAGCGTACGGTTGAACTATAGGATTTTAAGCTATGTTGAGGCACGACGAGGAAACATGACTAAAAGCGATGCAATTCGTCCGGCGAAATATTGTACCCTTTGCAAAGACCCAGGCAATTTTTTTGCTGCTCCTTTTTAGCAGTAGTTATCCTAGCTTATCTGCTCTCAAGTTAAATTGGTCCTGATAATTAGCAAATTATAACTCAATCGAATTAGGAAATAGTGCTATAGTACTCTCGTACGATGCGACTGACGCTTGCACTACTGGGTTTCGTATAACAATGGGTGCTTTGCAATATGGACCTTATTCTCCTAATTAATGACCTACAAAAGCTATTTATAATCTGCCTCAGTTCAGGGGAGCTGTCGCGACAAAATGTGATCATTTTAATTATGTTTTTTTTTTTGGGAGTGCAGTGAAAAAGTGCGGTTATTGTCAGGAACCGGGCAAAGCGGGACACTTGCAAATCTTGCTCCGAGGTTGCTAAAGTGGTCACTCCTTCCAAAAACGATCGCCGTCGAAACTGCCCTCCCTCTGCGACCTCATCTCAGTTTAACCGATTTGACATTTGGCAACACTGGCCGCTTATATATCGGCTTGAGGACGAATCATTCGTATTCACAGGGGCTTGTGAATGGGTGTCGGCAGTTCCCTTCCATTAACTTGCGTTTAGAAGCTGCGCCTAACTCGAGCCAAATGACAGCATCGTCGGCTAAACGTTACTTCGACGTCGTGTTACTGGCCGAAAATTGTCGTCCTTTCCCGACGCGTACTACCTGACCGCATACCGACATTTTCTGTGAAATCCGACGAGCAGAATATTATAAAGATTCTTTTCGGTATTGTTAAGCTTCTGCTTATTTGTGAAGCATTCGTTTTACAGCACAACTACGATTATGTCCGATACGGTCAGAACAGCTGAACGAATCACGCAGGTAAGGTACTATCGCCAGCCGTCACAAAATGCACATAGTATAAGGGTGGATTCTCCCAGCGCCGTATGGGTATTATATCGTTCTGAAGTGATAGTTTTATTTTTTTTTAGAATCCACGACTAGGACAAAGCTAGACGGACGGCGTATCTTTGAGAATCTGGGGTGCGAGAATCTGACAGCTTCCGCAGCAGTTTCCAGAGTAACTTGCATAAGGGACTATTCAGTAACTTGTTGCTCCAAAGTATTCCACCACTCGCCGTTGCCAGAACCGCAGGCACCCGAAAATCGGTCAAAAAAATTATTATACCATAAATAATGGGTATATATAGATATATGCAATACATGAGCAAAACATCGCCGTGTCGAATAATTATTGGGTCGACGAAACAATAATTATAACTTGTTGTTGATGCTCACAAAGTGAAGGGGCAATGAAAATATGCTAAACTACACGTCAGAGTAGCCATCTACAATAAACAGGAAACGGGAGACGCTCATACAAAAATTGGTTAGTTATGGTGCAAAGCGCGAATGCTGATCAACCAGGCCCACCAACAACGCTCCTGCATAGGATAGGTCTGATGCAACGGTGAGAGAAGATACCATTGTTCTTTCTAGCTTAGCTGAACACCTATTTTAGATCCGAGACGTTCATTTAGGAGGCCTTATTATTCAGCCCATAGTTTGACTTCCTTTTAACTTCTGCTTTTTCTTCGTCGAAACTCAGGTTTCTGGTCGCTTTAATAAAAAAAAAATCGCTAAATGCATCGTTTTTATTCCCAGTACAAAAGGCAAGGAAAGACGTTTTGGCAACAGATGCAGCCCGTGGCAGCATTTAAATCTGAAAATGATCTGATCACAAGGGCTGGGAACGGACAGACGCGGGGAACTTCAAAATTAAAGTTTGCTTATTTTATTTATTGTTCTTTTTATACAAATTAAAGTTATGGAATGACGAATTGAGACGTTGGAGCACGCTCTGATCTAGATTTGAATCCAGACGCACTCATATTTCGCTTTTCGCTAGTACGAGCCAGTTGTCTGCAGCAACATCCAACGCCGAAAGTATTGGACGTAACATTTGATTAGAAGCGTTTGTGAGACTATAAACATAAAAGCATATGACAAAGCTTAGCAGACGAATTCACGCTACCGCCATGCGGTGGCTCGAAAATACGAAGATTGTCCGGGATGCATTCGTTTTATTGTATTGTATGTTTGTCGGGAAGCTGTGCTCCAGACTCGTTATGGTACAGACTAACCGCTAAATGTTCCGTATAGTTAGAATAAATTTCTACTTTTATTCCACTAAACGTTACTAGATAGACAAAAATTATAATATATATGTATAAAGGTACTGTTTTATATCTATCTGAGACAGCTGTAAAAAAAATTACGAATATATCGGTCAACTCGTAACTAACATGACGTAAAGAACAGATATGGATCCGGTTCCCAAGATGCACGAGAGTTTCTTGAATTACTATCTTCAGGATTGATCATTTAAATATATCATGTGTACCTCATCCTAACCGTAATTGTACTTTGAGAGACTTATTTCGATAAAATTGCACTTATTCTTCATGTAGTGGCGAACACAGCCTATATTACATCTATTATACATTTATTACAGTAGAAAACTAAGCATGTACAATTTGGTATTAATGGGTATGCTTCTTTTGTAAAAGTCAGCAAAATAGCAGTTCGTCTCTATACAATATCCAAAGGGTGTTTTTTTTTCCTTTTATAATGGCAGAAGACGCACAGCTGGACCTCACGATTGTACTATCCACGGAGGTAATGTGTGAATTAGGCCCAATAAAATTTTTAAAAAAATTATCCCATTTGTGCGAAAATAGGAGGGTATCATACATCATTTTTTTTACTAAAAAAAAAAAAAAAAAAAAAAAGAACGAATGTTCCTTTATTTCGATGTACGCGTCGGGAGATGCTAAGCGTAACCATGTCAATGGGCCAGCCCTCTATCCTGAAAGGTGGGCTTTAAGAAATCAGATGTGGAAACCCCGTTTGACAGGGGATCTTCTGACGCAGCTAACTATTTTTTCGATGTCGCTGTATTTGAAATCTTGACGCTGACTCTTTCTTTGATTACGAAATAGAACGGCTAGCTTTGTCCTAACCTTGCGCCAAGATGTTTTCCGTATTGCTAAACTTACATTTTTTTAAAAACTAAATGTAAGGTATCTTGATTTTTTTGTAGCCATTGTTTGTTCGTAAACTTCGCAACAATAATGGTACACTAATTACGCAAAAGTTTCTTTTTTTTATTCTATATTTCTACATTTTATTTTTTGGCGTTATCCACATGTGAAATAATAATAATAATAGTAGATAATTTTTTTTTTATAAAATCTTAAGGATTCTCAGAGAAACTGACAATTATTAATACTTTCCGAGAATCACGCTATGCGACTAAGGCCCGCCCTGTTGACCATTCTCTGTATAGAAAAAGCGGGTAGCATTGTGCATATATATATATACCTTAATTTAGCTTAGACACAGATAAAGAACCGTTCAAATCCAATATCTGGAGCAGTAGCTCCTACGAGCTTACGCCTATGGAAGCGTCGGCTTAAAGCGTACACTTTCCCTATCAAATCTGCACAGACAACTACGTGAAATGACAAATTCACCGCATCGTACGCGAGCTAAATGCATTCCACTTTCTATGAACGTTTGGTGCCATGAATGCTGAAAACGATTAAGTACCAGACGTAAAATTTGAAATATCCGGTGTGAAATCATCCATTATGACGACGAGCACCAGTTCCCTAATTTGGTGAGATCCCCTAAAATGAGAGGATTTTCGGCGTAACTATTTGCTTTTATACGCATAAAAAATTCAAAGATTTTTAACTCGCCTATAAATGAAGACCCGAAGCAAACAGTTCGCGAGTTGCTTCTTTGACACTTCATTTCCTAACCTTTTAACTTTGTTCAATTTACAGCTGACATTTAACTTCCATTCACCATATACGAAATCACTTCAGATCATAGGCTGCAGGATTTCATTACGGAATCACCAAGGCTGAACCCACGGCATAACAAAGCTTTCGTCACTCCCCCACGAGGGGCAGCATTACGTTGCAGAACGTCACCTTTCCATCTAAAACATGAGCTGTCTGTTATCAGCGATTTAGATTGTGGATCACGTTGAACTTATCTGGCTTTTTTTTTTCTCTAATAAGCCTATAAAAGAGCGTGATAGCAACAGGTCAGAGTTACCATCTGCACACGTCAGAATTTCGAAAAGTGTCTGTGCGGTCGAAAACAGTGCGTGTTAGCCATCCAGACTAGGCCGTTTTCTGGCAACCTGTTTACTGCAATTCAAGATACCATAGAAAGTAGTCATTTTACCAATCACTAACGTCAGCGTTATTGAGTAATGAATGCATTATTCTCGTGACAACAATGGATTGTAATGTCGAACTTTTTTTGTCCACAAGGCCAACATTTTCCGCTGATCGACTATTTATTAGTTATATATTTATAATTGTTCATAAATGAAAAAAGGTCGTCTGCTAGTCAATGAATAAAGTTGGCTTCCAACCAGTACCACATCACACCTTCGCTATTTAGGCGCTTGCTTTGAATATATATATATATATAAAATTTAATAATTGCATTGATATCACCGGGGAGCGAAAATCTTTCGCAAAAATAAATGTGTTAATTTGTATAGTATGGACCCTCATAGGAGATTACGAAGATTTGCGCAGAATTTCCCTTCAGATTAAGTCTATTTGATAATGTTTTGTGACGAAAGCCAAATTTGTTTCTTATAGGTATAGAGCAGTTCAACATGCTTTGGCAGGATTTTGGCTTTATGGTTGAATCGTCATAAAAATATATTAGATAGAATATTAGTTAATCACACTCGTACTTTTGGAGTATTTTTTTCACAAATAGTCGTCAGCAGTACGATAAAGTACAGTTATTTGTTATAACCGTGATTTTTTACACCAATTTGGAATTACCTAGAAATTTGACATGACCAATTTATTCATTTGGAGTAGTCTAGCTACTATCCGCGAAGCCAGCAAAAAAACTATCACAATAAGGAAAAAAATCCAGTGGTAAGCGGGAAAATGCACGGTCCGTCATTGCATTAGAAGTAAGCTTGCGAATTAGAACCTTAGAATTTACTGTTGGCCAAATAAAGGGGTAATAAATAGAATAAGACATGACTGAATTGGTCACACAAAATCACAGCCTTATCTACTCTATTTGACTTCTAACTTACGAAGTTCTGTCACATGCTGTGAATGCTGGAAACAACTTTGCGAAA
The DNA here is from genome assembly GCF_002443255.2 of Varroa destructor. Taxonomy (NCBI): domain Eukaryota; kingdom Metazoa; phylum Arthropoda; class Arachnida; order Mesostigmata; family Varroidae; genus Varroa; species Varroa destructor. The sequence goes on along the minus strand of NW_019211455.1, from coordinate 42,095,492 downwards.
CAAAGGTTTTTCAAAAAAAATTTAATCTATTTTTCATTTTTTTCTAGGCCTCAACTACTAGCTTCAGTGTCTTTCTGGATGCTTACTGGAGGGCTTACTGGGTACTTCGTGGCCCTCGCACGTACGTCAACTCGTCCTATGAAACACTTTAAGGGGATTCAGATGTAGAATATGCACGAATAGACACAGGCACAGATCCGAAACACCGAAGCGACAAGACTCTGCCCCGGGGGCCGGTTGCTGACTGTGACCTAATTCGCCTTGACTTGGCGAGCGATCGTGATGCAATGCGTCTGCTTTCTTAGCAATATAGAAGTAAAGCTACGTCAAGTGGACCATACTTTGCTCAACTTATTCATTATGTGAAGTACACAGGAAACTCCGGCCGCTGCAAGCGCTGGAGATCCACAGAGGCTTGAACTGAAAATGGCTGGTCCCTACTAACCTAACAGTTGCGCCATGATTGTCGTATGGGCTAACGTTAACAAAGGACGGTTTCACGATGAGTCAACTGTGCAAGTTTAGCCAGCGTGTTTCAAGCGCGTCCTAGGCGTCTACCTTTCTAACCGAAACTCGCTCATCATCTGTTTTTTTTTCCAAAAAACGCTAGCTTGTCGAAGCAAAGGTTTGATTTAAAAGATACACTTTCTTCAAAATTTCAGTGGAACAATACGAAGTAAAAATGAGCGACATAGACTAAGGTTTCAAAATTACCAGATTCTGTGTTGGTTACTGCCGCTCAAGGGGAGACTACTACGTGATATCAGCGGTCGATACTACCGCTACAATGCTATCTGCTTTGCGAAACGCCTGAGCATTTTCGTAAACGCGAATAGCTCATTTTTACGTACGTTGCAGTTCTTCTACTGTGCATATGTACATAATAATATTCATTAATAATGTGTATAATAATAGTGTGAATATAAAATCGTATCTGATGCATTTCGTCATTTTGTGTACAAGTGTGCATATTTACATGCGTGATTTTCAATGGGAAAATTTTAGCTACTGGTCTGCTTAATATTATTCTGCCAAATGCTAGACTGTTGAAATATAATTCGCGAAATGTGTATAATGAAATCGCCGGACGAATTTCTGCATAAACAGCAGAGCAGAGACCGACGTCATATTTTGCTATAATCATTACTTGAACCTAGCCTGCCGCTAAAAAAGGACCGAGACGCACTGCGCCACGGCAGACGGAAATTCATTAAAGGCAGTCATCGTCGCGACTGGTGCTGCTATCATATATAGAAGACTGAAGGTTTAACTAAAGCTACTTAAAAACTTAAAGTACCAATCTAAACCAAAATTAGTTTAGCGACGTACGGAGTTAGACTAATAACGGCATCTGGTAGTGAGGTATGTTCTATACATATATCAGAGTACAGAATATCGGAGATAACCTATTGCACTTCAGGATACGTGAAATTGGCGTAAGGTTTAATATCGTGCTTAATTTTAATAAGTGTTTAATAAGGTGCTTAAATATCGGACAGAAAATTTGACTCATTTTAGGCCTAATCGTCATACCGCTGTAGCTTCTATACATAGTCATGTAGTATATTAGCTATTGCAGAACGTAACGTATCGCTTTATGCGCTCTCGCGGATTCGAGTCTGCGGTAGCTTTGTGCTGGCGAGGGCCAACCGTACGAAGTAATGCCAAGCAACATTCGTAACTTCTATCACTATAACGCTCTCCCATAGCGTTGTGTGAGGTTATGATGATATAATCCCTAGCTCTTAGCGTCGTCCCCAGTAATAAGCAAGATCGCAATTGACGAACTTGTAGCATTCGGATTAGATACTATCATAGTTGAGCTACTGCGAAAACTTCACAGCTTTATCAGTTTTTTGGTTGAAAAGACATTATGTTGTTTTGTCTATTTAGAGATTGTGATGAGTTACGCAGCCATAAAACTTGCCTAGGTCTACCCCATTCGTACGCTGGTCGCACAGCTAGTTATAAATGTCACCAACGCCTAGACGGCCCCCCTTTGCAATGACTAGATCGAGGACAGAACGGTTCATTGGCGACTTTTTTAAACGATATCGATACCAGGTAAGTCACTTCGTTATAGCTCGGGAAAGCGGAGCTCACGCCATTTTTAAATGCAACCCCAACTAATTTATCTTTAAAACGTTTGTCTCAAGGGCTTTACTTTATTAATCTCTATTACATTGGACGTTTGAGATTGTCTCGTGCTCATGCACTCTAACGTAGCGTTTTTTTCCAAGAAAATTTAGTAAACTCTGTACGGGAAAATTATTGATACGGTTTCGATTTATTCGAATATATCTATAATCCTCGGCAAAAAACCAAGCCTTCCGAAAATTCGGTCCGACTTAGAGCTATGAACCGTCAAGTAATGGCTAAACCGTACCATAACACCGTTATCGTCGGCAATCCAGAATACACGATGCATCGCCTCCAATGTCATCTTCGTTTGTGGTTCACAGAGTTATTTAAAATGTTCTGCCTAGAGACATATGGCCCCAATAGATATGACATAGCATTCTAAGATGTACGGAATATGAATTGTATTTTTCAAGTTCTTTAAAATCTATTGAAAAAAAATGTATGGCCTAGAACAACCAAATACTTAAGAGATCGATAGAAAGTTGACCTGTGAAATAATTGCTGACAGTGATACGGGACGTAAAACTCAAAACACTTAGAGTTAAGCAATCACGTGACAGTTACCCCTGTCATTGATACACAGAAACTACGAATCAGCGATTTTGGCTTTGCAAGCGCGCCTGGTTCCTATACAGTCGACGCAGCCTCTAATCGGCTATTCTAAATTCCCATATACTCAGCATATGTATTTAAGTCAATGAGTAAGAATTATCTCTGCTTGGCACAACATCTATTGCCCCATACAAGGTTCTTATACTAGGCTAGCTTGCATACAAAAGACTCACACATTCTAGGTTTTCGAAGTATAATCTATCTTCCCTTTCACTAGAACATAGATTTTTTCAGTTACTTATTATTTTTATGGTCGGCACGTAATTGTGACCGCGGAAGAATACCGAATTTACTCAATAGACGCAACTGAAATGGCCGCATGCTGCGTAGTCGCGCTCAAGGTGCATGGTGTGAGTGTTGCGAAAGTAAAGACACCGACCACATGTAGGACTAACACAAAACAAACGTCCAGTTCTGCCATCAGAGCATTTTTAACGCAAAATTGCGTCTAGGCCCGGTCGCAAACTTAGGCCAACCCATATATCGTTACGTTTAGCTGGCAGAAACGTTGTTACCGTACTAATACGGGGACATCGAGTTCACGTAGAGCAATACCTTCTACTCTATTTATATGTCAATACTTTATATAATGGGTGTTTATGATGTGCTCTGACGAAAGCGCGTTTCTCGTTTAATCTATACACAGCAATGATTATAGGCCGTATCAGTTCTTCGGACGGCTGCTTTGGGTCTCACAAATCTGAAACAGTAACAACCCTCTTTATGTTACGACTGCAAGTTCGTCAGTTAATATTAATTACTCTATATAATCATCATAAAACAGTGTGTATATTATGCCTTACTAAACCGTATCGCTGCCACTGCAGTAATCATTGCCTTAAGCATCATTGCCTTAAAAATCTCAGCTCTAACGTACAAATAATAGTCTTCTAGTAAATCTCAGATAATTCAGGCCGCATTGGCGATTGTTCTGTTGCGATCAGTGGCCCTTCATCAAAATGAGTATAAACAAATACATTTTCTACTTATCGGTATGTTTGCGATACCAGATCTTCGCGTGAAGGCCTTTTTCAGAGCTGTTCAGGCGTAAGCGATGCCTGATTGCTGTATAAGCGAAATTATCTGTCATAAATCGAGGCACACATAAGTAAATACTTGAATGAAACTCGAAATTTAAAAATTTTAAAAAACGGAGGCTCCGACGACGGAGAGAATTGGCAAGGAATTACCCGCTATATTTTGATACTGACGGCGTCGTAAGGATCGTTCAAGTTGTTCTGGGCAATGGGATGGGGTACAATTGCCAGAGCCTACCTTGCCCTATACGCCTAGTAACGACAGACCAATTTGTCATCTCAGCCGAGGAAAGCTCTTTCGTGGAAATACAGGGGGCGCTGAAAGACCTAAATAACAATATCACTATTTCATAGACATATCTACAATCAAGAAATAGCCATTCATTTGTCTGCTTTGGTGCTTTATCTCTTGTATTTGTTTAGTAGTTGTTTAGTTGATCTCCTGAAAGTGATTTTCTAACCGACAAAAGGTGTATTATCGACAGATTGCATTATGGCATACGGTAGAAGTTTTATGTACTGGGAACGTCAGTAATTTATCGCAATCTATACCTAACAGCTGTCTTGTACCACCCAAGAAGCGTGGGCTTATTCTTATCATCGAACTGAGTAATTCATAATAATCTCGTATGTGGCAATAGGACAAAGATTTTTTGCTGTAAAGCTTCTCGGGCACTTTAAAGCCTTTAGGCATTTAGACTATACGTCCTCGAGCGCACTCTGTAATCATGAGCAATTCGAAGGCAGAACTGCGGTCCTAAACCGTAAGTCTTCATCGAGCAGTTCGACAAGTTTGAACTTCTATTCGGTAAATAATAGAATCTAATCGGACATTTCAACGTACTGAAAATACTGCTTCTTTTGTTTTGGCTCGCGTAGCCGCATTCCAAGCCGCCTCTGCCACAGACGGCATCGCGACCTCTCGACAAAACTAAAACCATAGGTTGCCGGATTCCCATAGGCGGTAAATGTACACAGACTACTGACAGGATATACAAAGGCCCTTCTAAAAGGATGTCGTGCCTAAGATGGATACCGGCTTAGTGTCTCGTTCAATCAACAACAGCCTCTGGAGCCACTCTGGGAACTAGATATAAAAGTAGAACTGTTAGGCTTAATTAGAATTTTCAAGATCACGGCATTAGCCTCTAATTGAGGTTGAGTATTCAGTCCTCAGGGGACGCAGGAGCCATTACAAGTGCAGGACAGCTTATCAAAAAAGGATACAGTGTCGTTTAGATATCAAAGGTGCACAAATACAATTTCTTTGAACCCTCAGGTTATGTGGCTTGTTTGCGCTCACCAGTAGTAAACTATGGTGATCATTTCGATGGTATAACACTTCTATGATTATCACTACTGTTATTATTGCCATATATTACATACTTCCAGTTTTTAGCAACCTATCGTTAATGGACAGTCTATTGTTCCAATCCTGGATGCCTCTTTTTTCGGCTTTTGGAAGCAATAGTGCGGTATAGACTAGGCGATGAACTGCGAGATTTGCTCGAACTACGTTTGGCGTGATACTCGACCGAATACCAATTAGCTTGAACAGGTAGTAAAGCAGGCAAACGTCACCACGGCGGACCTAAATTTGAGATTCTATTTTAAATACCATCATCACACAGATATTCAGCATTAGCCGTAACCTGCCTAAAGATTAGCGTTATGTCGCTGAGGAGGCTCAATGAAACACAAACCGGACGTCGTGTCAGTAAACGCATCACCGCAAAGGTTATCATAATAATGACGAGTCCCTGAAACTAGGAATGCAGCTTCGTCAAATCATTGCAATTATTTTAAAAAACAAAAACCACTTTGTTCAATCATAGCATACTTTTGTACGTTCGCGGATACCGAAGCTTATATCGACACTTGTTTTATTCATTTGTTTTCAATTTTCTCTCTGTTTTTGTAGTAAAAGTGGGCCCCCTCCAGAACGATAGGAACTTTAGCTACCCTTCGCTTTTAACTTCGACCACCTTACGTGATTTTAAATCTCGGAGACAAACTTGTTACAGCTCTAACATAACAGCGAAAAACACAGTTTACCTGCAGCCCTGCAGAGTCTCTTCGGTTACTGCATAGCTTTCAAGCCGTGCTTTCGAGTGCACTGATCGACCGGGTTAGGATGTGTTTTTAAAAATATGCGTCCTTAATGTCCTAAACAAGATGTGTCCCCTGGGATTCGAGTTACTGATTGCCATCCGGGTGCTCCTTCGGCCTTTTATCTGCAATTATATTGCTACATACGTTTGCCACTTGCAAGGCAGACTGCAACAGACTTCGGTTGATATCAAGTATTGTTAAGCTTTGCGCCCACACGATACGTCCTTCATACGTTTCGTGCGTAAAACACTATGTTTCCAAAGGACGTCTGAACTTTATTTCATTCAGACCTTCTCGTAGAGCGAAGAACTTATGAAAACAGCCGTAGTGATAACGTACTCGTATGAAATGTGAGCAGTATCTCGCTTATAGAAGGGAATCCATAAAAAAAAAAAGAAAAAGCTATATTCGATGAATGACTATTGGTCTTGTGTTTTTTCTTTTTTTTTTTTTGTTTTGTAAGGTAGCACTGGGTTTGCTTTGCTAGGGATCACTTATATCTTGGTACGTGTTACACACGGAAACCACTTAGAGTTGTTGTGGTCTCGATGTAAGCTATTTTTAAAAGAAACGTGATGAATACAGGCGCCACGCGTTGTCCGCAGGTCGAGAAGCATCAATAGCTCTATGTGGTATTATATTCTATCGACACGACGATGCGCGTTACGGCGATCGCATCTTCGACGCGGACTAATGTTACGTTTTGACCTTTTCGTAGAACACTTCTCGTGATCGAGGCAGGATCTTAGAAATGCCCCTACGATTCAAGAAGCTGCAGTGCTATTTTAAGGTAGAATATTATAATACCATTCCCACTAGTTACAAACTCCAACTGTGATCAAGTTGAACGGAATGAAATGTAACGAGAACGTCTGCTCAATCGAATGAAAGTACCAGCCTAAAATCCAAAGCTTCCCCTCGCTTTCTGGATAAACAATGCGATTAACGAGCTAACAGATGAATCCTGATTGTCGATGAATTAGTAAACGTTAGCTTAAGATGCAAACAAACTGAAAGCGTCTCAGTACTCCGATATGCGGTATAAAAGCCCTAGATAATGTCAAATAGCCATGTGATCTAATCGTTCAGTCAACGATTCATTAACCAATTACCACTGTTTGCCGTTGAGTTTTACAGGGGCGCCAAGTGCTCTCGAATGAGACCGTACTTCGGTGAACTCTGCACATCGGATCCGAGTCAACACGTGTGACGCGGTCGAATGGTTTGAAATGAAGGATTATTTTATTATTGTTTTCAAAGGCTCTTTTATTCACCTTAATGCTCTGGACTTGACTGGAACAATTGAGTGCGCCTTAGGCTGCTAACCTCATTAGGACGCATCCAATGCCCCTCTTTTCGACTGCATCAGACCATTAAATTAATACACCCATAATAATAACTCGGCATAGTACGCGGTTCTGCAAACACCAGTTTGGATAATGGTACTGGAAACGATTCTATTCGAATGTCCGAAATCTGCCGTCAAAATTGTAGTATCTCATTCTGCCCACATAAACAAGACTCGTTTTCTATTGCTGCTCGCAAACGCCAAACCTTTGACACCATTCAAATAGGCCTTTACCCGTCCCACGGTAGAGGCCCCTAGAAACGTGTTAAGGGATCCAACCCTTAGTCGATATAGCACTTAATAGAGTCATATTGCCTAGGATCGCTTTTTATGGATAGAAAAACTTAAACAGGTTTATTAGTAATATCGTTCAGACGTAACGGTAGGTTCAAGGCAGGAACTTGACCATGTCGTGTTCGATCCAGTTTCTGCTAAAGCGGCGAGAAACTCATGTTTGCAATGGTTGTTTTTCGTCTAACTAAAAATAGTGTTCCACTCAAATTCCAGAAACAGGTTCACGTACTATATAACCTGTGTTTTTTTTCCTATTCCTATTATTAGCTCTGTTTCGCTGAAACGTTTTGGAACTTGTTAACTTTACTATCGATTTTTTAGAAAATAACCAGATCTTTATGAGCAAATTAGCCACCGATCGGCGCTGGCTCCAGGTTTAAATGTTGCAATCTCAGGTAGTAGTGTTAGCATCGCAACGACCCCCCAAAAGTCCAAAAAGTATTTTGGGCTGCCTTCACAATTTGCTGACCTCGACAAAAAACGAAGTAGAGTAGATGTCAAAAATGCACTTTTTTTTTTTACCAAGAACAGCTCTTTTCGGTAAAAAATAATTGACAAATCATAAAATAACAACATGTATATGGAAGAAAGAGCACTTCTAAATAGTATGTAGAGATAAACAAACAAGAATGAAAACATTTAAAAAGAAGCGCCATTACTTGTGTTCCAATTTAAGGTCTAGGAGTATGGGCAGAAGCTACACTTATCAATTATGCATCCAGAAATCATGCTGTACACATTATTCGATAAATAATTCAACTCTTTGTAAGCTCATAAGCTCATATAAAATACGGATGTAGCCCGGAACCAGTCGATTTAGTGTAATTTTGCGTCACCATTGCTGCAAACAGCTAGTAAATTAGAAGATTTGTTTCCACCTATCATTGAAATAAGAACAGTGCAAAAGGATTATGATATTTCGGAGTGCTCTTTTCTGAAATGGACTTGGTTACGATGGCCTGTCAGGCTACATTTAGCGAACGTTGCGCTGAACGTGAATATACGGTATACGTACTTCAAACGTCTAGAATACGGCGTCTGAAACAATGGCTGACGGCAGAGTCGTACATAAAATTCGGAATACCTACAGTAGATATCAAAATGACAAAACGGGCAACGAAGCTTTTTCAAAGGACAAAATCACTAATAAGACGATAATAATAAAAAATACTTCAGGTCACTTTCTGTTTCGTGCCTACTTTAGTGTTTTGGGCAAAACTTTCACAGGTACATACTTTCCTACAGTCCTGCCAGGTGGAGTAGTATTGCAAATTAGTTAATATTATTTACCTAAAAGACGAAACAGGACAAGTGAGCCTAGCTTAAGAATACTGGAGACATATTAGCTACGGAAATTCGATTGTTAAATGCAATTTTAGTACGTGTTTATGTTGACAGCCGTCAGTAGCTATTTTTAATAATTTTTCGCCTAGTCCAAGTTGAAGATGCTGCATCCGTAATGCGGATCGAAAATAGCAGTACCTTGACTTAGATTAGCGTAGTTTCGCCGGCTGCGTAATTAATACGCGTCATATTCACTAACATACAAAACTATAACTTTTTATGTTAATCTCTTGTTTTGTGTGCGTATATATATATATATATATATCTCGGCTCGTCTGCCTTTTCTGAGCAAACCACTCAACTATTAAGTGACTCTTTAATTAGTATATTAGGAATCTGAACGGGAACTAATAAAAGTGTAATGCTAACAAACTGAACAAGTCGATCTTGTTAATTATTCTTATTATTATAATTCGTTTATTATCGTTATCGTTCATGAGAAACTAACCAGCTTGCCGATGCCGTCCATAAGATCCGTAGGGGCATGAGGAGAAACGCACGTAATTACGGCTAACAGTCTACTCCTATAGAAATTCTATCCAAAGCGGTTAGGTGCAATGGGACACCACAACGCGTCACTTCGCGATGTTACCGTCATATATATGTACAATATAACATTAGAAACAGGTTGACTTTCAGGGGAACCTCCGGCCCCAGTCTCTGCCGGTTGGGTCTTGCTTATTCATAACAAATAACTGACTATCGGTTATAATTGCCATTTGCATATACTCCTTACCAGCTTAGACTCCTCATAGCTTTCCCCTCTTTTACTGCCCTCTTTCTGGATAATAACCTTGCTGGCCGTGATGATCTGCAACACCAATCGAATTGAAGGGGAGAGATTGGCCATTGTTCGAATACAGTGCGAACTCTTACAGGTAGGTGGCAATATTTACCTACTACCGAGCACGGCAATGCTAAAAGCGAACCATCTAACAGTTTCGACAGATTAATTCCCTCAACCAAGCCAGACATGATTGTTATTCTCGAATTTGCCGAGGGAAGATTGTGCTACCGCAGGTTTTGTTTCCAGTGTATTTCCTAATATCAGTGGCGCAATTGCGTGTTCTTGTGGGCAACTCGTCTTGTATACGTGCACGAAAAAAGGGAACACTTCGTCAGGATCCTACGTGCCGTATATCTGCTGCTATAGCACCTGTACCTCACACGAACACATCGAACAGGTAGTTTAAACTTAGCTTCTGCGATTGACGTCGCGTGCAGCTTCACACTCACAGTTACATACAGACACATGCAAGCACACGTACAGGAACAGATGTGCAATTTAACTTGATTTGTTCATTTTTAAATGCTCGGTTGGTTGATTGGCTGTAATGTGACTGGTAGTTGACATAATAATTCTCTTGCGTTCTCTCTCAATCGATGATGGCGGCGGTTGCTTCTACAAGCAGACGCCCTCTCATCAACGGCTGACCAGCCAGTCCAAGGCTATAAATACGATACTCGACTTTTCTATTGCCTCTTCTCGGCTCATGAAGTAGGACGAAGCGCTAGACGTCAGCGTAACACGCATTAAATTCTGCGATGGCCTCCGTTGAGCTGAAACACACCGATGCACCGACGATCCCGGAGGTCGAAGACCGTACGACGGAGAACAACGGTGCCTCGCACGACCTGAAAACATCGGAGACCAATCGCAGACCTCGCAGGAAGCCCTCGAGGTTCCGCAAAATCCCCCGCAGCCTTGCCGACGACAAAGAGAACAAAGGTAGGTATCTCCAATTTCAACTAGGTATACATTAAATGACTTACGTTACATGTGGTGCGGTATGGTATAGCTATGTTGTGTTACCCTAGGTCGGCAAGAAAGAGGTTAAAGATTAGCAGAACTTCGTTAAACAAAAGACGCGCCCCCGTCACCACTGCTACTGACTGCGGCTGACTGCTGTCGATGAGATGCCGTTCTCAGTCACCAAGTGGACGCCCACAAGATGGCGGCCCGCCAAACTTTAGATTAGATACAATAAGTGTGACTTGGCAGTTTTTCACCTTATTTGTGCAGTTACAGGCAGTGTTGAACGCAGTTCCGAATAAAGATTCCCAATCATTTTCAAGTATTTCGGCGAGATGTATGAGCGAAGGGGTGTGTGGAGCAATCTATCATGATGGGAAACCTAAAGTTTATCGTTCTGTATGATTTCGATTAGCTCTGACAGTAGCCTGCGGTCGGTGTTCTACCCCTCTATAATTTCAGGTCCTCGCATTGCTAAGGGGGGCCGTCAAAGAACGACATCGGTATCCTCGGCGACATCCGGGCGTTCTCAACGTCGCGGGGCCAAACCTGCCCGACGCAGAACCCCATCGGAAGCGTCCACAATTTCGGAGTAGGTGTCTTTTGGTGTTGTCGTTCCGGCTTAGACTTATGTCACCCTATATTAGGTTCATACCGGTGGTTTTTTTCTGTCATAGAAAACAGAACCCGTTTGCTTTTTCTATTTTTCCACAGCTTCTAAAGTTTGTTTTAGATTACAGCTGATTCATAAAGTGACTTGCGTGTTTACCAGAACATAAGGGCAAAGAGGTTCAGGTTGATCCTATGGGTCATGTGCGACAATCATATGATTTGTTAGCAGTATCTAACGTCGTTCTTTCTATAAGCTAAACGTGGCCACTATCGATTTTGTGCCTTCCTTATAACTTCTGTTGTCTAATGGCTGTTCGTACTTCGTACATCATTGCCTTCACAGAGCAAACGAAGCTTCACCTCTACGTAAACTTCGCGATACTGTCATGGACAAGTTCCAAAAGAAAGGCCTAAACCTCCTTAACTCGTACATCAAAAACAGAATGGAATTAGCGAAATTCGATAATACGACCAATTTCCTCGAGCGTTGCGATGTTCTCCAAGTTGTACCAAATAAGTACAGGTAAGTTGTGATCTTGATTTGTTGCTTTCTTATTAGGTTTACCGTTCTCACGGGTCTCAAGAGAGGCTTTTTCCGGAAAGTTGGAATTAGTTGCACAGAATTAATTGAACTTTAGAGTTACGTTTTGTTGCATAACTATGTGAACTTCTAGCGGAACTCTTCATTGCTCGTATACTCATAAACCAACTCAACTCGATACAGCTGAAATATACAGCATAGCATCACACAATACACTCTCTTTCCATTGTTATTTACTGGTTCTATTTATGCTTGCTCTCTCTGCAGACTCTCTAACCCGCACATCAAGAATACAAAGCATGTGATCCGCACGCTGGACCGCTTCTCGTTTAAACTTATGTTCGCCGATCTGAAGTACAATCGTAAAAGGCGCTTCCAGGTGAGCAAGCTTTTAAGTGAGAAGGAGGAGCGAATGCGGACAATGTTCGGCGACGACCTCGTTACCGAAATTCTCAAAGTCTCTAATGAGGCGTTCGAGCGACGCTTCAACCGTATCCGCGAGCAGCAAACGAAGATCTTCGAGTCATTGCTTAAGGAGTATGGTATCGCCGAGGATGAGAGGGCTGAAAGCGAAGAACGCCTCAATCGTATTAAGGAACGCGAAAGGACTCGGCAGGAGAAACGAGTTCAGGAAAAATTACGTGTTGGTGACAAAGAGGGAAAAAATGAAGAAGACGATAAGGAGACCAAGGACGCCAGGGGTGATATTATTAAGAAAGATGCCAATAAAGAGGATCCCGAGACAAAGAGCTCTTCCGCTGTTCAAAGCGCTGATAACGCCTCAAACAGCGAAGACATTAAAAGAAAGGATGTTGGCCAAGGGGAGTAGAATAACGGCTTCATCAAAAGAAGCACAGCAGGTGTTTAACCGCGAAGTATTGAAACCAATAGCTGCTACACTCTGCTATTAGTTTGCAGAATTTCACGGCTCAACGCCTACTGCGCCTACTGCAGCAACGGTTGTGAGCTGGTGCGCCCCGGAACTAAGGTGCAATAGCATGTTGTAATGCAACGATTGATATGTGGTTCATGGCGTTTGGCCGGTCGTTCACCCATACGTTGTTACTGCAATAAAAAAGGAGAAAAGGATCCGCTTCTACTCCTATTTTCGATACTGTCATTCTATGCTGTAGCTAAGGCTGAAGAAAAAATAGGGAGTAGGTCTGCAAACTTTAGGATCCAATTTGTAGCTTAATTTGAATGGGAAAAAAAACAGCATGGATATAGGCCACCTCTCGCCCTAAAGTAAAAAACCGATGTTTCAGAAGCGCTGCAAATTTCAAATGCATTTTTTGTTCAGATGTATTTTTTGTAAACAAAAATTCAGTTTAAATGTAATGGTCGACTAAACAATTTTTTCTACGGAAATTATGTAAACACGGGATATGTAAACACGGGAATTATGTAAACGAATCGACAATAGCAACGTATTAAGATAGAACAGGCGTATAGTGTACGTACTTTCGCAGGGCATCTTCGAATAATTACTACCGTAATTTTACAAATTACTTTAATTTAATAATTATTTTTTATTAATTTTACTTTTTTTACGAAACGTTTTAATAATTACTACCTACAAACTTCAGTAGCGTGTAGTAGAGTTTAGAAGCAGCAAGTTTAGACTTTTTTAACAAGAATTTCGCAGTACCAACAATCCATGGTATCGTTTCTTCTAATATTTAATCGCGTATATGTCAATGTCGTTGGCAGACATTGAACCAGCGGGTCCATAGCTCCTGCCTCATCGTCATGAAACGTGATTGGCAGGAGGTAAAAATTTGAAGGCCTTGATGTTTGTCCCGATGTTTATAGACCAAATTTTGCGTAGGGTATACGTGGAGCGTGCACACGGTTTACATGAAAATAAGTTGAGTAGCTAATTCATTAACACACCATACATATCCCGACAAGTTTATAGACTTGTTCCTAACTTGTTGAACAAGAAAAGATGTTATCACACTGCGCGCCACCGAGATGCCAACAAGACTTTTCGTATAGGAACAATTGGTCATTTTTACCAAACACAGCGGTACACAGGTGTACACTAGGTGCTGATATTTCTAATTATGTCAGATATTACATTGATATCTGACAGTAAAATGACGTCGAAGTCCTTCCTTTTTAAGCCAAAAATTATGTCAGTTCACTAAGAGTTCTGTGGTCTGCCCTAATGTAGTAAGCAGTCGCCATGAGCTCAACAATACAGACAGAGAACACATGATTTTGTTGATAATTTTTGTCAGATATTTGAAAAACTTAAAAATTTGCCGAGTTAAAGGCCTGTCTTGATTCCCATACAGGCCAATAAGGCACGGTGCCTCTTCCCTTACAAAAGATGAACAGCGTCACTTGTAATAATATTTGTCACTACAGTTCGAGAATTCCTTATATCGGTAATTTTTTTATTATTGGCCTGCTCACCGTTCAGTCTTTTATCCGTCACTAGAGTTAACCCGTTATCCATTTTGCCAGGGATCTTGCGAAATTGAATGGTTTATTCCGGCTTCAGTGGGTTAGTACAGAGAAGGTACATATTTGCGGTATATTTAGTTGTGCACGTTAATATTTTAGATAGTTATAATGAAAAAAAAACATGTATGGTAAAAATACATTCATACTGGTACAATATTAGCCACGTAATGTTAACAACTTATGTTCAGCGCACGGCGATAGCCTTCTCGGCGTTTTACTCCACTCTGTATTTTGTGCTTGAGAGCAAATATATATAGCGTTACAACTAACGCTGGTTTATTTAGACCACGACGAAAATTATCAGGCGAAATCCTTACCCGCCAAATCATTACGGGGTTAATGTAAATAAATGTCCTATGCTTCTGTTAAATGTTTTATTCGATCACACCTGTCATATAGTACACTGCCGTAAAGCGTTGCGTCAAGCGGTTGGCTTCCAGCACAAAACGAAATCAGGCCCTGTCCGGTATAAACGTCTGAATTTTTGCAATGCAAGCCAGTGGTTGTATTTGGCGACTAAATAGAACCGTGTGAAAAACTAACAAAGCAGTTTTGAATCTCATTTGATGCTACATTGTTTGTTAAGCGAAGGACAATGCCTGCTTGCATGATAAGGTAAATTAGATCAAGCTAATAGATTGAAAAGGCTATGATTTATTGACGAAAACTTTGTCATTTTAAGCCGATAGGTGTGCCAGTGACGTGTAGCCATTGGCCTTGTCGATCTTCTCTGTGCGTTATCGTGTAATTGCATGAATTAAAATGATAAATAAATATTTGGGAATGAAAAAAATTAGGTTCGCATCCTTAGCTAACAGTAAGCAATGTTTCCTGCAATGCAAGAATAGATCAGACTAGGTTGTGAACTAGGTCTGCAGCTATTCGAAGCGTTTGTTTGTTTGTTTTAACATTGTTATTTTGTGTGTGGGTTATTAATGTTTTTGCCACTTTCGGGAGCTTCTATAAGCTTCGCACGTTGTTCCAACAGCGGCTTTAATTGCATTTCCCTTGAGATCTATTCTTCGGCAACGCATTGGTTCAGTTTAAGGCAAGAATACCATGGGTGGACAACGTAAAAGTATCAAGATCTAGCTGCAAACAGGTAGACTCTAAAACAAATCCCTGAAGCGGAAGCTGCTGCGGCCTGGCAGATAATGGTGAACTCTCTAAAGAATTCGTACAATATGACCGTTACATTAAGGCGGCAGGAAGGAAGCGTCCAAACTCTGGTCGGTCGGAAGTTCTGCCTCGGCGAACTAGTCGAGTGCGATATTCAAATTTTATATCTGGCACTGCCTTGGTTAAGTATTGGTTGAGAAGGCTAATGTCAATTTGGAACCTAATTACTTTTAAGTTCTCGTGAAAACTTAATGGGTGACGGTTTTGCTTGCTAATTTTATATCTGGCACTGCCATTGTAGCCTAGGTCCGAATCCGGGCACAGAAACAGAATTTTGTGCTGAGCCAGCAGCGTAATAGAAGGCCGAACGAGATAGAAAGCTACACTGAAAAATAATTTAGTTGAAAAACGCGTCAGAATCCGTGGTCGCCAGGGTACGCAGTGAGTAGGATATAGAACATTAAGAAATAAGAAAATTACTTCAGAAAATGCTAAATTACCAGTAATACCCCGGAACGACGGCCAGAACATATTTAATGTTTGTACCTTTATTCAATGTAATACACGCATATATTTCTAGTTTAAATAAGGGACCTAATATATAGACGCCCTGGTAAAATATTATTGTTCAAAAGTCGTTGCCCTCTCTAGGGCCTAAATCAACAAAATAAGTAAATAAAGTGATAACCGTAGTATTACTTTTCATTACTTATTTCATCAGCATAGACATTTTCTACGCTATTATATAATATCTATAATAGTTTGGATACGACCAACGGAGGTTTTATTACGAGCTAAAGCGTCAGCGCTAAATAATGGTCTCTGTGAGGCTCGCAAACCTGGATCTTTCTCAAATTTGTTGGACGCCCATGACGGCTAATCTAATCTTACTTAGACGTCAAGCGGTCCCAGTAAATCTATTTTCCTATCGCTTATGAGCTAACTAACTATTTATTTGTTTTTTTTTTTATGTTTACAGGTGCTCTGATCAACTGTCGAAAAACTTCGAGAGAATAACGATCGTTGAAAAAGCAATGCCTAACTCTAATTTATTTCATTATAACTTTTTCCTATTACTAATTAAATATTTAGGGGCAGTAAATTTCGAAAATTTGGTTAGAAAAATCGATTACAGTATCGACCTATTCTGTGTGAACGTTCAGATAAGGGTAAGACTGCGTTGTTGAAGAGCATAAACACGATTCTGGCGCTCCCCACAGCACCAGACTGAACATTTCGTCCTAGAAGCCTAACCCTACAGGTTAAGTGCGGTGCCAAGAACCCTGACCACTCAAAACATAATACCTGTATGCTCAAACTGTGACCGCCATATACAACTGAGGCAATAAATTTTACCCCTTTATTGTAAAATCTAACTCGGTTGTCGCGTTAAGGGGTTTGATAAAACAAAAGTATCGTGAGAACAGGCAGGTGAATATGATTGTATTAATTCTTTAGAAGTTAAAATCAAAATACGAAGCGGCATATAAACTTACGTGAGAACGGCAATAGGCCTCAAAAAATTATAATTATATAACATTTTTTCTTCTTTAGATCTTGTAACTATGAGTCGGTAAACGAAAACGTGGCGAACTTCTAGCAGTATCTTCTAATCTCCCACAACATATATTATTACGTTGTTCCGTTTGCGCAGCAAGATGAAACATACATACCCGCTAAAAGAACGACAATCTATAGTATGTCTTGAGAACACCCCGAATTCGAGACGCCTTTGCTACATGACCTGTGGCGGCTTCCACTAAATGATTCATGGTTTCGAAGCGAAGCTTCTCTGTTGAGCAGTTTGGTTGAACGTCGTCTGCTGCATGAGTACGGCTAATAGGGGCGCACGTGAATGTACAGAAAGTTTATGCAGTGTTGTTCCGAAATTCTAACCCCTCTCTGGTCCCACAGAAATTCGAGTGTACTAACTAGGCAGATAAGGGGGTG
The DNA here is from genome assembly GCF_002443255.2 of Varroa destructor. NCBI lineage: Eukaryota > Metazoa > Arthropoda > Arachnida > Mesostigmata > Varroidae > Varroa > Varroa destructor. The sequence goes on along the minus strand of NW_019211455.1, from coordinate 42,078,156 downwards.
GTACCATGTCGCCGCTCATGAGAATGCTGGGCCTGGGGGGCCGGGTTTCTAGCAAGACCCATCGTTTTACTCAACGGCGAACGGTCATCGCTCATCGCCTACCATCGCGGTTTGTAAGGTACGTTTCCATGCACCCGGTAAGCAGTAGGTCCGCACATTGTATTGCCGGCTAATAGTAGCCATCACATCAAAGGCCGTCTGGCTAGATTGAATGAGCTCTATACCTCAAATCGTGCCTCTAAAATACTCAATCTTATTGGTGACTCTAGATGAAAACGTGCACTGGTTCTTTTCTATAATTCTCGAAAAAAAATAAGAACTTATTGTTTAGCTCTTCAGAACATACATGGTATTTAGAATGTTCTCATTGCCCATAAGTAGTCGTTGCTGATGCTTGGATTCTGGCAGTATCTTTCCACGATGCGGAGTTGGCGACACGTTCAACAAATTCGAATAAAACCTTTTGCCTCTACGCTAGAGCTTCTGTCTATACATAAGCGATGATGTTTGTGGATGGAAGCGCGCGTACCGCATGAAAAAATTGTGCTCTTACACGTTAAGCACGCTTACAAGAGATGATGTAGAGTCTGGCGTTCTCTAGACAAGCACCTTTTTTTAGTGATTAATTAAGGTTAGTTATTTTTTACACTGCACAAAAGAAAATTTATCTTCTCCAAGAAAATATTTGTTTATTTTATGCACATGCTTTGCTGTTATTTATTTATTTTTAACGAAATCTATGGAGTTGTAATTACGAGGGGATTTGAATTTTACGAAACAAGGACATGATGTATGGAAGTTTCACGTCAATTCTGAATTACTGTTTAGTTTTTATATAGTTTAAATGTTATTGCCCAACGAGTTTATTTTGTTTCATAATGCTGATGGTATTGGTACAATTTTTGTGTTAAATGTAGAAAATAATTGATTTAATTATTTGAAAATTCAACATGGAATTTTGTTCATTACGTTATGAAAAATTAAACTGATCAAAAATGAATTATGCCTTTTTACAAGAAAGAAAATGTGATTATATCTATAGATTTTATCCTTACATTGGTTGTTTATCTTTATTCAATAACGAAATGCAAAAGGACTACCACTCCTAAGCTCTTAGAAACTCCTTCAACGATGATAATCTAAAAAAATGTATATATATACAGATTTAGATCATGACCGGTTGGGTTTGAATTGCAGAAAGACTGTAGCGGATTGTTTCAAGTACTTAATTCTTCAACGTTCGTCGTCACCGCATCAAACTATCAACTCGCATGTGTAACTAAAATGTATAAAAAAAAATTGCTTTCCGTTTTTCTCTACTGTTGTCATACTAGTTCCATGCCGGAACCGATATTCGAAATGCAGCGACCCGTCAGCCCCGGGGGCGCTCGAAGGAACCGGAAAAATACTGTCACCGCACGGGCTCTAGATGTAAACTCTCTCGATTCAAAGCTGACCATAATGGACCAATATGTTCGTCGATGTGGCCGCATAACACGAATGTCACTTGAAGAAGCAATTAAGAAGGGAAAAGAGCAAGGTTGGTATATATATATATGTATGTATAGGCTGGTGCGTCTAAATTAAAGCAAAGTCTGTTGCAACTTACATGTGTTCAAACTTGGCTAAAGTACGAAGAAAGTCAGTTTTGTCTAGAAGAAAACAAGAAGTTCACCACGGCATACAATAATGCGCCGGCTTTTAAGCGTTCGTTCCTAGTTAGCGATTATCTAATATTTATGGGTCTTCTATCAAGATTAAAAGCCTTTTTTTTGCCCACAATCGACGATCTAAATTATTGTTAATTTCTATACAAACTGAGTAAAACAAAGAAGATGAGGCAAATCGAAAGACCTTCAATAGGACTTAAGTTGAAAGGTCTTAAACTTGCATGCGAATGTCCTAAAAACTCTTCTTGATACACCTGGAGTGGGCACAGAAATGAACGGATGTTTTTAAAAGGAGACTTTTAATCAACAGTCGAGTCGTCCATATAAGCTTCAATGGTTAGACTGTTTGCGCCTTTTGGCCTTGCCACTTTGATAATACATGTACTGTCCTCTTTTTCATGTAGATTTACATTCAAATGATTCGCTATATACATTCTGGCAGTAATTGGGTGTAAATTTATTATTTTGAACCATTGTACTTTTTTATAAATCACGCGTTATTGCAGTCGGCAATAAAAATTTGATTACAAATCGAACTAATATCTTGCTCATCATTTTCAGGAGGCTTAAATTCCACACAGACCTTACAACTACTGCGAGCTACGGGTGCATTTACGCGAGAATGTTCTCCTGAAGCTCGTACAGCTTTGACTGAAACCGTATGGAAACTTGCCAACCCCAAACAACTTGATATTTCACATTACAACGCATTATTACAGGTGAGGTAATGATGAAATTTTGCTTCCTTGTTATATGATAGCCCCTGTTTAGCAGAGTGCTGAATCGTTTATTAAAATACTTGGGTGATACACCTTCTTCACATGTCTGTGCACCTTACTATATTGCCAACAAGTTAATTTTCTGCGTATTTGTTTTACAGGCTTATCTGGAGAATAACACAGCGTTTGACCCCCAAACATTTCTTGTCCAGTTAAAAGATGCTGGCGTCGCACCTAATCGCGTTACATATCAAAGGCTTATTCAGCGCTTCTGTGACGTAGGGGACGTAGCCGGCGCCTCCAAAGTAATCGAATTCATGAAGAGTGAACGGATACCGGTATCCGAACGTGTGTTCAATGCCCTTATCAAAGGCCATGTGCTCACTGGTGACCTTGAGTCTGCTAACAAGGTTCTTGAGGCCATGACTGCAGCAGAACTTCATCCGTCATCGGAAACGTTTACGGTTTTCGCAAGCAGTCTAATAGAAAAAGGTTTTGCGACCAAAGCATTTGAAACGATCGAAGGTCATAACTTATCCGATGAGCAGATTTTGCGTTTAGCAAAAGCTTTTGCACTAAAAGACGACATCGAGTCCGTAAAAAAGGTCATAAGCAAACTGCCGCGTTCAATCGGTTTCGGACAAGATATCATCAATGCATGCTTCGAGATTTTATCGCACAAGAAATTGGCAGTCGCCGAAATTATCTTTAACCACCTTCCGTATGATCCCTCGCAGGGGCCGTCCGGTAACTATTTCATCTCACAAATGGTCAAATCGGGGCTTTCATTACCAGACGTGACGAATTTCTGTAACAAACTTAAGGAGCAAGGTAAAAACGATGACGGGCTAGTCACAGCGACGCACACTTCTTTGCAATCGGCTGACCGCAGCACCTGTATTGACTACGTAAAGCTTATGTCTTCTAACGGATACCCATTGCGGCCGCATATGTTCTATCCGATCATATGCAAGGCTACACATGAAGCCGAGATATGGGACACGTTGCGAGAGATGCACTCGCTGAAGGTGCCCATGTCAGAGGAACTATTGATAGACTATGTTCTGCCCCGAGTGAACTGTGAGGATAGCGAAAAAATAATAAAGAAACTACTTGAGGCTGGCTGCTTCTTACAAAGGGCTGTCTACTATCTTGCGAAATATTTCCTTATCGAAGGACAGGTAGACAAATGTTTAGCTCTTTTAAACGAAAATGATTGCCCCCTGACCGGATCGCTAATCACTGTTGCGGCCAATATGGCTACGCCAAAAAATATTGGTAAATCTGTGCAGGTATTGAATAAAGTTTTCGAAAACCAAGCACCCAGCAAGAATGCTCGAGACCTCGTTGGCGAATTTCTTCGAGCTGTACCTAATGATACATTTAATGAAGCCGTTGGTCAGGTAGCCCGCCAGAAGCAACTTCAAATTGGTAGAACTAGCTACGAACAGCTCCTTAAACGAGGTGATTGCGTTCGAGCACTGCACATTAACATGGTTGAGGATGAGGCGTTGTCACAACCCTCGAAATACTATAGGGAACGACGGCCAATACAACCGATGGCTACTGAAGAAATGGAGAAACGTTTGAGAGTGCTCGAGACGCAAAATGCCGACTGGCATGGTTTAGCTTGCAGATTGTTAATTGCGTATTCTCGAGAAAGAGAGTTCGACAAGGTTGACAAAATGTTGCAAAAGCTCGAAAACCAGGAGCTATCCGGCTCAGTGTTGGCTTCTTTGATCGATCTGAATGTGTACAAAGGTGATCTTCAGACAGCGCTAAAATACTATACGCAGGTAAAGAAACTAGAAAATTTTGTTGTTGATGACTTTAAGGTAATTAACTTGGCAGCATTAAGTGTGCAGGAAGGGCATTTTGCCGAAGCGAAAGATATACTGAACAGCCATGGTTTCAAAGATATTACAGACAACTGTCAACAGAGCGCTATGCGCCTTGTTCGGGCCACGGTGGAAAAGAACGGAATTGAAGAAGCTCTAAAACTGGTAGATGAGCAAGTAAGCAAATTTTCTGTAATCACGCCCTCAATTCTAGGCCCAATAATGAAAGCTAGCCTTGATAAGGGGGATGTTAATGAGAGTCTTGCTCTGTTCAAAAATATCGCTAATCGGTACAGAGTTACACCCATGAAACGCGAGTTTATCATTCAACTAATTGCTGCCGATGCAAACGAAGTAATTGATGAAGTCTGCGCCGTTTCGTCGGAGCTCTATGGTTCGTTCAGTACCAAGATTGACTTATCCACGTACTATGCGGAATGCGAACTATTCGATAAAGCCCGTGAATTGCTACGGAAATGTCCATTGAACCGTGTTCAACGGCGGATTGAATCCCTTTGCGAAGGTTTCGTCGAGCGGAAACAAGTCAAGGAGCTCGAGGCCTTCGTTAGGCTGATTGCTGAGTTCGGTTACAATCAAGATGAGCTTTATTACCTGCTAATGCGAGGTTACTGCCGCGACGACAACATCGACAAAGCGCTCGAACAGTGGACACGGGCCCAGGAGGAAAACATTATTCTGTCAAATCGCACGTTACGGTATCTGGCGCGCGTTCTTGAACGCAATGGCCGCGAGGTCCCGTTCGTGGTGCCCAGTGAGTTTGAGCCGCCAGCAGCAGACAACTTTGAAAACGCGACTTCGAACAATTTTAATAGCATTCTGAAACATTCGGTGGCGGAGGCGGTGAAATTTCGCGAAGAGAGCTTAAAAGATGGACGTCCTCTGACAGTCTTCGACGAAAGCAATCTCATCGCCGCCCTCACCGAAGATAATCAGCTCAAAACAGCATTGAAAATTTTTAGAGAATACCTCCAAGCTTATAAGGAGGGTGACATGCATCTTCGGTCTCGAACAATTCGTCTGCTTCTATCAGCGCTGGCGCAAGAGAAAATGGTCGATGACTTGATTTCATTACGACCTTTGCTTTCTGATAAACTTCGTAAAATTTACGCGTACGATGACATGATGTGCAATGCCTATGTTGCCGCCGGACGTATATCTGAGTGTCTGGATATTCTAGATAAAGTACCAATTACGGAAACAGCCGGTCACGGCTGGATAAATGCTGTTCTCGACAGCCATCCCGACGCACTTGGGCGAATTTGTGAGGTGGCAAAACGATTGGCACGAGATGAAAAAAACCTGAACATGCTGCGGTTGATTTGGACGCACCTGTTTAGTGATGGAAAATATGACGAAGCTGACGCGCTGATGGCCGAGTTCCCTCAGATACCTGAACAAAATTTATCTGTCAAACGAATACTTTCCCGAATGCGTGAAAACAAAGATGAGGTTATGTCCGCACGTTTGCTAGCAGTTCTGAAAGAGAAGGTCCAACCAAAACGAGTTTATGCGATTGCTCTCAGCGCACATATCGATATTCTGCTGGAGAAAGGACTCGTCGAAGAGGCACAAAAGCAGCTTAAAGACGCTAGTGCTGATGGCTTTGATGTAAACACGTGCCACGCCAAAACTCTGGACACCCTCAAGAGAGAATTAGCCCTACAGGGCAAGGAAGTGTCGTTCCGCGGTTCTGAACAGAGTATCAATGCGTACGCTTAGTCCTAAGACGACAATTGCAGGGGACGTGTTATTGAAGATAGGACAGGAAAGTATGTGTAAGGAATGAAGGATTCTAGTTTCATATTATTAAATATATGGAGGCGCTTATATACACTAGTGTTAAGCATATGTCTAGGAATGAAAAGCATCTGCAAGAAAGCGGAAGGTTTTATGTATAAATAGCGGCAAACCCATTATTGTGTTTGCAGAAAAACGCCTTCGAAGAAGGAAGTAAAGTGGCAAGAATATTACGCCAAGAACGCCTGTTTTCAATGAAGCTTGTACGCCATGGAAAAAATTTGATTTTTATGAAAATATAATGCGAAATTAAGATGCGAAAATCTGTGTTAGGCATTGTGGCGCCTAAGGCGTCGCACAAATTCGTTTAGTTGCTTCCTATCGACGAGTTTCTCGTGATTCGTAACGATAACGCTAATGAACCAAGCACATTGTAGTATGGTAGGTGTGTCCTGATCATTTGCAGGTCAAGCATTAGATAATTAATTTATTGTAAAAACTATTAGAGATGTCCTACGAGCTGCAGGTTCGACTTTACAATAAAGATAGATATAATAAAGATCAAATAAAGCACTGACAGTGGTGCGGCTACTGATCATTGGCGAATTTTTACAGCGTCTTTTTTCCTCAGTAAAGTAAAAAATTTAAAAAGAATTTGCTGATTTTTACTTAGATAACTAAGTTACTCGGAACGCCAAAAGACACCTGTCCAGTGTTTAGTATTTTACTAAAGTCAATGGAATACGTTGCTCATCCTGTTTAGGGAACCTCACTGTACATATATGATCATGATAATAATTGAGGCCCTTGTGATTCATTGCGAGTACACCCTCAGCCATTATATTCAAAAACAGCTGCATCCAGAATCCGCTATAGTCTGCCCATGTACAAGGGCCTAATGATTTTGCGATCGATTTCCTTGCGCTCTTAAAAAGGAAGAGTCGATTATGTGTATGCGGTTGGTCAAGATAACATCAAATAATGCCGGCAGCTAGCATGAGCTTATATATCAGCTTGAAGCAATGTCTGTCTAAATTCACTATTTTAAATAAATAAATCATAGACGGTTTTTGATTTCCTACTACCAGAATAAGTCGTCTAAAGCACCCTAATGAAGTACTAGGTACGACTCAAAGGTTGATGTCGTAACGCAAATAAGCAGATTCGACGAAATGATGCATGGACGATAGCAGACCTTCCGTTGATCATCCAGAACAAGTCTCAGGCTGAGAGCAGCGATAAGTAGCCTTAGCTGTTGAAAGCCCCGACTTATAGCATATACATCCGGAGCTAGAAAGCAACTAGTTTCATTTGTTTGAATGAGTCATTTTTGAGCATTGGAAATGGAAAGCAAGTAAATAATAAGCTCTTTAACCTAAAAACTCAGTTATTCACCTTTCTAAATCCGGCATATGTTTCCAACGGCCCTAAACAGCTGTTAGTTATCAGAGAAAAAAAAAAGTATCTTCATGATGAAATTTTCGTCTGCTTGAGAGGACAAACATTTTGTCTCTTTCAGACTACGAATGCATACTGGACATGGTGGTAGTGCAGCCTTCGCTGAAAAAAAATTTAATGTCCAGATACCAATGGCTGTTTGGCACCGAAAAATAAACAATAAATACTTCGATAAAAATAAACAGTCGTTTAGAATTGTCGAGTTCTTATCTTAAATTATGTCATTGTTACACAGCCGAATCGCTGCCTTAAGCAAGTTCCGCTTTTACGATCTTTGTGAAAAGCATCTTTATTCAAATCAGAACTAGCTAAAATTTAGAAATGTATACCTGTGATCGATAGGATATTATCATTCATTGCTTGCAGTTTCGTCATGACTATATAAACTGATAAACGAGACGCGTTGCGTTCAGCAAATTTACTCTGTTTAAAAATGTCTACTTTAGATTACATATCGTCATTTATAAAAACTACCGAAAAAAACCTGCTTTATCAATACAATTCATACTCTTAAAACTTTTATTCTATAATTACATGGTAAACTAAGCCAGCTGGTAGAATTTCAAATATTTCTCTTCAATATCCACGCCTTAGAAATCTTCAGTTTCGAAGATCAGGGGCGAACTTTTTCTTCAGAGCATCGCTCGCTCTGCGATAGACGTACCATCGTCTCTTTCACGGTTTGGACTCTGAAATTTTTGTGAATGCGATGTTTTTGCCTATAGTTCATAACCGGCGCTAAGTACTTGCATTTGCCGTTTGCGCGTTTATACTTAACGCGATATTTTCCGTTACAAATTGTGGGCTTAACCTCCAGCATCTGCAGCAACGCCCGCTCCTGTACTCGACATTCGTTCTTCTTTTGGATTCGAGTGCATGCCGGGTATGCATTTTTGTGGGTCTAGTGTTTGAATCAGATTGTCTCGTGTTAAAGCTCAAGCGAGCATAGGTTCTAGCTCAGCTGTGGATATTTCCTTCGTATTTGTCGTACGGGCCCGTGATTATTGGGATTAGCGGGCAAGAGTCCGGCTCTCAGAAGTTTCTAACGAGGTTATCAACCCTACAGCTTTACTCAGAGAATGGAAACATCTTATTTCGGAGAAATGTGAGCCTGGAGGTTTTTGCGAGCAGTTTATAGTCACAGCTGATCTGCACACGAACACTGACACGTTTCCCGTAGCAATATAAATGTGTTCATTTCATACAAGAGCATATATATATATATATATATATATACATATATATATATATATATATATATATATATATGTATATGGACTCCACACCTGGAGCCAATTGTTTGACAATTCGAGATAGTGCAGTAGTTACGTGCATGTCTATTAAACTTGTGAGCAAGCTGTGGTCTCTCTTCGAATCCGAGCTTATCGTTTTGTGTTGACAGGAATCAATCGTCTTAAGCCATACTTACCTAGCGATCTTAACACTTGACGGAAAATTCGAACGGTCAACGGTACAATATTGTGTGTGTGCACTTGTTTCGAAGCAGAACAGAATTGTCTTGTGTTTCAAGACGGCGGATTCTTCTATTAGATGTACATACACTTAGGGTCTAGGGTTGGAAAGAAAGAAACTGTTCCAGCCAACACGTATTTGACACAAATTTAGAACAGGTATTGCAATTCCCGGTTTTATAAGCAAACACGAACAACGCAAGCCAAATAAAACTAGCCTTCAATAAAGCCCTTGTCGGTGAAGCAAGTCTATAGCATACTATATAAAGATTATACTTGATTGATGTCGGCCATAGTTTAGCGAACATTAACTAACATGACCGATCACAGGAAGAAAATAGGTGTACGATACTGAAATACTGGTAGAGTTCTTCAACGCATTTACATAGTAACTCACCGACACTGTTCTAGGGTCCTAAAGGTCCATGAAACCCGTTGGTCAAAATGATGCTAACATCCGATATGTTCCTCCGCCTCAAAACAAGACTTAATAAAGAAAAAATTTAGAACAGCTTATTCGTATTATATCATTTACTCCTAATATTAGTGGTCTTCTCTGGTTAAGGATTTGGTTCGAATTTGTGACCGTTGACGACAAGGATACCGCCGGCCACAAATTTACGCAGTAAACATGTATTTATGCCCCTTGAATGTGAAGGTTATAGCTGCTGAAGCCTACAATATCTAGCTGCAGGCCAACACTGACCTATATCTCACTGGATAAATGCCCTTAGAATTGCACCAGGTTATTCGGATAACAAGCCGCGTCACGCTATCCTAATTCGAAAACACAATTCAAGCTCACCAATTATGTAGCGTGCTGCGTAGGCAGATTTTACCTTCAATGACGATGATGATTAATGGGCATTTAGACGTTTTTGGAAATTCAGCGGACTCATGATTCTGAGGACTTGTTAGTAACTTAATATTATCAATAAAAATGAAAGAAACGGCGTTCTTCATTTAATTCGTATAGTTGTATGTTTCCTTATTTACCAATACCTTTTACTCATACCAAATTCATCTCACCAAATAGTAACTTTGTGTCTCTAAACTAACACAATGCTTTTTATTTTAAACGTTATCATTCTTATTTATAATGGCTGTATTCGTTGTAAGTGTATTTTTTTATTTTCAGGCAGTTTTTATTCATATCAAATGATTCCGGTGCTGCGGTGGACAGGACAACTTTTCCCGAAATGTTTACCGAAAAACAGATACTAATCGCACCTAAAGGCATACTAACCGAGCCTGTATGGAACCTTGCAGAAGGTTAGTAGTTCGACATCGCCAATTATAACGTCCCGTTACAGGTAAAATTGTACTGGGTATCTGCAATACGTAAATGTTTTACATCGTACATACAAAACGGGTGCGTTTCTCTTTCATGTAGACATTGTAATATACATATGTTAGACTTGATTAGTGTTCAGCTAGTAAGGCAGGCATGCATGAGCAGAGATGATTCTCATCTAATTTCCTGTTGTTTTATCTGATCATAGCACTACCCTAACATTGGAACAATGTTCAAGTTAGAAGAGTTTTTTAAAATTTTAAGTTAAAGTGGTGTCGATCCAGATTGAGTCACGTATCAGATTCTAAGCCAGCGTTTGTGCGAGCTGGACGACATGGTTGTAAGCAGGCGACCCTTAAAGTCGTTGAAGCAGCTAACGCTATCAGACGAAACCTAGCCAGTGTTAGCCCGTCGCTTGATCGAGACGGGCGGTATTCACAAGGCGGTCAAAATCTTCAATGAGCGTCTTTTGGCAGATGGAGAAACGCTTGCAGTGAATGATGAAACTGTATTTGTCAAGGCCGTTCTTGGGAGCATATCATTCGGATAGCCCAAAGAATACACGACACTACGAATTTGTGCCTTTAATTGTTTGTTTTCAGGAAATTCAATATAGCCCAAGCTGTCTTTGAACCCTTCCCGATTATATCTGAATAATGCGAAAGTTTACTAGGAAATAGCTTTGTTCGTAAAATAGGGCCTAGCAACCGTCGAAGTAAAATAGTTTCGCCAGTAACTGTCAAATCGAAACGATTATGGGTACGCCGTAATAATCTCCTTCGAGACGGCTATACGCTCCGGTAATTAAAATACCATTATATGAATATATTAAGCCCATACTGCAAGGGATTTACTTTTCACGGGAGCGTCTCTTCCACCCTGTGACATGTAACGCACAAAACGAAGTTGGCGCTTTCAGTGCGCTGGGTACCATTGACGCCACTGGAAAACACCTACGCTTGTGGATGCCATGCGTAATACTATCAATGCTGGCTGTTCTGTGAAAGCGTCACCTAACGCATTACCAACGCAGTCATAAATTTGAAGGAGGTGGGCTTTATTAGCGGCATACTCGTGTCTCCTTGAAACAAGCTTAATAGGCCATGGTAGCCAAGCCAGATACGTGAATCGAAATAAAAAAAGTCATCAAGCATCGACTTGGTTAGATTTTCCTTTCGGGCCATGTCGACCGGTACCTTGCAAACGACTAGTACTGCCATTGAAAAGGGAGGATACATACAGATTAGTAGCAAGTTACAGCCGGATAGGCATGGCGATAAGGAATCACTATTAGGGAAAGCATCTGAAATAGAAGAAACATGGTTTCCAACAATAGTAGTAGTCGTCGCTTAATGAAGTTTGACACCAAAATAAATACACACTTAAATATGATGAATAAACCGAGAAATATCGAGAAAAAATAACTGCTTACTTTATTTGCGACAGATTGAAACTGAAGCTATCATAAAAATCGGTGAAAAATGTATGATAATATTGAGGTGAGTAGTTGAAACGTATTGAAACTCACGTAGTGACGTTTCGAAAATGGTCACGATCATTGTCCGCAGAGATCGGTGTACTCTAGGTGAAGGTATGTTTAGCAATTATTAGGCTTTGTCAAGCTATTTCAAGTGTGATTTTTTGCTGTATCGTCAGAAACCAGGTATTATCGACCGTTGTGTGACTGCTGGTTTGTCCTTGCAGAAAACTGTTTGCAGAAAATCTGGTGAAAATTACCAACAGTTAGAAACGTTTCATAATTAAGGGAATTACAGAAATCTGATACAAAATGGGGACACATTTCGCTTCGCAATTTCTACGTAATAACTACTTTCATTAGAGGTTAGAATTTTTTCAATTATTAAGTTATGGATTTATAAGGAGAATATATATACCGATAGGTGGGCTATACTAGCCGGCTTTCTTGTTTTAAATTTGATCTACCCACTTTACGAGCCTATTCCACTACTCACAAAACATAGTCGATGACAAACTAGAACGCCTTCTACACATTGCTGCAATAATATCTGTAAAAAAAATACGAAACGAAATGTCAATTCACCGCGAGAGTCACATTGAACGAAAAACCGCATAAGGCTCATATCTTTATAAATGTTTCAAAAATTCACGTATAGCATTTTTTGCTAGCAGTTGGCCTCCCACATCAGACGACCCATATCTACGTCTGATTTGGAACCCAGAATACCTTACGTATTATCAAGTTTATTCAATTGTAGGGTCATCACATTTATATCCATATATTGAGTTCAGCAACAATATTTTTTTGGACACCAAGAAAAATGTGTTGTTATCATTGTCACTGATAGATACGTTTTCTCAGCTGTTCAATGATACGAGCCCAATTCGTCGAATTTCTACAATTTTCAACATACTCCTTCAGTAATTATTGGCGAGATATCGAATAATAGGCGACAGCGTACCCTCCGTTAAAAATTACAACAACTTCTTTGTCGATTTTATTTTTGTTCTTTGTTAATATTGTCTCCAAAAAAAAACTGTTCCCACATGCGCTACATCGGCACCGCTCATCATAACGTCGATTGGTCGTCGCCAGTATATACATATCATACAGCATGGAAGGCTTTATCAAAAATTCGTTCAATGTCAAACATCACAAAGAAGCATCCGTTTCAATTTTCTACCCCACAACGAATCACCTCTAAATTACATTTATCTAACCACAGCATATATAGATCCTGCTGGATAAAAGTCCGGTCACTATATATTTGTATTTAAAAAAAAACACTCAGTATTTTATTAAGAACTATCATATATACACATCATATTTGGAGTTATTTTACTATCTGAAGCAAAGTGCGGGATACCGCTATGTCTCTTTACGTGCTTGGTTGACGTGCGTGAGACGATGAACGCTGTGCTTATGTTGTGACTGCTGGTTTTCACAGCGTTACTGGGCTGAGCCGTAGACATTTCTACAATTCAGCTCAGGCTTCTATTAAGCCAAAGCGAGGCTTCTCCCGCAATCATCGTGTGGAGAACAGTTCGTACCGAGTATCCAGTAGCTACGATCGACAGCGAAAGCACATGAAAACAATAACAAAAAAGAACTGCTGTTTACAGTTACTCTATCTGAAAGTATTTTTTACCCGCTTTCCTGCCTGCGGCCTGGGTTTGCCACCTGTGGCTAGGCAAAGTGGTTAGTCATGCTAATGCTAGGGTTAGCTGACCAGGTGTCGAGCAAGATACATAGATCAATTTACCACAGAACAGTTCGTCTCGCTCATCGTGTACGAGCCTCAGCGAGGTATGTTTTCGCTAATAGAACTCGCTGTAAATAATACTCATGTTGTTTTTTTATTTATAAACCAAACGTGAATTTTTCTTATTTACCTTGGGGCGTGCAAAGGCAGATAGAACTAGCGAAGGCGCGCTCGATGATTTCGGCGGGTCGAAAGGCCTAAGGAACGCATTGCTCATCAGTAACAGTGTTGACACCATTCAACATTAGATGAATTTGGTATCGTCGTAATCAGACAATGGTGGAGATGCTGCTGCTGCAAAAATCCATTCCCAGAATACCCTGATCGGACTAGGTGTACGGTATATATATAATCGACGCATAATCCCGTTCGTTCGCTTCCCTTAATTAGTGCTTGAGCTGTAACCCCTGTGTTTATTTAGCGGTTAATTCTCGTTTCTCTTTAGGTAAACCTCATGAGTAGGATACTTAGCCTCTCTACAAAAAAGAAATTCTAAAAAATAATTCTACAAAAAAAACTATATAATATATATATATATATGCTTTCTGTTGTACTTTTGCCCAAGTTTTTTGCCTAAGTGACAAAAAGTCTCTGTCGAGAGACACTTTAGAAGCATCACTAGTTAAATGTGATGCATTTTTTATTACAGATTATATTATACAGAAGAAGGTATTTCATTTATTAAATTCAAGTTAAATACCATATATTATTAATTTATAAAGCTCCACTTTCTATTTTCCAATATTAGAACTTTAGTTAATACGTTTATGGTGATGTTACTAATTAATTAAGTGAATGATTAATTAAACAATTGTGTTAAGTTCTTCTCGCAGTATCCGCAAATCACTGCAGTAGTACGTCTGACTAAATCTCTTTACCTTGCAAAATGTATGAACAGTATAGCAACAATCAAGCTAACATAATCAAGTTATCGTAATTTACGGGGTGATTTCATGTGACGTTTTGGGCCTGGGCAGCAAAGGGCGCGTGAATGAAAAGTTACAAGCTGGATGTACTTTTTTTTTACTGCTGAACTAAAACTTCTCCTCGGCACAGATAATCGCCGTCAAAAACTTGATGCATGATATACTGTAAAGATACTCTGAGAGAATCTCCTTGCACTCACAGTAGCCCTGCAAATATAACCCTTATAGAACACCTAGCCTTAGGAAATACACTCTAGTCTCCGATTTTCGACACGCTTGCGCTTATCAAAGTTGTTTGCTTAACGTCACTACGTCGATCCATTGAGCGACAGCTGTTTCTATGCAGCCAACGCGAAACGCATACTTGTTAGGTATACCGTTCCTGTCGACCACCCCCTCCCTCCGCAAGCCAGAAGCCCTTTTAGTGGAAATCGTTTTTTTTTTTTTTTTTTATTCAACTACAAGTAGTATTTCGCGTATTGCGGTAAAGGTATGTGCGTGTGTGTACGTGTACTCCACAATTACAGCAGCTATCCAATTTACCGTTTATTATAACACCATCGTTCACCACATACCGTCTAACTAAACATGTCGATCTTGTTTAGGACTTGTGGACTTGTTGAAACTGTGATTGATTCATGAGATTCTAAAGAAAACAATTATTGCAATATACTCATATTTGGTTTTAACCCTAGGTATTGTTTCAATGCAGTAACGGCGGCAGCACCCCCTGCGGCCTCAGGTTTTCTAGTGCGAAGTCAACTTGCCTTCGCCTCAAAGCCGAAGGCCAGAGCAGGGAGCGGCGGGAAGAAACTGGAAATTATGGTTGATCGAATGAAGCAAGAGGTCCAACGGCTGCGCCGAGTTAGGATGGCCACTCTGTGCGATGCCATTGAAATGGCAAAATGCGAACAGCACGGTTTGTACCTTAGACAAATATGTATTTTTTTTTTCAAGATATTAATAATGTGGGAACGGTTTTTTTTAGTTGTTTTTTTTTTATTTTTTTTTGCACACCAGAGGTATCTAAAAGTATTTGTCTCTGTAGTGTAAGTCTTGAGCCAATATTTTATAATCGTATTAGCGCCGACCTAGTTTACCTGTTTTTTTTTTTATCTTAGTTTGAAAAAGACTCGCACTTCCCATGTGAAATAGCTGTTCCAAAGAGAATTTGGACCGAATCGACTCTGCTTTATTTAACAGAGTTCACATGCCCTAGAATATTATGTGTGAGAGAAAGGTTAGTAAACAGCGTCCCAGGTTCATGCCATCGAAGATCAATTGGACACATTACGGTATGAATAAGGTCACTCGCTGACTTTTCCTGAGGCTTTATTATACTGTTTTCTTTCGACCTTTTTGCTTTATTCGTGCGACGTTCAGCAAGCTTAGAAAATACCACGATGGTTCAGATTCTACGATTTACTGGCAGGTTTCTTCGACAGCTTCCGCCAGATGTTCGTATGGAGTTAACAGAAGTCGTATGGAGCCTTGCCGATCACGCAAGCCTCGACATCTCGCACTATAATGTACTACTGCAGGTTGGTCTTTCATTTCCGAATACAGGGGGATACAAAAAGGGCAATAATGTAAAAGGGATTTATATTTACTTTTGTGTATAAATTTAATTCAAAAGCAATGAACTATCGTACTTTTAATGATTCTGCGTATCAGTTGCGTCTATAGCCATTTGACCAGCTTGAAAACAGTGGTAAAGTTGTCAGTGTATCATGTTGCAGACGGAGTGTAACTTGAATTTGACTGTCTTGAATATACTCAAAAACTTGAGTTTCAAACTATTTGGTCTAACCATGATATCTTTTTAGATATATCGTTTTTTTTTTTCTTTTATATTAAAATCGTATAGCGAATGCTTGTATGGGGGCATCTAGCCTTGACACAATTGAAGCCATTTGGTGATGTTACGATTGAATACTTTTTACTATCATAAACAATATTCTCGATTTGTTTTATTTTTATGTGCGGTGTGTACGCATATTTACTGAGTATATGAGGAATCGTTTATAAACTTTGTTCTAATTGCGTGTAATTTCTTATCATTTGGGCTTTTTTTCCACAGGTATATCTCGAAAATGGGACACTATTCGATCCGCTGGCGTTTCTTGAGACCCTGAACGAAAGTAGCCTTACGCCCAACTATATAACATATCAGAGGCTATTACAACGGTACTGCGATTCGGCCGATCTCGGTGGTGCCAAGATGATTTATGAACTCATGAAAAATGAAGAACTACCTGAATCAGAATGTGTCTTAAACGCTTTAGTTAAGGGGCACGTTCTCGCGGGAGATGAAATATCCGCTCGCAAAGTCATCGACTATATGGCTAGGTCTGAGAAAACGCCCCCGACGAACGAAACGTACACCGATTTGGCTCGGAGTTTCATCGAAAAAGGATACACAGACAAAGCGCTAGAGGCCATCGAGGGCCGTTCTTTATCAGACGGGCAGATTCTCCGTATTGCGGAAGCCTTCGCAATGCGAAACGACACTGAGTCAATGAAACGTGTGCTTGATAAGATGCCACAGCATATTGGCTACACACGAGATACGATTAATTCATGTCTGGATATGATCTCGCTCAAGAAACTCAATGTTTTCCGCATTCTCTTCGACAAAATTCCGGTCGATTCAAACCTGCAAGAACAAAGTAACTCGTTAATTTCACAGATGGTCAGATCGCACGTGGCGGTAACAGACGTCATGAACTTCTGTTATGAGTTGAAAGATAAGGGAGTCAGTCAGTCGGGGTTCGTAAAAGCTGTTGAAACCGCTCTTAAATACAGTGATCGTCGCACTATGTTTGACTACCTTAAACTAATGCCTCTGTGGGGCGTTCCTTTACGAGGGCATTTCTTTTATCCTGTCGTCTGCAAGGCTCAAAACGAATGCGAAGTTTTTGACACTATACGCTCAGTAGTACGGCTGGGTCTACCAGTAACCGAAGAGATGCTTGTTAATTATGTCTTACCCAAGCTCAACGTTGACCAGCCAGGACAAGTTATTGAACGGACCCTACAAACGGGCTGCTCCCGTTCTAAATGTGTCTACGCGCTAGTCAAGTACTTACTGGCTAATCGGAAGGTGGAAAAGTGCCTCGAAGTTTTAGCTAAACATAAGTGTATCCTCAATGCTAGCGTGGCGGTTCTTGCTGGTGAGGTCGCTAATGTAGAGAACATCGCACAATGTGTTAAAGTGCTCAAAGAAATCGTTAACCAGCCAACGGATCGGGTGTCAGATACGCTTGATCCCGTTTGCGAATTTCTTTCCGCAGTCCCTCAAGGCTTACTGAAAACGGCCATTGCCGCGATCAGCAAGGAAGACTTAAGAATCAATCGAGCTCTCTATACACATCTACTAGACAGCGCCCTTGAGGACGAACGATTACTGAAAGCTTGTAACTCTCCTAAAACGCAGATGACCTTGAACGAGCTGGAAAACGAGCTCGATAATCTTGAACACAAGAACATGCGTACTCGAGGCGTGCTCTGCAAATTACTCATAGGCTATTGTCGAATACGGGACGTCGGTAAGACCGACGAAATACTACGGAAACTTGGCGGTCAAAAACTCTTTGTCTCAGAGTTGACTACGCTCATCGATTTAAGCATCTACAAAAACGACCTCCGTGGCGCCTTGAAATTTTATCAGCAAGGTTTAAAGCGTCCTGGGTTCTATATCGAAGACTCTAGAATAGTCAACCTAGCCTCCTTTGTTATTCAAAATGGAAATATTGTTGTAGCTAAGAGTATATTGAACCGGCATATATTTAATGGGGCTTCCTGTCGGATGCAAGGGCCAGCCAAATATCTGATCACCACTGCCGTCGAGAGATGCGGCGTAGAAGAAGCCCTAACGATGGTTCGCGATTACGTAATTAATTTTACAGCTGTCACTACCACGGTTCTGAGTCCGATCATGAAGTCTGTCCTGGAAAATCGAGACGCCGATGCATGTTATGCGCTATTTATGGATATTGTAGCTCGGTACAAGGTTACACCTCATTACATTGAAATGATTCGGAAACTTCTGATTGAAAACAAAACCGAAATGCTAGATAACGTTATTGACGCAGTATCAAAGATACACTCTAAACACGCAGTACAATTCTCGCTAGCTTCGTCGTACATCTCGGAGGGGCAATTTGAAAAAGCTCGCGAAATATTGCAGACCCTTCCACTGGACCATATGCAGCAGAAAATCGAATACCATTGTGAACTACTGGCTACTAAGAAACAGCTGCGTGAGCTCGAGGCGCATGTTAAGTTGCTGGGTGAGCTGTACGAGGACCAAGATACGCTTTACTATCTACTCATGCGCGGTTATGTGCGGGTCGGGTACATGGCTGAAGCATTGGAGCTATGGATTCAAGCTCAAGAGGAAAATGTCGTTCTTTCCAATCGAACGCTTCTGTATTTAGGACGCGCACTGGAGTGTAGTGGGTTCGACGTTCCATTTGTAATACCATCCGAGAACGTTGCATCCACGCTGAACACTGACATTGACTTTTCTAGCTTGACACCGTTTGCCGTGGCGCTCCAGAGCTCAACCAACGATGCTCTTGAGTTTCGAAAGCAGATACTGTCGAGAGGCGAGCTTCTAACAGTCAAAGAGGAAACCTCGCTAATTTTCGCGCTTGCAAATGATGATCAGCTTGATGAAGCGTTCAGAATTTTCAGACGAATGATGCAAAACCGTGCACCAAGTGATCCGTACGTCCCGCCGAGGATGACGCGGTTTTTTCTAACGAGACTGGCGCAGCGCGGCATGATCGATGAGATTGCTTCGTTACGAGAAGTGCTCGAGGACAACCTTTACAAGCTATATAATATTGACCAGTTACTGTCTAGTGCTTATGTATTTGCTGGGCGTTCCTACGAGTTTTTTGATATTCTTGACAGGCTGCCGGCTACAAGCTCAGTCTCCGTTAACTGGATTGAAGAAGTGCTTAAAGTATATCCTGAAGATGTTGATCGTCTTTTACACAATGCCAGACGATTTGTTCGGGACGGTGGAAACTATTCGATATCGAACGCACTCTGCACTCGTTTTTTCGCCGATGGCGACTACTCGAAAGCAGAAGTACTTTTGACTGAATTTCCGGGGATGCTTAAGCAGAATCTCTTTGTCATACAAGTACTTAATCGAGTTCGTAGAATAGGCAATGACATAATGTCTGAACGAATATTGAACCTTCTCAAAAACATCGCCTCAAAAGAGCTGTGTGCGCATATAGGCGTGGTCAGAAACCAATAGCAAGATTCGGAACAACTTACGTAAAAACCTTAAAGTTAGAAAAACGGGTTCGTTTCGCATCAGCTTAATAAGGCTTGCAATGGGTTAGGCGTTCGTCGTGGTCAATAGAGTTACGTGTGGTGTAAACTTGTATATTAGTTAGGGTATGGCAATTGAAGTAATTCATATAGTTTTTGCTGTTGTCACATTTGAGAGCAACATGGGACAATTATCGATGGGTAGTTGAGGGATGATATATACATACGCAGATATTTCTTGCTCGATGTTGCAGGTCAACCGGTAATCTCTGTAAGTAAGGAAGCGCTTGCTTTAATACGACAGTACTCTAAAACTTTAACATTCATTCATATAAGTTTATTAATTAACTTAAATGAATAAATGAATGAAACTAGTTTTAACTGTTTGACAATATTTAGTGATGAAAGAGCCTAGTTGAGATTGCGGAATCTCATGGATACTTCTGTTAGCTCTTGTTAACAATTCTGAAACGGTGCTTAGTCCCGAATGTATATACCGCTAGTTCGTCTTTTAGAACTAGAAACATACAGTATCAGCGCCTTGATGATTTTATCGTGTGTCTAGTATCGAAAAAACATTGTCAACACCAACAACAAACATTGGATCGGCTTACTGTTGTTATCAGCGGGTCCGTTTCCCGCGTTTCCGTTCCGGAAAGTAAAGAAACCTGTCAAGCGGAAATTTTGTGTTTTTCCATCCGTTCTTCTTGAAGAGATTCGCCCCTTAGAATGCATGCCATCCTTAACCATGCGATAAAATTTTCAAAGTATATATACATATATATATATATATATACGTTGATAATTATCTTTAGCTTATGTACGTTTGTGTATATAAATAAAATAAAATAGAGATAAATCTATAGTATAATGTGTATGGTGATGTACCATGTGCTGAACAAGCATCAAAGGATTCTATTTTAATTTATATAAATTTGAAATAAAACGTTTAGATATTGATTAAGGTCACATAATCTTATGATTGAACCTGTAATGATAAGAAGATTTTTCTAGATGAAAGATTGATTATTTCGCATGGGCAAGCGACATATCCAGTAATTGTCATAGTCATGCGGTTAGGTCTTCTTGCTGCTATATTGGGCCTTTCGAAAGCTTTTAATTAATGTGAAAAATGGTAGCCAAAAGGTAGATTAATGCAATTGTACAGTACACGCATGTAATAACACGATTTTTGGTTCTGCTGTGTCGGCTATCTGAAGATTATGTCACGAACCTCCCTTTCGAACGAAATGATTCTTCGCATATTCATTTTTGTTGCATTATAGGTAGTAACCCAGCAATACTTACCCAGTGGTAAATATGGTAGGGTTCATACGGCTTTTATTTATACTTTTCCTTCCAATTTATGTTGTCAAGTGATATGTGCTGTAGCCAAGTTTATCATGTATTGACCGCAAATCAGTGAGACATTTATAAAGAAACGTTCTCTTCTATGCCCGTTAAAATCCACGATGACTTTCCAAATCGTTTGGAATGGTTATTTTCAAGTGTTGTAAATGTCAACTAATTAAGTTGAGCAACTTAATAAAGGAGGAAACGGGTTAGTGGTGTGAAAAACTAAGTTTGGTTTATGCAGATTCTAGCCCCAACGCGACTTCGAGGATGCGGGGAACCCCCTTGAAGTCGGTCTATAAGTTTTACATCAGTAAGGTCTATTTTGTATGTTCGGTGCCAAGTAAATGCAAAGTCTATCGACTGGAGTGTAATTTTCGATATTCAAAGGAGTGCAAAGCTGGGTTTACGATTGTGTTATCCTGACAGAGCCACTAATCCTGTTGTAAGCCATCTAACAAGTAAGACGGAACCGTAGACCATAACGGAAAATACTCCGATTGTTGAGCACTCAATTAGTACTAAAAGTGATAATTTTTTCACACGAAAATGAATTGATTAGGCTGTTGCAGACTTTCTGGCAAAATGATTTGAACACTAGACATACATAGAAGTATTTCCACGGCACAATAAGCGTTCAGATGTCACTCTATTAAACAGTATAATATTATGCATCGACCGGCTGAGGCACAGGGCCATTAAATTTGGAACGCGAAGTACGGTTAAAGTTTTTGGAATCGATGGGTCCTCTTTTAGTGCGCGAAAAACCCTTCTTGTTGGGCGGAGCCAAAAGCCACTCCGCCGAGCGTCGTCTGCTAGGCACATGCATAACATAGCCGGTAATGTGAATGCATACACTAGAAAGAAATAAACATCGAAAATCTGCATTCGATTTTATTGAGTTCAAAGATTTGAGCCACTGGACGACGAGAATTTCACGCTGCTTGTCTGAAGGCGCGCTTGCCGTTTGGGGCGATGCGTCTATTGTGTTCAAGTTCACCAATTTATAAAAGGACTCAACGTCTTATTCAGCATCAAACGGTTATTCTCAACTGCGTGAGATCTTCGGCAAGGTATGGTTCTTTCACGCACCCATCAATTGGCTGCATCGACAAATGTCTTTCCCCGTCAGGCCGAACCCACACAGGAGTTCCCTTCTGTTTATTGCCAACACTCTAATACCCTACAGGATCTATCCCATAAACAGCTGCACATACCGAAATTTCATGAGTTATTTAGTTCTGAACCTCGTTCGTCTGCTAGACTGCCATTGTGGCCGGTATTGTCGACGACTCCCAGCTCGGCGAACCGAAGAATTTCGGAATGGCTGCAGCGCGAGTCGCCGAGTTCGAAGTCACGATAGGTTGTATTTGATGACAAAAACAAACCAGAAATATTTTCATCCCGTTATTAAACGAGCGGTGTAACGTGACGTTCAGGTAACAAGATTGACAGATTCGTTAATGCCGGTTTTGCACCTAGGTCATCGAAAACTTTAATCCTGGTATCGACCTATTCCTTCATGTGCGGATCGCTTTTGTGCTGCTCTTCGAGCAACAGTATACACTCAACGTCTACGTAAATTACCAAACTTATTTCTGTCCCTTGAAACTAAAGGGAGGGATATAGGCGAATTGGTAATAGTATGGTAACGATGCCACTGAATAGTGATTAAGGTTGCTTGATTTCTGACGCTATGCTGTGTAACTGTGTAAAATTTAGTACGCGCGGTACCTGTTGCATGTGTTTGGTCCGATAAATGCAAAAAACTAAAAGCCCAAAGAAGCGTTAGCTATTTCTCTCGCTTCCGTGACGCTGCGGCGGGTACAGATTGAGATACGGAATAATTTTACTGGATGAAAAACTAATTCAGGCACTATTGCTCTCTTTATATAAGAACGAAATCTTTTGGGCAATAATGGCTGTAACTTAACTTCGAGTACACGATATTTTGAGTACGCTGACATATACGACAGATGTAACTAAATAAACGAAATATGGGCCGTAATAATATTTTAATTATTATTATTTATTTAAGTAATTTTATTAAAAAAAATGTTACACACCTACGTGGCGAGATCGGCACCGAACTTATAGCCGCTAGTGAACTCAGACATTTTCGCGTGCGTATCGCAGGCAATGTGCATTTTCTGTGATGACAGCTAATCTTCAGACGCGGCAAAACTTCGTTGATGCCTCCGGCTCTAGATTCCAGGACCCTGCCAATCAGCTCCATCAGGAACTCACGCAAATAGATGGATCCGTTCGGCGAACAGGCCGTGTCAGTTTGCGAAGTCTGGATCACGTAATTGAACTCGCGCAGTTGCAACAAGGTCTGTTGCTAGTAGTATTAATAAAGCTGATTTTGTTGCAGTCATGGGTAGTTCGGGACCTAAAAAGGTGATTACGACCTTCTCCTTCGGCTATAACTAATCGATTAAGCAAACGCTTTGAAATTATGTTGAAAACTATGTTTTTACCTCTCATTAATAGACTTCACCTCGCTTTCTCTATAATCTATGAGTAAATCTGTAGGTAACGTCAGTCCGGCAAACATGGCCCAGTTGCTTCGCTTGACGGGCGAGTATCTCCGGCAGTTGTCACCAGTGGACCGCAAATCGTTAACAGATACCGTATGGAATCTTGCTGATCCTCAAAGACTCGACATCTCGCATTATAACGCCTTGTTACAGGTAAAAATTGTACGGGTTTTGTTAAATTCCCAGTTCAACCGTAAATTTTCTTCGTAGACTTCTTCGTTGTTAAGCAATGCGTCAAGTAGAGTATATGCTCAGGATGTGATTAAACCAAATCAGTTACAAGATAATGTCGAACAACAACCGAACTCACAATAACGGACGCGCTTTTATGCGCAAACATGTGATTTTTTCTTCGTTTCAATTTTTTCTGGTCCCACACTTTCGAAGTTTTTATTTTTTTGATCAGTGATTCACTTTGACCATTTCTTTAATTGTTTGGTGAATATGAAACTTCGGGCAGATTAAGCCATCCTGAGTTTTATACATATATGGATCTTCGTTAGATTTGACACTCTATCTTGCTTATATATCCGTTGCGTATCTTCGCTAAGCTATTAATTAGCTAGTAGCATTAACGAGAATGATCTAATGAACTATAGGGGTCGCCTCGCAAACATCCATGTTGACTATGTGCTCATTTTTTGGTTACACAGATCTATCTCGAAAATGGAACATCTTTCGATCCACACACATTTCTCGACATGTTGAGAGACGCTAATATCGCACCGAATCGTGTGACGTATCAGAAGCTTATTCAGCGTTTTTGCGATATGGGCGAAACGAAGTCTGCTAATGAAATGCATGAATTAATGATCGAGGAACAACTGCCCGTATCCGAACGCGTATTCAACGCACTCGTCAAGGGGCATCTGCTTGCAGACGATGAAGCAGCTGCCCGAAAAGTCATGGAAATAATGCACAGTGTTGAATTGGGGCCCACTGCCGAAACGTACACGGTTCTTGCGTGCAGTCTAGTCGAGAAGGGATGTGGTGAGAGAGCACTTCAGACTATTGACGGACGCTCGCTATCGGATGATCAGATCCTGCGCATCGCAAAGGCGTTTGCTTTAAACGACGACATCAAGTCAATGGCCGCGGTGATTAACAAAATGCCACTAACTACAGGCTTTGTAGAGGACATCGTCAACACGTGTCTTGAACTGTTGTCGCTCAAACGGCTTGAGGCTGCCCGAGTGATACTTTACAAACTACCATTTAATCCCTCGAAAAAGCCGTATGGCGCGTTTTTCATTAGGCAAATGATTCGCTCAGGGCTACCGCTAGATGATGTAGTCAGCGTATGTCAAGAGCTTAAAACAAAGCATTTGAATAGCGCGGGTCTCTTATTAGCCGTGGAAATGGCGCTGCGGTTTAGCGATCGTGAAACCGCTTTACGGTTCCTGGTCCTCATGCCTCAACTGGGCTACAATTTTCGACCGCATTTCTTTTACCCTCTACTGTGTAAGACGACGAACGACGTTGAAATCTACGATACTGTCCGGACCATGGTAAAAATGAAAGTCCCGATTACCAACGAGCTTTTGCTGGACTTCGTCCTGCCACGAGTTGACTGTGACTCTCCAGAGAGCGTCGTGAACCGACTGGTCAACTGTGGTTGCATTCTTTCGATATGCGTGAATGCAGTGGCAAAGCGTATGCTCAGTGAAGGCGAAGTAGAGAAATGCCTTGCCGTAATCGACGCCTATAAGTGCGATCTGAGTATGTATTTGGCAACGTTTGCAGGTGAGGCTGCTACGCCAGCCAATATCGACCTGTGCGTTGAGGTCCTTCAGAAAGTGTTTGATTTTCAAATGGGCTGTGACGCTGAAAGGGTTCACAGGGCAGACCCTATAGGCGATTTTCTTAAGGCCGTGGACAACGAAATGTTCGATACGGCAGTTCTCACAATCAACTCTAGAGCAAAGTTAAAAGTTAAAGGGACGCCTCGCAAATCACGAATGAACAGAAACCAAGAAATTCCATTTGGTGGGACTGCTTTAGATAAAATGCTGCGGTCAGCTTCACGGCCTACCAGGATAATGACCCTGAGCGAGTTGGAAGACCATCTTAACGAGCTGGAAAAAAACAAAAGTACCACAAAACCCACGACTCGAGACGTCGTCAGCTGCTTGCTGTTAAGGTATTGCCAAGCTCGGGATATTCATAAGGCCGAACAGATGTTACAAAGGCTCGGTGGGCAAAGATTGTCTGGTAAATTGCTTTCGTCACTTATGGACCTCTACGTCGATGTAGGCGATCCTGAAACCGCGTTCAGGTATTACCTCGAGACGCTGAAGCTGCCAAACTTTAAAATCGATGACCGTCGAGTGGTGGGTCTCGCCGCGGCGATCATTAGAATTGGGGAACTTAGTGAGGCAAAAGCTATATTGAGTAATCACGTGTTCGATTTAACTAACTCAAGTTCGATGGAGCAAATGGCTGCATTTCTAATACGAATTACAACAGAAAAGTTTGGCGTGAATGAAGCTATCAAGGTACTGGAGGAGCACGTTGCGGGATTCGTATCGGTCGGGCTTGTACATGTTATGCAGATCATGCACGCTGTTTTGGAATCAGGAGATACTGATGGCAGTATTAGATTATTCAAATATTTCGCCAACCGTTATCACTTGCTTGCACTAAGACACAAATTATTCCTACAGTTAATAGCCGACAACAACCAAAAAGAACTTGCTAACGTGAGGGATATTTGCGCGCACTTGATAACAAGAGCCGCCACAACTTTCGATTTGGCTATGTGTTACGGCTATAGTGGACAGATGGAAAAAGCTCGTGAGTTACTGCACGAGGTCCCTTTGCGAGTCATAAACAGCAAAGTTAAGCGCATCACTAGGTCCTTTGCGTTAAGGGGTTATGTCGATATTCTCGAAGAATTTGTTCAGTTAGTTCTCCAGCTAACACCCTATGATAAGGAAGAGCTTTACTATCAACTTATTAGGGGCTATTGCAATACAGGCAACACTGCAAAGGCCTTAGATCTCTGGACAAGAGCTCAGGAAGAGAATGTCGTGCTGTCCCAGCACACGTTGAGGTATCTGGCTCGCCGACTACAATTGGACGGTCACAAGGCACCGTTTGTTACCTCTGATGAGCAGCAACCGCCAGTAAATCTTAACGATAGTGAAGATGAGAAGGATTACATTAACGAGAAGATCCCAGTCTTTGGAGCCGCCGAAGATTCAATCGAGGGCGTTCTGAAATTTAGCGAACAGGAACTATCCGTAAGTCCAGAATTTCGAGTGGAGAGTACAAACAAGCTCATTCTCGCTCTCACGGAGGATGGCCGAATTGAGCTGGCCTTCGACATTATGTGTCAAGAGCTGCAAGGTCGTGGCCAGGCTAGCCTGGTTGGTCGTGAGTATAAAATTGTAAACTTTGTTTTGACACAAATGGCGAGACGTGGTATGGTTGAGCAGATCGCTCTGCTGCGCGCTCTGCTTGATTATGAGTTTTGTGATCTCTGTTCCATAGATTTTCATTTGTGTAACGCATACCAGCACGCGAACCGGGGCGATGAGTACCTCGAAATTCTCGACACGATTCCGCCGGCGGCAATCTTAAGCGGTAAATGGGCCAACGCTATCATTGAGAATTATCCGAGAAATTACTTGCGTGTGTTGCAAAACGCCAAACGGTTCGCGCGTGAGGGCGGAAACTACCAAACTCTCATACACTTTTGGCTGCGTTTCGTAGCTGAAGATCAACTGTCACAGGCAGAGGCCCTCATGGCCGAGTTCCCGCGTATGTTTGAACATTATATCCTATTTGGCAAAGTTCGACAGCGAAACCAGGATAGTGTAAAGGTGTTGGAACGGCTACTGACTCTTCTGAAACCAACAACTCCAATGCAACAGCTGTACGCACTCTTCCTTAGTGACTATATAGACGTACTTGTGTCAAAAGGATGTGTTGATGAGGCTCACTCGTCATTGAGAAAAGCAAGCTCCGCGGGCCTCGATATTAATCTATGCAAGATCAAATCACTCAGGAATCTCGCCGCTGAGCTTTCGCATATTGGAAAGGAAGTTGATTTTCCTATTCCAACAAGTAGCCTTATTGATCTTTTCTAGGTCAACTACTTGTTCATTAGCTGATTAGAAAACGTTCACTCTTGCGGTAATGTAAATTGCATTACTCACCCACAGCATGCACCGAACATTCAGTCAGAGTGCAGTGTCGCGCAGGCTAGGAAAAACCTTGAATCAGAGGTGAGAAACCTGCAAAAATATGCTTACACTGCTCAGTAGGCATCGCTCCTCTCTTGTCATTGAGGCAGTTCTTTGTTAAGCTGGCGGGACGTAGTTGTCGGATTTATTCATATTTAGGCCAATGGCCTTACAAAATATGCCATTCACATGAACTCCACCAAACAGCTTCAGAAATTTCCTTGTATACGGAGCACCACTATTTTCTATATATGTTCGTACAGATAGAGTTCCTTATAATCTTTTATAATGCAGGCTGTAGACAAGAAATGATCTAATTATTTTAGCTTATATAAGTAAACGATGTAAAAAGCTGGTAAATGATACACATATTTGATTGATGTACATTTGTATAGCGAAATAAACATATACTACGTTAAATAAATTCGCAGAGGGGTTTCCTTAGTTATATAGACATATAGATATAGCGTTCGAGCGACAACATGGACAAGTCCAACTAGGACGCAAAACGTAATAATCCATAAAAATATAGGGCAACAAAATTCGTTGGTCACGCGTAAAAGCTAGCATGAAGAGCACACAAGGTGAGTCTCACATCCGTGGCTTTGGTCCAAAGGCACGCTATTTCCACACCGCAAATTAATCCTCGCTCATGACTGCCGTTAAGAAATGAACATAGTGAACGTCTCTAATTATTCAACACAACTTTTATCATTAGTTTCTTCGAAGGAAACAACAGAAAAAATCCTCATCTCAGTGAACCATACTTACTTCAAACATACATCGAAAATCTATTGATTTTCGAAATATGAGGTAGATCTGAATGCGCAATTTTACGTTCATTGAATGTTTATCCTCCGTTATGTAGGGGAAACAAATTTTATGCTAAGTCCACGGGGTACTTTCAGATTTTCACGACTCACAAGCAAAGTTTTTCAATGTCAAAGGGAAACCAAAAGGTTCGTATGTATATATGCTTTAGACAAGAAATCGGTCTCGCCGAGCGGACCACCACGCCCCACTAACGCCATCGTCTCATGTTGTTTCTACAATACGCAACTCGTCGAGGTGTGTTTACTTAATGGAAGGACACCGCTCTGAATGAACAGATGCACGCGTCTGGCGTCCTCAATAAAAGCGTTATGTCGATAAAACAAAAAGTAATAAAACAGTATACCTGCGATCTCCAACGAACACAATCTAGACTGTCATGTATATATATGTATATGCAATGTATGCGAATAGCTTTCCTCAGGATACACGATGTCTAGATTTGACTCGAGCTGCAACTATGTACTAGGTACGAATCGTGGTCCTCAGGCAACAGGAGTGACAATTGCTCACTTCCTGAATAGCATCAGCATCAACGGTTCATTCGCTCTGGTCGGAGTAGCCCACGAAACATGTATTTGCTCAATACTTCAAACATATGAGGGCGGTGTCTATATAGAGCAGATCTCCTTTTACCCATGCCAGGAACAGAAGGGGTAGATAATATGCACATTACTCGTTTGGAGGTGACGGGCGAAAAAAGCAATGTGCTTTAGCAAGACATGAATGTAATAGTTCTCTTTCGCATATATACAGGGTGGTTATAGAATCGATTTTGCGCGTTTACCATACAAACTCAATCAGGTTTATAAAAAGTCAGGGGATTTGTAAACGTGTGTCAATCTGCGCAATGAAATTTTGATACTGTTTTAAAGATGTCGGCATAAAGGTTATTGATTTTTATGAGATCCTTTGAAGACCCTCAAAAGGAGTCGCTGAAGAGTGCTCAAAGTTTAAAAAATTATCGATGCTTTTGAATATTCTAAATTGTATTGAAAATATAATGTGAATCTACGGATAAATCGTGGCTTTTATTGAAAGGCGAACAAAATATTAAAGAAATTGGAAATGATTATAGTCAAACGTCGAACTTGTCCAAACAAAAAAATGTCCTTGAAATAAAAAGAGTACCTTTTTTTGTTTAAAATTTAGGTATTTTTTAACTGAAACACAGTTTAGAGCCATCTTCCATAGAGAAAAGGGATCTGTGTTGAAATTTCAAAGAATCTTGGTAAACGTATTTTGACACTGTGGTCCCGCCAGAGCTTTAGCAAACAGTCAGACAAATGGTGGAAGCTGAGCGACTTGCCACCATGTGTATATGTCACGATAGGGTAGAGTGGAAGTCGTTTGACAGTCTTCACTTTACATCTGTCAAGGGAGCAGGGAAATGATTGTAGCAAAAAGTAGGTGAAACGTATTTGAAACAGGACCATTCTACATCATTCGGTTATTACATGACAGTATGTTATAGTGTCATAGCATTAGTTAAACGTAATAGCTGTAGTAATAGTAATTTTGTGGTCATCGCTTAGTGACCTTCATCATATAGTGTGCCTATAAAATGGTATTATAGGAATATAGCTAAGCTGACATAAATATAGAAATGTTTGACGACAGTCCCGGATGGAATATAAAAAAAAATAGGTTAATAATCCGTCCTTTACAATAATTTGTGCACCTCTAGCGATTTTTTTCAAACATCCGCTTGACTTGGATCACCCTGTATATGACTGTTTCGTACAACCTTTCTTCAATGCACCTTAACTCAGCCTGCAAGTAGCGCCTGAGGAGGAGCGAAACGGCCTGCTAAGTTCACATAAAAATACATTGAGTCAGGCCCAAACTACTATAGGCCTGAGAAAATAATAAGTTAGAACTATAGTGGCTCTATTGGTGCAGGGGTGGTTAGTAGGAAACAAGGCTCGTTTTGCTGGGTACCTCATGGGCGTGTGTATAGAGTAGATTCATTCCCAAACTGACGACGCGTGTTCAGTTGGGAAGAGGTGTTGAGTGCAGAATGTTATTATGAACGAGGACGCTGGCGATCCGCTGATTCGAGTTTTTATGTAGGAAGAAGTGTCATATCGCATCGCGATCCGATGATAAAGCTACGGCATAGATGATCAGAGGGGCAGTTACAAGTTAATGCAGAACACAGGGTCTATGACGAAGAAGTAATTGACCTGAACGATGCGCTGTTGGCGCAAAAATGACAGTAGTCGAGTTGCCTTAAGTTTGGCAAACAAATGTCCGATTAAGAGATTATGACGATCTTGGGGAATAACGCACTCGCAGGGTCCTGCATTTGTCAATCGATAGGGTCCTTCAGAACCGTGGCAGGTGCAGCTTCGTTGGAAAATACAAAAGTATATTTGAATATGGCCAACCAGAACTATGCAAACGCTTAATCAGGTTTGCGTAGCAGCTTTAAACGAAAACGCTATATTAGGTTAACGACTATAACTGTCGTTAATTAAGCTAGCCACAATCGTATAATTATGAGAATAGTAAATTAATTAAGTATAATTAAAATTATTATTAATGAAAGCAAAACTACATTTGATATCATGTCTTGAAGGCGGGTAAGCATCGCCGTAGCGAGAACGACAAAAGTCATGTGGATGTTAAATCTAGCAGTACGCTTAAACGTTTCTTTAAGTGTCTTCCATGTACTGATTGTCTATGAATCTTGCCTACGACCGTACACGGCGACTAGCTAATTATATATCTAGAACGGGATCTTCTGAAGACTATTACCCAGCTACCATTATTCGCGTTTGATCAGCTGCAATCTTGCTCTGCGAATTTTTCGGCTAAATTAAAGCATGTGGCTTGATCTTACCTAACGCATTTCGTGCGCTTGACACTTTCAATGGCGACCCGTTATTAAACACACACACACACACTACATAAAATGGTGCACAACAAAAACTTACTTACTTCAACCACGAAACTTTTGTCACTATTTTTTAAACCTCAAATGTGATTCGCAGCGTTTTCGTACGAATTTTGAGGGCTCCGATATTACGAATTCGTTTCGAGACGTACTTATTCCTGTGTTAGCATTGGGACTATTCCGAAATTATTTTAATACTCCCCCTCTTGCCGCATCTGTTCGAATCCATCTACGGTGATCGTCGTTGTTTCAACGCAGACCGCTTCTTGTGGTTTTCCGGCCCAGTACTGCAGACCGCACCTACCGCATTCGTACTTTAGAAGAATTCGTACTTTTAGAGAGAGCGTCAGAATGAAGTATACACCTCAGAGACGGTTTAGTGCGAGGAGAGACTTCAATGTACACCTCATTAATTCGTGGCCAATGCAAAAAGAGGTGTGAACTTGCAGTTATATCTTCTCCAGTGCTTCAGCGACATTTTTTGGCGCAATGCCAACATCCGTGGAACTTCTGGGCCGACCCCATAGACGGTTCGGTGACCTGCAAGGATTAGCGGGTGACCAGAACGGATATCAGAGCTAGGGAAAGGCTTAGTTTAACAGTCCTGTGTTAGAACAAAGTATATCGACAAGCTACAGAGGTCAAGTAAGTACTTACTCACGGTACTTCAAAAGATCAGTGCAGGGTTACTGTTAATCCTTCATAAGCAAAGAAAGCTGGAAAGAATGAGCTTCAGTATGGGATATAACACCAACAGGGGAAATCTGCCGATTAAGCTTTCGGATGTCCCAAGCTATTGCTGTTTATAAAAAAAAATATTATTAGCTTGATCATTAGCAACTGCATCGGCTAATTCTCTATATAAAGAGATTTCTATAAAAAAAAAAAAAATACTTAACGACAGTTTCGCATATCTGTTAGAATTCCGGGCAAAAACCATTAGGCGAGAAAATGTGTTGTCTTTAACTTGCCTATGTTTCAATTGGGTGACGGGCTAAGGGTCCAGCTGGTATCGGAGTTAAGCTATAAGTGGCGTAAGAAATACACGACCAATCTTCTTGGAATAGAGGCTCTTTTTTGGTATTAACTACTCAGGTATATAGTACAATAAATATTGCCACGAACATTAGCACTAGAGTGTCCAAAATTCGTTGACTGTCGTTTCAGTGAAGTAGGACATCGCCGGACTCATAGTTAATAAGTCTAGGATAAGTGGAACTTTGATTATATTGTTTGAAAGCTACTTTTGATACTAGCTTATTTTTTTACTTCTGTTTAACCAACGTAAATAATGATCAAGAACACATCTGTTTACGAGGCACCGAAACAGGCTTATCGTGATATACGTACGTATGCACGGACCCACCGTTAGCCGGATTCTAAATATGATTTAGGGCTTCCCTTGCAGACTCGCTTGCATTCGATTTTCCTATCTTCATATTGATTATCTATCTGTTGTTGTCTATTTTTTTTTTATCTAAAACACTAGTCAGGAACGCTAATTGTCAAATTAAAAATGACAAATGTAGTCTGACAACGTCCTATTTGATCTAAATTATCATCTAGCTTTGTCTTCTTTCTTCAGTTCTATTACATAATGCATATCGGCGGTTTTTTGGCGGCTGCGCCAGCCACTTTGTGCTCGACGGCATCATTCTTCTTTTGGTAGTACACGGTTCCCTTTTTAAGCCTAACCTAAGTCTATCTGTTATACGAGCGGTTGGTCTGACGCTTGCTGGAATCAGAGCGGCGACAATAGACCTGATTGGTTTTTGTCTTGGCCGATATCTGGCTGAATATGGGGAAGATACAGGAACGTGCAGGCCGTGTGGGCTCAACGGCCTAGAGATCAAGAGCGTCCTGCGTCTGAACTCCACGACGAACTGTCAAAGGAAATAAATAAACAGCCAAAGATTTATAATCCATGTACCAATGAATGCTGACGACAATAACAATAACAACATCAACAAACAACAAGAGAATCAGGACGATGATGAAACGCAACGGTAGAAATGTCAGGAAACAAAAAAACTGTTACCACACTAAGTGAGTACCGATTTTTTTAATACACACTTAACAGTAAAGAGTAACTTTTCTATTTTTCTTTTAAGTGATTTGGGAAGTTGACTTTTCACGTCATTTGATATAGCAAGTGTTAACACTAGACGCATCCGGGCGGTGGAGGTGGAGGTGGAATAACGTGTTGTTTTTTTTACTTTAAAATTGCTATAATAATAATGTTAATTCTGAATAACAATCTAACTTAGGACATTTTGACCACTGAAACGTTGCCTGAACAAGAACGGCTGATTGAATGATCATCGAGTAAGGCTTTGCCATTAATTTGAGCGTTTATTTTTACCTTCGTGGGGATACTCCGGACTATTGGTAATGCGAACTCAATGAGCAGCTTTTTCTTTTTAGCTTTTCAGTCTGTTAGTTGTTAGATACTAATAGATGTTCGCACTGGTCGTGGTTTGACCGGACACTCCTGAGGATCGCATCAAACGGAACGTCAGTAGGTCGTCCGTCGACGGTTGAAGGACAATCTAAACGTCAGTGTTTGTGCATCAACGCACTAAAATTAAAAGGTAGACTTTTTTTTTTTTCTAGAAAGAGTTATCGTGTACAGTTTGTCGTTTCAATTTCAAATATAATAATATGAAAAGTGATAATGATTATTGTATGTATCCGCTTCACAGTATGAGCGACTCGTAGCCGGTGCTACGCATTTTCCGATATTGAGTAGCCTTCTCCATTCCATACACGTAATATTATCACGGCTTACAACTGCAGATAGAGCAAAACTATATATTCATGGTTTACTATCTTATATGAGAAAATTTTATTCATCGTTATATTTACTTGTAATAACGCAGACGTCAGTCCGAACCGGACGGATCTTCATATGCTCTAGCAAACCATTTGTATCTAGAAAAACTGGACCAAATAGATATGGGCGAGTACTGCAAATTTCCACGGACGCTTTCGCGACATATACGGAGCGCTGAGATGCTACATCTCTTTAGATAGAAATTCCGATATATTGCGATAACGTTTACTACTCTACGGTTTGGGCGCGTGCCAGATCGATTCCTTCCAGAGTTTCTGCAGACCCCTGTGGCTGTCGCCGCGAGACCAGGCTGTGACTACCGAACCCGAAAAGAAACTCACGTTTGGATAGGTTCACGCTGCGCGAGCAATCCTCCATACGGTTATAGCAATACAAAAACCTGTGATTCGTCTATCCCACCTCTTTCCGTCTGACAGCTACCGATATATAACTGACTCTGAAAAAGAAATGAATGGGATTTCTTTTGACTGATCGGGGGCGTTACAAGCGGACCCGAAAATTAATTTCGATAATGATAAAAAAAAAAATAGGCTTTTCAATGATGCCCTTCAAGCTCACTGCCACCTATCAAAAAGACTGACTAGTCGAATCGCAGGCTAAGGCACATTCAGGTACTCGTAGGCAGGAATATCGTAATGAAAGGTGGAAGCTGGCTTTTTATCAATGAGGACATAGAAAGGCCTGTTCTTGGTTTTACAATAATGATTAATTCTGCTGTAATTTCTTCTGTAACTTCAGTATCTCTGAATCTCTCTACATGCATGCTAATTGTATTCAGTGTTTCGAGTGTTTCGTGTTGATAGGGTTTTAGCCCATCTATCGTTAAGATAATGCTAGAGTCTTTATAAAAAAAAAAAAGTGTTACCTATGTACATAGATCCCATAAACACCTTTGAACAGGAGCTACGTAATTTTAGGGCAGGCCTACAACAACAAAACTCCCGCAGCAAACAGAACCAGGCGGCGCGGGTTTTTTCAACCCGTTCAGAGATTATATTCGTCCTTATGCAAACTGACACTTAATTTGTGTATGGGACTTTTGATTAGGTCTTTAAGTAATGCAAAGACAGCTCCGTAGGCTAGCTTTGTCCCTGCACTACTTCGACGTCTCATCTCTATGACAGATCGCGCAGCATCATAAGTGCCATAAGGTCGGGCGACCTTTTTAACCCTTCGGTGGCTATAGGCTACTGAGAAGCTAACATGGGACAATATCAGAACGTAGCAGCTTGAGGCACATTAAACTATGAGCATTTATAGCAGCTAAGTACAAGCTGTACGTCCGGCATTTCTATAAAGTCGGTGCCATGTTTCAGACGGGTGGCAACCTCTTCCAGCACAAAACGACGTTTGTCTGTGTCCAACTTCGACTTTTCTACAGTCGTTTCTTTTTTTTTACGAACCCTAATGAACGTATATTATTTATAAGGCTGTCGCAAAAGCTCTAATGACATCTTCTATTGAATAAAAGTAGGGGATATAATTTAAACCACCTCTCTAAGTTTAATAGGCAAACGCTTTATTACTACTCCACTACGGGAACCAGGATGTATAAAGTCTACCTATATATTATATGACCGTAGGGTACAGTCACTGTCAATTTCAAATTTCGTTTGCATCGTTTGCCGCTGCTACATCTTTAAAAGGGCCTCAAAAGACCGGCTGAACGAATGCTGCTCCCCCTGTCTTACTCTAACATTTTTAATTATCCTGAATATGTGCACAAGTTCCTTTTCAGTATGGCATGAAGAGCTCGCCCCATTGGGAAGTTTAGCCGAGGTAAAATTTACTGGATCTACTTAGGGTTCCTCCAATAGACCTATGAAAGGGCATGGTAAGTACACGCCCTGCTATACGAATAACCATATGCTAAAGCCGAGATCTGAACCAGGGATAGCTGGATTTTTGTGCTTACCATGACAACGCACTCTTCTAGATGTGCGTTAGCTATCAACACCACGCCGTGCCCTAGGTAATGCTTCCTTACCGCTCACTTTAATGCTTTTGGTTCTATTCACGCAACGAAAAGTTAGTATCGAGCCTACTGAGTCTGCGAAGCACCATCTAGCCTTTTTGACGGACTGCAGATTAGCCAGATTTCACAGACATGCAATCGATTGTTGTTGTTGCTGATGTCGTTTCGTGGCTATCGCTGTTAAGCGGTTGAAGTAACGCGTCGGGGCCGCGTCGCTGTTGGTCGCTGCGGCAGACTCTCACTCGGACGCAAGCTGTTGTCCAGCTGCGGACGACCCGGTTCTCAATCTCCAAGAACTTGGGACGGCGTCCCATTCAAAGTGGCGCGCGAATACACAGACAAACAGACAGACAGATACCCAGCCCAGCCAGACGGGCAGACGAGGGAGCACTCTCCTCAGCCCTTTCTTTCAGTTAATTTTTTCTTCGCCTGTTTTGGCTCGCTCGACTGCTGCTGCTGGCAACGCTATTCGCTGATTCAGGAACGTTGATACGCTAGCAACAGCGACAGCGTCTACATGTAAATTAGCTAGGAGTATATTCTACCTTGAGACAGCTTAGGTCAGTCTGATGTGCAATGTACCTTTATTGCTACTGGTACTATCGTTGTTGTTGGAGCTAAAACTCGTCTTTCTGGTACTACTACTTCACTCAGTTCTATAAACGATGCCTAAGAAACGAATGCATTTATAACGAGAAGTGGACGGGACGCTGGACCATTGGCTTCGT
The DNA here is from genome assembly GCF_002443255.2 of Varroa destructor. Classification (NCBI taxonomy): domain Eukaryota; kingdom Metazoa; phylum Arthropoda; class Arachnida; order Mesostigmata; family Varroidae; genus Varroa; species Varroa destructor. Next base: position 42,041,120 of record NW_019211455.1, on the reverse strand, counting down.
ACCAAAGTAGCTAACATGAACTCTCCGCTACGAGGGTTGAGATATAGTTGCATCCGAAGCAGCAGCTCACGCAAGAGCGCGCGAGAAAGGGGGGGTGGGGAAAAGAAACTGGACCCGAGGGGCTCATGGGATTCGCCGCGGAACTTGAGCGACTTCTGTCGATACCGCAGCCGGTGTTGAGACGATCGCGCTGCGTTGAACGACCATAGCGCGAGTTGAACACACGACACAATACTGTTGTCGCCGAAGACTGTGACGAAGATGACGGCGAACTGAAAAGAGAGAAAGTGACTAACTAGAGGGGTTGTGGACTCATTGGGGAATGAAAGTTTTGCACCCCCAAGGTACTACTACTTCCATTGAGTAGATGAATCGCTGACAGGAGGCAACGGACGAATAGCGCTCAAGCATGTTGGGCCGGTCTTGAGCGACAACTTACAATGTGAAGAATAGATTTTATGCGAGACCGGACCTAGGTCGAACTTGTTGTCGTTGTACAAGGGGTAGGAAAATGTGAAACTTGAAAGGTTTAACAAAAAAAAAACTGGCTGCGAGAAGAGTGTATGAAGTAACATTGACCTGTGTTTGGGTCCTGTACGCTGTTCTTGTGATGATGCAGTGGCAACGTGCGTGCTTACGGAACGTATGAGCTGGCCTAAGTTTGCAACCAAGAGTAGACACATTTCTGGGCTTCATACCGGGAAGAACCTTAGCCGTCTAAATCAATGCTTAACCTGCGTAAAGCCCGAGACATATATTTAGGTCAAGTAAACAATGATTTGATAGCGATAATCCGGTTATGAATCATTATTGTATTTCATGTTTAAGGTAAAGTGAGCCTTGAAAGATTTTAGGAACTTGAAGTAACGTATAGTTCAATAAAATTTGTAAGCTTTCACGTTTTACGCCTCTTCTAATAAGTACGATTTGCATGATCCTAGCGCCAAGTATGACGGCGGAAAAATTGCAGATTTTAAACTAAAATATTTCCAGCTATTGAGTTACTTCTTTGTGGGGCAAAACAAATGTCTGAGTTAATAGAAAAGCAAAAAAAAAAGGAAAAAATGTACCAGCAATTATGAAATAAACCTAATGACATGTTCAGTGATTTCTTAAATAATACTAACGGTTTGCACCTTTGTAAAATATCTAGATTCTAACAAGAGCTGAGCACAACTGTTCAAAGCCTAAAACACGTAACCCGTTTTGTTTTTACATACGGGCAGGTTGGCGACATGTACTATCCATAAATACCCGATTCCATCCTAGGTATAACCTAAATAGCTACGCCTTCAGACAATTGATGGCTTTTCATAGCCCAGAGCTAAAAACCCGTAACTATAAATGTATTATTTATTTGATTTTTCTTACATGCATTATTTGTAGAAAACTTTAGCAATAGGAGCAGATATTTTAAACAGCTTCAACGCTTATGTGAAATCTATTTGTCGACCTGAGATTTTTCCATGGAGAAAAATTGTTTTATGGGTCTTCGGACGGAGATTGGAAACATATGTCATGTTAGTTAGATATTGTCTTGTTCCAAATCGTTAATGTATATGTCTCTTATTAGTGTGTTATTTATTTTGTGTTTTTGTTGCTTTATAGGGTTTGTATCACCCTATATATTGAACCGGTTGCTTATGTCAAAAAGCTTTAATTGTAGCAGATAAAATACATTTAATGAACGATCAAATAAGATTCTGTTCCACACCAACTTTTCAAGCTCACTCACAATAAGCTTGATCGGAATTATCCCTTACACATTGACCCTGTTTGTCCTTCAAATCGTTTACGACCTTAGACAATATTCTATAGTGTTCATTCGGAGATTCAGGCATATCGCCGCAATAATGACAACAGCCAATACGCGAAAATATTCCACAAAAATAATTTCAAATGTGGAATAGAAGAAGTTCTTTTTTTTTTTTTTAACAAAATACCATTTAATACCCCTTTCTCCCTTACAACGTTTGTTCTTCTCCCTCCGAAGCTCAGCTCGATCAAATTTTGACCCCAACCTTATTCTAAAATCCCAGTATACGATCGCAGCACCCTGATGCCCGGATCTCGAAAGAGTGCACCACCGTCGCAGTTTTATCGCTGCCGCATTATTATTTCCGATTTTACCATCTCTAAATGAAGCTGTAATATCGGTTTGGGGTGGAGTTCGTGGTTAACGTCACTGTATTCTGGGCAGCCCACGAAAGGTACGATGTTTTGGTTTCTTCCATAACCGCAATTTCTAACCGAGGGTGAAAAAAACGCTACTTCGTTAGACTCCTGCCTTTGTTCGAACCTTCCTGCACTACAGCTGAGCTGAATCCTAAAGCAATCCCAATCATGCTGATCTCACTGTTTGTGCTGTTACCGGCTGTCCCCTGATAGATTCATACCCTTACTGCTGCCTACCAGGGGCTTTTCAGATCATCTTCGTCGAAAGCTTTCGTTTTTAGCTTTCTCTCTCTCCTTCTCTTTATATATATATATATATATATATATATATATATATATACATACATATATAGATTTTGGCTGGGACCGAGCGAAACATGTACGAATAGGCAGATCGCAGAGATTTTCTCGTCATTTTCGTTGATAAGGATTCTCTTTAGCTAGGGAATGGTGGCAGGCTTTCATTTTTTGTGCAATCTTCCAATCGGCTGAAGTAGCAAATCATCCAGAACGCGCTATGAGCCTTTGTCTACTATCGGTAGCCGGCACTCAGTGAGCGCCGGTGTTTGAGACGTTCCTTTCGAGTGCAATACTCCCCGCTGTGTGCGAAGACGAAGCCTTAGTGTTGAATGAGAACCTTGCGGTTTTTCACCGATGACTGTCATTAACCAGGTACGTTAGTTAAACTGACCATTGGCCAGATCGGTATTCAGGATTTTTCGGTTTGATGTGTTTGGGTGTCTGAACGCATGTTTTGCCAGGCATATCGGTGTATATGTTACTGTGTGTGTAACTGCACGAGGGTATGTCGAGTTTCTATGCAGAAACACTTTTCGGACATCGCCTGCTTGTTCGGCCGTTCGTTGTCATCATCAACAAGGTGAAATGACCGGCATCAGCGGGATAACTCGAGGCCGTGCGCTTTGCAAACGCGTAGGAACGAAGATTGGCGAAGAAAAACTCTTCAGCTTTTTCTGTTGCTTCTTTTTGCCTTTGAAGATCTTGGCGGTAGACTTGAAGCGAGCTTAAGCAACGACAGACTATGGTAGAACGCAGCTGAGTAGCAAAGCAGAAAACGAAAGCAAAATAGGCTGAAAAGCTCCAAAGAAAAACTCAAAACCCCAGCGCACAGAAACTCGGGCCCAGTGAACGAAGTAAATGTACAGGTCAGTCTTGCTTCACGGAATGGCCGTAATACCATTGGTCATCAATCGCCTGTTGATGGTGACTCCCTTTCCCACTGAAACTAAAAATCGCAAAAAGCAAAAGACCCACAGAAGAAGAGTAACAGAAGCTTGAAAAAAAGATCTTTTACTTAGCCCAGTCGTTAAACCCACTCATAGAGTATTGACAGACTTAGCTTTGTCTAGTTCACTGCACGTCACGCACGACCCAAACTTTCGTAATATTTTGAGCACAACGACAATTAAAGAAAAAGGCTAAAATACGCACGTAAAAAAATGGTAATCAATATTTTAGTTGAAATTAGCTGCGGTGATTTCGGAGCTGCAATTCGATGCCGCCTGAACTCTTGCAGATTTTACGGAGGTTATGGCTATGGGATGGTGCATTCCAATAGAATTGTCAATGGACGGGATGTACGTCGCATAGCTTGCCCACCAACGCCGAAAGAGGTCGATCAGGCCGACCAAGAACGTACGTGCACATAGAGATTTGGTGGCAAGTCAGGCTGGGCAGCAAGACAGGTAATGCAACTGTAATCGCGTTCACAAACGCCATGAGCGCGTGTTTGTTAGCAGAGACCAAAAAGTAGCGTCGGGATCCAACTGCCAGTCAATAATTATCGCCGTATGTCGCGCACAAAATATCGTGCGGGAGAAATGGCCGCAAGGGGTCGGAAAAGACCAGCTTTTTGAACGATGTGCAGCATTAGCAGCGGTAGCCGCAAAAACGACAGCAGTATCGACGACGACCAGGTTATGCGTTGTAGGATGGGTCCGTTTGTTGGCCAGTGTGTAGGTCAGTACGCGGAGGCATTGATGAATGTATGCAATCAAACAAGTAGCGGCTGCCTGACTCATGGTACGTGTCGCATTGGGATCCCGATCGCTGATGGTGCTGGGGCGATGGATGCCCAGTTAACCCAATCAGCCCTGGGTGGCCGAGGTGGGGCTGGACCGCTTCGCTAGCCACAGGTCACCAGCGGGGTGATTGATGAACTGAGCCTGTTTCGTGACGTCCACGAAAGAATGGAAGAAATGGTTCTGCGATAAAGGTCGCCAGAGTGATTTTATGATGTAGAAAACGGCGACGATGTCCGAAATATTGTAACAATATAGCTGAGTTAGTTAGCCATATGTGGAATCGCTCAAAAATATCCGACGCTTTTAGTTAGTTATAATTGGGAACGATTCTCGTTGTGCATCACACACTATCGGCATAGCTATAGGAAACTTCTACAGTTCTTCAGAAGCACTATGGGGTAATCATTAAAGATTCTGCTTCATGTCTTCTGCTCTTAGAACGGCTCTGTGAATACAATACCCGCTTGAACCAATAGGTTTACAAGTGCATTCCAGTTCTAACTCGGTAAATTTGTGTTTAGTTCATGTTATTGTCGTATCCAAACAAAGAGAACCACTGCACCCAAAATGAATCATCTCCGTCAACAATAAATATAACTGTCTTTAACCGAAAATCGATAGGAATGAAATTCTCGCTGACTTTGTTATTAACCTTTGTATGTAATGTATAAAGAGCCAACGAAATACTGAATGTTTTTGTTAATACATACACACACACACTTTATGATCGAAATTCGTAGCTTAAATGGAATATCTTTATACCAATGTACACTGGCCTACGTGAACGTTGGTTTGTATCTCAGCTAGGCACGGCATGGTCTATTTCTGTTTTTTGCGTTTGATGAGATGGAAAAGAAAGGATTCCGGAGCGACAAGATGGATTTATTTTACCTACAAATATATATTTCTAGCTGTATGCGCAGAGGAGCACTGACGCTGAATCAGAATACGGGCTACTTTCGCGTGTCCCTGCTATATCCACTCTCCTTATATATAGCCCAGATAGGCAGTGGGTTGGCTTACATACAGAAGATGTCGAATATTCGGAATATATCCACTGGAAAAACGTGAATAGCACAGCAAGGTACTGTTAGCACAAAGCAGTTCAATAACGAAAAAACATTCACTGTTAGATGACGAATGAACTTTACGTCGTTCTGCTTTCAGGAACTTTATGATATCGGCGGCTTGTACTTGCTATCCTTCAGAGTAATTCCTCCTGCAAAGAAGAAAGGAAGCTACCGGCGAAAGCGTTAGCGTAGAAGTACCTTGTTGTAGTGGAAAAGCAAGTTATATTCCAACAGACTCTGAATATCTAGCATAACGAGCTGCTATAGACGCATTCTACTATGCTAGTACGTAGGCCAAAAAGGCCAGCAAACTCAAGAAGGCGGCAGACCTTTTTTTTGGCCTCAAAGGATTCGGCTAAACTATCGAACGACACCATAGTAATTGTGAACGGGTACCTCTCGCCTGTTCGCTTGAACTTTCTACCAAAGAAGGAATGACCCAAGGAAAGGCTTTAGTTTCCCCAGCGACGGGTGCCGCTGCCATCAATGGCTACGCGAGTGGAGCTAGGGGCCCAGTTCTAGCAGGGGTTGTAAAAAGTTCCGCAAAGTCGTGAGTCACGAGCGCGCATAAGCAGAACAACTTGCCAGCTCTCAAAGCCAACCGACGCCGAGGCAGTCGCCGCCGTCGCTGATCATGAGCTGCGCGGCTCGTCGATGTAATGTTGTATATGCGTTTTGCTAACAAAGAGAGGCACGCTTAGCCACCCGCCAATCGCGCACCAGATTCAAACGCGTGGACGTCTCGAAGGCATGAGCTCGCACTGCAGTAGGATGTGTGAAAATCGCTTTGACTGAAAAGCATGTGGGCCTCCTTTGAGTTCTTGTTTGATAAATTATGAACAAAACACACGCAGCCAAACAGAATCGCCAAGGGAAAAGGCAAAACAGTGCGTTGGTTGGTCGATAGGGAGTCGTATGTTAGTGTCGTTGTTTGGAGAACTTTTCGAGGATATGGGGTATTTATCTGAATATATATGTATACATATTATATATGTGTGTGTAACAGTGAGAGCGCTTATGCGCACTGTCGGTGGAGAATACTTTTTGCGGAAACCCCGAAAAGCCGTCTTATCAATGACCTCGGCATGATTTACTGTGCGAACAAACGGTTTGGTCTGCAGCAGGTTCCTGCAGTAGGTAAATATAGAGAAGGAAATACAAAGTGTGCATGAAGTAGTGTATGCACAACGATCAATAAATTCCGTGCAGTTACCCGTGAACAACTAGATTTTCTACCTACGACAAAATCTCCTTACGACATTTAGGCTCGAATGTGCAAGGAGTAATTCCTATAGTCAATAGCTCTCCGTGCTAAAACACGTACGCGCATTCTATGGCCACATATAGCGGATCAAAGCAGCATTTTTAATGAAACTAGACGGATTTCTTTTCCTATATATCGGAAGCGATTCTAGATATTTCCTTATATCATAATTGGCTGATAGTAAGCAGGTCGTTCCGTATAGGAAAAACAGTGCAAAATTGGTACTACCTTCACTAAATATCTATATCTAACAGAATCTGCTAATAATATCTAGGAACGATCATTAATTGGGTGTCTACCGTGTACGTCTCTGGCATATATCTGGGGGAAGAGCTGTGCCTTTTTCAATTGTGTATTTACGTTGGACGTGCTCGTCTCTCATTTGTTGGGGAAGTGCCACGAAATCAACTAGAATCTAACAATATGGAGCCTACCAAAACAAACAACTGATATCCTCCGAACTCAAGCGAGAGTTCGTACACGCCATTCCGTGCTAAAAGTGGTATTTCATTATCCAAAAAACACTCAATTTGAATTATGTTTCAGATCACGTTTATTTCAGTTCGAACTCGACGATGTCCCCTGGCCCACTCGTGTAGGTAAGAAGACAAATTGAAATACTGCTGAGTATCAACCGAAAATCTACAAAGGTGCAGAGAACTTTTGATATGCTGCTCATAAGGCATCATTGACCGTAATAATAATAATACTAACACATTCTCATATGTTTATTATGGTACAAAATATTAAATATTAATTTACTATATCGCTATCAACTGAAACGGATGCAATATTTTGATCTTCTGATAAGCTTCATTAATAGCTGTCATTCTGCTTTTTAGTCTTCATTTCGCTGTATGTCAAGTTATTTGGCACACTTTTGATACTTTTCCTTTTTCTGAACGTAATTCGATCGTCAACATGGTACGCGCTTGGTACTTATATATATATATATATAATAATAATCATCATCATCATCATCATCATAATAGTACAATAATTTACTTACATTGTGTATATATATATATATATATATATATATATCTTGTTAATATTAAATAGGTCTGACAATAACATTGAGATCAACTGTTTGATTTCGTAGTTGTTAGAGATTTATATATCATCATTAGCTACCTTTGTGTGCCATTCCAATATAATATACCTCTCTCTCTCTCTCTCTCTCTCTCTCTCTCTCTCTCTCTCTCTCTACGGCGATACCCAAACTACCCTTAGCTGCAATATACTGCTGAGTAGCCATTGTTAGAACCGTCAGTGTTTCTACTTGAAATTACGGGATATCACCATTTTTCTATTAGTTACTACTAATACTTCTATACACACAGCTAGTTTTATCAATGACTAGTACAGGTTCAACAACCTCGTTAAACTGATCGCCACACTATGCCAGCTATCGTATCTCGTCCTGTCTACGGACATCCCTTATGTCCCTGAAGGACACATGGCTAAGCATGAAAAAGCATTCGGTTTCGTTCATTTGTGCGGAATTCGAGCAAGGTGAACGAAAAAATCTAGTCGGTTAGTAGTCTGCAGACCACACTCTTTGCATTTGAAGGGGTTCTCAAACTCATGATACTTCATATGAATGGTGAACATATCCGAGTCTTTAAACAGCATGTCGCAGAAGTCGCATTGGAACGTATCAAGTTTGCAGGCTCGGCCCTTACGCCTCGAGGACGATGACTGCAGCGACGGCCTGGGGTTTGTCACAGGGGGGACGATCGGGGTTGGTAGTGAACTCGGTGGACTTTGTAGCGGATTATCCTGTATGCAGCTGTTGGATAATGGAAGCAAACTGACGGTTTCTATGGAAGGTAGCGACGGAGGCGCGTGGTCTGGCATAGGTGACTGAGCATCTCCGGAAGGGGGACTCTGCGGGATATGATCGGAAATCGACGTTGAAATGTTTAACGATGGCATAAGGACTGGGGAATGCGGAGCACTTCGACTGAGATCGAGGGGCGTTTCCTCTAAGTTCCAGTCGAGAGGTTCTGATTTGACCGAACGACCATGGTGCTCAATGTGCTCAATGTCGTTCTCCGACTGTTCAGGAGTTGGCATGGCGGCAGCTGGGGGCGCGGGACTCATCTGTAAGTCCATGGATTCCGTGGAAATGGCTGAACTGCGTTCGGTGGCAGGCTTATCTTCAGTAGAGAGTTCTGTCATGGAACAAGCGATGTCTGAAAGTTCGATATTTGACTCGAGATTTTCAGCTTGAATCTGAGCCGAATTGTTCTCTGGGTCGGCATCACTTTCAGCGGAGAGTAGAGTCTGGCCGGGAATTTGCGTCGTGAGTAGACCGAGGTCAGGTAGTATGCCGTTTGTCAAGGTCGTTCGATCGACGCCGTCAAGAGCAGTTGGAGTCCATGCAAATGGAAAGTGTATCCAGTCGTTACTGGTGCGTAAGAGACTCGCCACATCGGTCAGTGGTGTCTGCAGGAGCGGGAAAGGTTGGCCCGCTATAGCGTCCGGGAGGGCACTGTTCGAAGACATGTTGCCGTGACTAGGACTGCCACCTGGAGCATTTTTCTTGGGCCGTGGCCCTCTCCTCGTGCCGTAGACATCAATGATCGGGTACGGGTTAGGCGTTCCATCTGGATTGAGCACCACGGACGGTTTGTGGCCGTACTTACGGAGGTGCAACTTCAGACTATGGCAATACTTTGTTGCGTAATTACAGTCCTCACAACGGTACTGGTAGACGTTCGAGTGTGACTTCATATGCGAGTTCAGCATCGACTTGTTCACGCAGCTGTAATTGCATTTGGCACATTTGAACGGCTTCGAGCCGTAGTGATTACGGAGGTGATATTCGAGATGGTGTTTGTACTCGGTCACGAAGGGGCACTGAGGACACTCAAGCATCTTGCCGTGCTTGATATGCATCTTCGAGTGCTCCCAGAATTCAGTCTTCGTTTCGGCGACAAAGCCGCACGCTTTACATTTCGAGATGCGTGGCTTTTGCTGGCCTGGATTGGCCCCACCGCAGGCTCCGCCTTGACCTCCACCTCCGGTCGATGATGCGTTCTGCTGTGATGAGCTATCATCGCTTTCCGAATGCTGGCTCCCAGGCCCCATTGAGGAAGGGAACGAACTCGTCGGTGTGGCCTCCGAAGATGGAGGGGTCTCGTGGAAATCCTTGACGTGCCGCTTCAATCGGCCTTCTGTCTTCGACGTATAGTCACAGTAGGAACAGCGATGCTCGAAGTGGGACTTCCCGTGCTGGTCGAATTCAGTTGCATTGTCATACTCTTCCCCGCAGAGGTGACACCGATATTTAGGGGCACCGTTCGCCTGATTAGATGGCGGCGGACTAGTTAGCGTAGCTCCGGAATTCAGCGCCTGAATGGCGGATAGGTTATGAAGACCCGACAGTTGAGGTAAAAACGGGAATAAGCTCCGTGATAGAGCGTCGCTCAGCATGACGCCGTCCGACGATTTCTGAACCCTGTAACGCGAAACAAATCGAGCAAATCGAATGGTTAGTACTGTGTTTATGATATTTTTTGTAGTAAACTATCTATTTATTTATATTACAGTTCCTAAACTTAAAGCTCGTTTTCATAATCACCTGGTCTTATTGTAGCTATGCAAAAATAATGTAGTCAAGTTTGAGATCCGGAACTAAAAAATGACGCTCCCGTATTACACGTTCCCAAACTCTTGGGTAAAGCTTAGTGTTGATGATTTCGCTTATGTGTTCTTATACTAGATACAATGGAGCGGATTACGGAATTATTCAAAGGATTAGAATAAAACGAGAAACAAAAAGCTTACCAGGAAGTATAAAAAAATAGTAGAAAATAAGGCAGAAACCTACGGACTCGAATTCGACGCGAAAGCTTATGCATCCGATTAAAGTGATTTTATTACAGACTTCTTTCGACTGTTTCAGTGTATGCTCAATCTTGGCAATAATGGAAAAAAATATCCTATTCAAAATCAATATCAATGAGAAACATCTTCTAGATTTTTAACAAGATCATAATTATACTGAAACGAACCAGCGAATTCTAGTATCAAAAAACGTGTAGTTTTTTGATACTAGAATTCGCTGGATACCAGGGCTAATTTGCCCCATACTTTTTGGAGTGACGTTCCTCTCAGTTATCACAAAATTAATCTCGTTTCTAACTGCTGTAGTGAGAAATGTTAGCAGTGTGTTTTATAGGTAACAATACTTCGACCGCTGTTAAAAGGCATGCTTCATTGAGTGAAAGTTATTGTTCCCGGAGCCGCCCCTGAGCACTGATTAGGACGACAAATACCGTGTCTGTTGCAGATATCTAACTTGTACAAGTCTTACGTGTGTCCCTAAAATTCGCAGGTAGACATGTTGACGTTATCGAATCATCATAGTGAAGATTTCCTTTTTTAGGACAAGATCGTTGTGAAGTTCACCAGTGCCTTGCTTTTGTGCTTGTGCTTGCTAATGTTGCGGTTGTTAAATAAATGCATAAAAAAAACAACGAAATAAATGAGTCAACTTAAAACGTTATGTTTTAAGTTAATTATTGCTTCTATATTCAATTAACCGGTTTTCGGCCTGAAACGAAGTGTGTATGCGCTTCGAACTTTCAGCTCACATGTTTTTATGTTTAACGGGCAAACACCACCAAACCGGTCAATACCTCTGTTGTTGCTGCCGGCACTATTGTTGGTAAAAATAATTTTCAGTCGGATATGATTAACTGTCGCGGTGATTAGATGCCACACTTTATCCATCATCATTTAAACGACCGCAGGGAATTGCCGAATTTCAACTGACTATCATTTGCCCGCACTGCGAAGCAGAGTGCAGGGGCATGATGGGCTTGAAGAATGGACGAAATTATGGAACGTAAAGCAGATTCGGTCCTTGCAACAAAATACGAGGCTACTGATCAAGATAGAAACGAACTTGCTACTCAGACTCTTCTCCAGAAGAGGTCTCCTACAAGTAGGTACCTCATTTATTAGGATCAACATTATTAGTCACCGACTGTTGAATAAATAAAATTCCTATAAGTTCTAATACTTAATTGGTAGATTAGTAGAGTTAACGCAACATAATCTGCCCAGTTCTAAGTTTAAGGATGTAGTAATTGAATCGAAGAGTAACTTCAGTAAAGAATTGCTATAGCGAGAAATATGTATGTGAAATTTGACTTGTACAGTTACGTGAATATACGATATCTGTACTGCTTTGCCTCGCCAACGGTTTTCTTCGTTATGAAGATTCCGCGTGATTAATGCTGTTTTTGTTCGAGCATGGGTTCTTCATCAAGGCATTCCATGAACTGGAGGACAATGGATTCGCGGAGCCATCATAAATTCAGCAATGATTGATCATATGTTTTTAGATGGTTAACGTTTATTTGGCTTCTAATGTTGTACGGTACTAATGTTTGCCACAGAATCACTATCAATCGTTGCGCGAAAGCGAAACGCACCGCCCTAAATCGTCTGGGAACTTGTGAATTCGAATTAAATTTATGCCGCTCCATCTCGGACATATAAACAATGCTGAGCGCTTTGTGCTAGCTTATCTATATATAGATAATTACATACTAATTTAGCGTTAAGTAGATTATCGCCGCATTGTTGTTATTTAAAAAAAAAGATGGCCTTGAAAAATTACCATCTATTTCTCTAAATATTTCAGCTCTGAGTTAATCTATGGCTGATCTCTGATCATATTTCAAAGCAACTTCTGATAGTATTTTACGCTGACAACTTTATAGTCAACCTCATCTAGTGGGGAGCGCAATAGCTCAACGGAGGAAGAGCATCCATATGCCTAAATCTATACATCAATAGTTGCTAAAAGGTCTCTATTAATTTACGAATGCTCAACATGTTGGTGTCATTTCCGCTTTCGCACTTGTTCCTCGAGTCAATTAGGGCGCGCGCCTAGCAGGGAGTAAACATAAAAACTAACATTAACAACGAGCGTTATTAACACGCGCAAACAACGATTACTGGTGCCCATGCAAAGAGGACATTGGCCAGTGTGACGAAGCGTAGACGAGTCGCTGCAAAACCGGCGTTCGGCTTTTTCTCTTGTTACAATATTCTACCATTAGCAGTTGTGGTGCTTACAATAGGACAAACGGGAAATGGCTACTAGAGAGAGAAAGTGGAGGTTCCAGGCCAGGGCTATACGAATCAAATCATTCTATCATCACATACATGCATATCCAGTCCAGCTATTTTTGCTCTGCTGTATTCATCTTAATCATTCATCAATCTTGATCAACGTGTCATATTTAGATTGTTCGCGTACCCCAACATACTGATGAATCGCAACACAGACAAGAGGCTGTCAACACCAGCGTTCGCTCCCGATACTCCTGAAGAGCTCCTGGATGGTTAATGTGCAAGAACCTAGGTCCTCAAGAGACTGTCGCTTGAAGTGTAGGAGCACACTTCCGCACGATCCGTGAAAGCATAAAGGCCTTGGCAGCATTAGATGAAGGTGTGAATTCGTGGACGGTCGAGAGTAGTCCTTACGAAAATTTTATCGGAAGAAGGGTTGCCACCTCACAGGATTAAGTCACAGAAGCATCCACTTTTTTTCACACGAAGACATAGTGTCAATTCGTTTTCCCGAACACCTTATCGAACAGAGTATCACTCAATACATATAGTAGCATCCGTCGATGAGCCTGTACTAGCACAGTGAATGATGAAGGTATTTTCACAAGTTTCGTGGGCTTTAAGCGGCTAAGAAACACGGTAGAACGTAGATTCGGACGCGCTCACTAGGACAAATAAACAAGTCTGTTTCCCTACTATAAGGTCACCACAAAAGGCCAAAGAAACACCAATATACAAAAACATATCATTAAACACTTGCTTTGTACTAGTACTACTCTAGATAAAGTTCCCTGTGACTTAAACCGTTAGCCCCCGTGTCCGCCTCTAGGAGTTTTCAAGTTTTACTCTACCGCCACTCATTTACCCACAGGTCAGTCAGCAGTCACTGTCCAAGACAGGAGTGGCAAAACTGGGTACTCCGAGCGGTCAATTCTGGAACAGGACTGAGCTGAGCGGAGTGAGCGGTTTCCATGGCGCTTCGTTCTGATCTGTCCTGCTGCTTTTACTACAGATGTCTAACTGAACGGTCATCGGTCAGTTCGTCCGATGTCAGTGACGATCGAGTTGAACCCGAAGAGGCGAGTACGAAGAGAAGCAATTGCGAGTTTCGCTCGGTTGAGAGAGGGTTACTCGAGGACAAGACAAGGGTTGAGAGACCCCCGACCGGCCGCCTGGCGGATCCGCCGCAACCGCCACTCGGCATCACCCCGTAACCACCCCGTCTCCGAGGTCGCCACCGGGGAAAGTAATGCTGGGACACTGGCGTCGATGACCATACGCCTCGTAGCTTTTTCGAAAGGAGTAAGATGGGTAGGCGGGACTCTTCGTTCGAGGAGCAGCACACAAAGGCAACGTTTGACGAGTTAAAAAAACGTTGTCACTAGAAGCTAGTCGTTCCATTGAGCGTACATTAGATAACTATAATAGCAAGCTCTGCTTAACGAACGTAAGGCACCGACCAATATTCATCGGATCCTTATGAAAAATGATTAATTAGCATAAACACGCTAAAGACAAATGTAGCATTTTAAACGACGCTACCTAATCATGCCGTGAAATATACACAGAAATTGGTTATGAAAATAGTCAGATTTTGAAGTTCCGAAGACCGACTCGTACTGTTGAATTGGTCAGTGTGGGGTTCGAACGCAATACAGATCAATCAATAAAACTCTAATCAACTAATTCGGTTGACTAAGAATAGATTGGAGATGTATTATTAAACAAATTGAACGATTCCGGCGGTTCTCTGCCGAAGCGCACTGCTTGAAGGTTGCTCTGTGATGACGACGAGGCCTGGCATACTAGTCACAAATCTCTGCACACTCACATGAGTTCGCAGGCCGATTTCGTCTTTGTAAATAGAATTTTCTCGGAATAGGATTTCACATGAAAAATATAATTTACTTATTAGATAAAAAATGCATTATTGATCAATAAATATTAGTTCATAAGCGTATGGCACACATAAATGTATTCGCGAAACTGCCCCTATTAATATTAAAAAATATTCCCAAATATATTAAAAGCCTTTCTATAAGCTATCTCTAGACAGATTCCAGACGCTCTCGACCAAAAATACAAGCCCGTAGTGCTCTCAAATGAAGATTCGCTGGCGGAGAATGGAACCTTAGAGGGGGGTTGAAAATAAGTGTTTGGTGGTGTTCCGGCGGAAACAAGTCAGTCTAGACTGATCCCATACTCGACCCACATAAGTTTTGCCCTGGGGGCGCCCGTACGTAGAAGTTCTATTCGAACTTTGTGGAAAAAGTGAAAATGTTCTTGAAACTATTTTCGAAATATTCCCATGGAAAGGACTATGCAAATAAGACACTTTAAAATAATCGCATTGCAGAATAGCGGTGTCAGAATTGCTCTGATCATTGATGCAATACCGGAAATGACCATCAGCAACTTAGGAAGTTTCCAGTGTATGCGTAAAATCCCATCGCAAATTATCAATACGTTCTAATTATTTTTTTGTTTTTATTTCAGACGCCTATGCCTTACACAAAGGCAATAATATAAAAGTTACGTTATGGAACATTTAAACGTTAGGCAAGTCGAAAACATGCGAGAAATATCTACAATAGGTTTTTCAGAGGTGTTGATTGAATAAACTTCGTCGTGGACAGAATTACTTAGAAAACATTAAACCGCTCTGTAAAGATGGGATGTTACTAACTATCAGTATGACGTGGTACTAACATTATTTTAGCATGTAGCAGTGGTGATAGCACTTCACTGGAAAACCATCATATCATTTGAATTGGCCTGACGGAAGCTCGCCAGATTGTTTGGGCCTCAAACACCCAAGAGACGATCTTCGAGTTTCGGCTTCGAAGTACAATTAAAACAAAGCTTAGTTCGTCAAAAACATATGCCGTGAACAAATCTTGCTTGTGTTTCCTCAAATTAAGACACATTTGGTTGAACATCTTTTGTATAGTATCGGTGCTAACATTCTATGGGTTTGCTTTCTACACACTGAGAAAAACCAGCTCCGCAGTAAGGGACGCTATTATACATCACGGCATGATGATGTCCAAATTACGCCGAGAGGCTAAATACAACGTCTAGGCAATCACGTTCGTATTTCATCTCTATTTGAACATTTTTCGTCCTAGTTTGACCTTCGCTGACTCGTATACCAGGCCGAAACAGTTATTTCTGTATTTATGTTGCTAAATTGTTGAAACACTTCAAATAAACACTCTCCCTGAGTCAGAAGTAGTACATAAACACGTCGAATATTTGAGTTTTTATGGCATAGCCTATTCTCGTTATGATCTGTTCTGTATGAAAAGTTACGACATTGATAGCGTAGTCCTGGAGGAACACATCTCTATACAAGCAATTGTTGAGCTTTCATACACGTTAGATGCCTGGTTATAAAAAACTTTCATAAATGCACTGAGTTCTTAGGGCTATCGGATATCAGTGATCGTATCCTTTACTAACATATAGATTTTGACATTTAACGGATCGAACCTTACTATACATGTTGACTTCTAACAGCTTCTTCAAACAAAATCTGTGCAGATTTCTTTCTTTTTCTCTCATAGTCTCTTCAAACTGTTCAGCTTCTGCACAGTATTTTTAAAACTATTTTTACCAAAAATGAAATTGAAGTACACATTTAAAGGTTGAGGTAACAAAACGGGTACCCATGCGCTACGTTTATGCCCAGTTAAGCCATCACGTTAATAAGCATGACGCTGCCTAACGGCTTAAGTGCAGATGTAAAACTCGAGACATTTATTTTACCATGATAATAATGATAAAAAGACTATAATTTTATTGCTAGTAGACTATAACGTGTCTTACGATATCGAAACCGCCGCGATTTCTGGCTTCACCTCTCAATTTTTCAGACCACACGCATGAATGTACTTTCAAGCCACACTTAATACAACGATACGGTAACGCCTAGTCTCAACCAATCGCATTTGACTCGTCACCGTGGTCGGCGTGTCACAGAGAGTTAGTGGAGCGCGCCGCGTCTAACGGCGTCCGCACAGACCGGCCCCACTGAACCTCCGACGCGCTAAACAGCCGTTTCTGTACTCAGACTGATGAGTCGATGTAGTCGAGCGTGTGTCATTGCCCAAGAAAATACGTACTGCGAAACAGAGATTTTTAGCTTCTAGCCCTTTTTCACTCATATTTCTTCCATACGTTTTCGATTAGTGCTCGCACTCCCTTCCTACCGTTGTTATCCTTTCGAGTAGTCGATTCTGCTTGAGTCTGGGCTACCCAGTAAAAGCGCCCGACACCGACGACCTTCCACCACCGCAGCCCTAACTACTCTTCCATTGACCAAAAAGTAAACGGGTAGAGCAGAAGGTTCGTTGCATGTCGAATTATGTCTGTGTATGTGTGTGTTTGTATCTGGGCATCCTTCCGTCGATCTGCTTACTGTATCTATGTGTTTTTACGCTAGCGGGCAGCTCATCCACACATCGTGGGAGACGGCGACGGCGGTTTTCGTTGTCATCCAATGAATCGTAGAATAGCTTCCCTCCCATAGCGAGAGTCGCGGGCGGCTCTCTGAATAGGATGATTCAATCCAGAGAATCCACGCGACCAGTGGGGGTCGAAGGCCTCTTTCTAATACTGTCTTTTTTAGGAAGCCGGGGGATCACTGCGCCCCTAACATCTTCTCACCTTTTTGCTTGTATCGCAACCAAACCAGGAGTTAATACTGGTACTTCTATGGGCTCTAGTATTGCATTCAACGATGGTTGTGACCGCAACCACAAACTAACGCATTGTCTTCTCAACAAGTTATTTCGTTTCTAAAATCGTACGCAGCCTACGACGTTACCTGCGCGTCGAGGGCTGGCGGAATTCACTTGCCGGCGGAGTGAATGGAGCACTGGCAACCCACTGCAGCTGTTCCCGTATGAACACCATCGTTGGATAGTACTGGGAGATTACCGTAAGGTTTCTGGAGAGTTCATTTGTGTTTCATGTGACGATGCGGTGTTGTCGGGCTGAAGGCAGCTAGTCCCATTCAACATGATCTGCTAGCACTGATAATAACAGTAATAACAGTCTAACGAACCAATAACAGCAGACCCCCCCCCCCCCCGCTCGCATCGGCTCATACCCCCGTTGCGGGACCAGTTACCTTTGATGCTTATTACGTAGTCTTTCGGTGACCGGTTGTCCAATGCGGTACACTCCTTCCTCAAAAGGGAGTCATAGAGTGTCGGGAGAATCGACAAGAGGATTCGTTTGACGTTTATTCAGAGCATCGCGAAGAACTTAACACGTTCGAGACACGGTATTGCAACACAGCGAGAAGAGATCTTCTGGTCAGTCCGCAGGAAGAGAGAAGAGAATTTAAACAGCACTAAGTAAATGTGACTATCACGGCCAGGAGCCATGGTTGATACTGTAAGGGTAGGACGATATCGGTGGAGACAGAAAGAACGAAACAGATTCAATGGCTACGATCCAAATCTGGACGACCTAACTAGCGCCTTGCTCCGAAGCGAGCGTCGCAATGCTCCGGGGCTCCGTCAGCTCTTTGAAGCATCACTCCCGAGCAGCTACAGATCTGTTTTTGCTGCTGCTGTTGATCGTCCTACTGCTTCTACTAGTGTTACTGTCTACATAGCGTCGGTGAGTGAGTGAGCCGAGAATGCAGCGAAGATACCCCGCTGGCTGAAAGTGATGTCGGATCGGTGGCCGCGTCAAGGATGGCGGCGAAGGTGGACATCTGGAGACAACAGACGGACTTATACAACATCGTCCAGTGGCGTTGTCTTCGTCGTCATCATTTTAGACACATATATACATATATTGTAGACTATATATGTATTTCAGTCGTGTAAATCATGGTCATTGGCCGTTCGGGGTCCAAGTCTCGGTTCAACGTCTCGATTCGAACTAGCCAACGAGTCAGAGCGCGTCCTGCTGGAGGATCGAGTAAGCGCCCTAGCTGTTTGGAAGGGGTACGTTGTTCTAATGTAGGATTGAATCAATGTAGGTTAGAGTACGGTAGGGTAGGAGGTCGAGCGCGCGACCAGTAGCCAGGCCATAACGGGTTCTTTCCGAGTGTCTCGTGCCAGCTATGGCTCTTCTCTCTGGCAGTGGCGACCAAGGAAAGCACCGTGAGGCCCTCGAGATTCTCGAGATGTACAACGCTGCCTTACTGCCAGTAACTTTACTATTGCTTGTCCTTCGCCCGAATCGGACCAGATTCACTATACGCATACAGCTGACTGGGTCGTACAGACCCGTTTATTCACTTATATACAAGCTCATACACACATAAGTCCAGATGCAGCGGGAGCGGTCGGTTCGTTAAGACGAAAAGTAAGAAAAGGGTTCTACACGTCCTGCAGCCGTTGCTGCCGCTGTAGGAAGACACCAGCAGCATCACGAGAAAAAGTAGTGCGAGAAGAACCGAGACACCCGCTTAACTGGGACAGTCTGGTCCGTAAGTGGCAAAAGCTGAATGAACGGGATATTAGAGTTCTTCGACCCTTTCGTCTACTTCTTCTTCGTATTTCGCTACGAGAACAAATGGACGGCCTGAGCTCCATTGCGCTCCGTTGAGAGCAGCAACGACCCAAGTCAAGCGACAGTGAACATGAGCTAGATCGCGCACTGGTCATCTTATGCTGATATGCTACTGGAACTTGTAGGGGGAGGCTTGTTCTAGAGAAAGCGAAAGCTGCCGCCGGGCAACGAGCAGTATCGCGAAATGGTTTGGTCTTGTGGATCGTAAACGTTGCAAAACGAACGCGTAAAGCATTCATTCACTGGGAATGAGTCTTTTACGCATATGCATCGATATCAAAGGCAATGGTGCAGATGCAGGTATATACCGAATGGATAAAAAACAACCCAGACAGAACGATGATGATGATGCTTTTTGGTGGGGCGGACCCCCGACTCTCGAAGGCAGCCTGCTCTGGGGGCGATTTCAGTAGCGACAACGTGTGAATCCAACTGATTAAGCGGAGCACAGGCTAATCTACATGTGGTTAGACGCTGTTTACTTGATTTGCAGTGAAGCTTTTGTGAGAATAACGACGACGGCTAGGAAACACGCCTCCGATGCGGGAACGGATCGAACCCGCAGTTCGTAAAACCGTCCGCTCATCTCGGTAAATTGTGATCAGCAGGGTTCATTTGCTACGAAACGCAAGATGCAGTAACAAATGAATGCAGCCCAATAAATAGCAGTGAGCAAGCTTATTACTAATAGGAAAAATAGCTTCTGCTTGGTATAGTAATGAAAGGTGTTTAGACATTTTATCGTGAATGTGTACAATATCGGGAATACTATGAATATAGCTTGGGTAATGTCAATTTTCGTTTCCTCTATTCTGAACTTTGTTTTTTTTCTCTTTCAAAAACCGCATGGCATAGAGTTTCGACCAATAAAAAGTTCTAGTTTACATGAATTAAAGTAGTTATAACTTAAACGGTGCGGTTATAGTCATGCCGGACGTGGCAACCGTCCCGTACTCTCTAGGTTTTCTGACGAGTTCCGCAAACGAAGGAGGTGTTTGCAAGTAAATACTCCGGGATGGTATCGTTCGAAGCAGATAAAAACTAGTTCTCCGATTTGTGTAATAAATTGCCTATGACTGAATGTTTTTTAAAGTACCGTCAACCGTAGCCGTTGACGCACGCCAATCTCTTAATTGAACGTCCCCATAATAACGCAGCGGTATCATGTTTGACTGCGGAACAAATAAGGTAGTCTAGCTTCGAATCAAAACAGACACGGACAGTTCCGTGCAAAGACGAGCCAGACATCTTAAGCAATGTTAACGGTTCAAGCAGCGGACGTAACACCTGACATATTCGATCTCCTATTTGCCCAGAAAACTAAGAATTAAGCTGGCAGCATCTTATTTAAACTACTCGGACTTTTTTGTAAGGTCCTGCCTTGGTTAAACATCGTTTCAGACTGCAAGATTGAGAAGGCTGTAGGTGTTTTGGGTTTCGGCCAGCCCTGCGCTTCGTGGTACTTCGATTTTTATACCAATTTACTCATCAATGCTCCACCCTCCATTAGTAATACATCTGTCACATCACCAGAACGGTAGCGATTATTCATCTTATGAGTTATGATTATTTTGTATAAGCTTTCTTGGATACAGACACACAAAAAGTACTCGTAGCATCCACATACATCTACCCAAAATGCATGTGTACTATCGTCATTTATTTCAGTATAATAAAACGCTACAATGGTTTAGCCTAAACATGTTAACTTTATTCATTTTATTACGATATATTTTTAGATTTCCAAAAATTACCCACGGCGCTTCGGCATGTTACTGGATTTCTACATTGGATTAATGTAGCACCGAGTGGCGGTACCAGATATCGGATCTGCTCCTCAAGTTAACCCACTTACTTATTTCTGGTCATCGACACCATGCTGGGCTCGTCTAAACTACTGTTTCCAACAGTGGGTCAATGGAAGATCCGCACACGACGCTCCGGAAGCTTCACGACCGTACCGGATATATCTGCATAGTGCACCAATGCAGTAGTCTTCGAATCCCCCCCCCTCCCCCGAATCCATCCTGCTCTGTTGTGCTCGGAGCGCTGCATAAAAAGCTAGCCCTATTACAGACTGTACACTGCACAGTGTACCACATAGCCCAATAGCCCATAGTTAGGCCTTCTTCATCGGTGATTCTACATGGCAGCTACAGCAGGAAATCAGGGCCACGGACAAAGTACCAGGTCCATTTTGTGTTGCGGGTGTCTCGCTGCCCGGTTGCTCCATCGAATAGCGGAGGGCGCAGGATCAAAGGCGGATCTCGCGCGACAACCTGGCGCGACCGGATCTGCAAACACCGGCTCTCTAACCGGATACCGGACTTGTTCGCTATTTTGTAACTTCTTTAGAGCGGACTGCTGATTCTTCCCGTGGTCTCCTAAGCTTCTCTCTCTCCCTCTCTGTGCCCTCAAATATGCATCGATATTCACGTTACCTTAGCCGAAAGCATGAAGGCTTAGATATATACATGTACTAGTAGGACAGCGAAGACATATTTCGTGTGACGCCGTGATCAGCCAGAAGAGCCGTGGCATACGAACCCCCCTAATCAGGACAACACTGAGCCTATCGGAATGAGTCAAATATAGGAAGTACGCTTTGCTGAAAAACAGATCTCTTAATTTCCACCAGCAGATAGGCTGATCTAAAAGAGAAGGGTTGGCTGCTAGAACAGACTTGATATCACACCCGAATCGAACTTTATAGTCTTTAATGGCGTAGATGCAGTGGAATAACATAACAGCTGTATCCAGGCCGGCAGGACATAGTCGAATGGATAAATGGAAAGGCGTGCCTATGCTCAAACGAATTGGTGTCGCGAGCAAAAGGCAAGTCAGCATTCTGTCCTGAGACCGGAAGCTCTCGGAAACACAGACTCAAGAAGCATTGGCCTGAAGCTCATTCGGCGCCAAAATCAGGATGCGCCTATCCAAGGCCACAGTAGACATTAGGGGACCGGTAAATCCCCGCATTGAATAACCATATAATGATCAGAGGCGCTTTGCGTTGGGGCGGTTTGAATATATAAACGATGCCATCAGGCGATTATGATGACTACTCATACTTCTGATTAGTGATGAATTTGAGCTTAAAATGACAGACTATTGAAGAATTGGTCTTCCGATGCGGCAGTCCAAGTAATTGGGAAAGCACCGCCCATATAATAGCTTATAATCAACCGTCAGATTTAATTTATTATCTCAGATTGCGTTTTAAGCGTGGAAGCGATACTTCTATTAATAAACTACGAGAGGTTCGGGGAAACCGAGTCGGCCAGACATCACATAATGAGACCTGCGTATAATTTAGCGTACACAAATGCTACGGTCACTCGCCAATAAAATTCTTTACTCCAGGAAAATTGAAAATGTCACGATAGCAACCTCTCGATTCCTTAGGCGAATCTTGTATAACATACTATTCGTCAATATTTAAAATGAATTAGGGACAGATAGCTCGGGCCCGTTTTTTCGTAATAATTAATTTATTTAATAATAGATTTCAACTCAAATCAACTTTAGAGATGCCGGTACTAGAAAGGTAACCAATCGTTCCGAACAATCAGATTTAGTTAATAAATTACCTATTACCTAAAATAGCCGGAAAAAAAAACCATTCACTGCCACCCGGACGTTTTATCAGTGTAATATACGGCAAACATATAAATCAATGCCGATGTGTTTGACGTTTAGAAACCTGCGAACGGCTCCTCCCGATGCCTAGGAAATCCGTCACCTAGTTTATGCGTAAAGCACTTGCATCTATTGTTTTCAAACAACTGGTTTTTCCATTACAGCCGTTGCAATATGGCGCCATCTTCAAGCATTTGGTCCACATAATCTAGAAGTTAAAGGGGAAAAAAACAACTGATATACGGAAAGCAAGACTACTGCATTGATTGCTGCCGTGGTAAATAAAATTTAAGAAAAGTTAGTCCTTCATATTTCAATAGCTGCGTTAACTAGCAGCGGCGGAAAATTCACGGAATATCGTCGAACAAATACAGTTCTGGAAGGCAAAATCGATATTTGTCTAACTGCAACTGGTCTGAGATAGTTTGTCATAGAAAACAAAGGCAGATTGCTTTCTGGACTCAGTGGATGATCAGATATTAAGGCAATGTCGATATAAGTGAGGTAAAGGATACCGTTTCCGATTATGGTAATAAGTGTTTTTCAACCTTTTCATATTTAGCGCAATAGAAGTTTGCGCCCCGTTACGCCTCATCGATCGAGGAATAGATCACCATATAGTATATGAAGCTCTATAGTAGAGTTTCGTCGAAATGTCTTATATGATCTGTAAGTTCGAAAGACAATAGTGGTAAATAGCCAGCAAATGCTAAGCAGCAGCTATACGGGTGCACTGTTAGCAACAAATAAATTAATATTAAAACTTTTACGTACGCCTCTACTGGCAACCTAATTAAGTCGTCTTGTTTGAGAACAGAGGTGGCGGTCGCCCCTTCCAGCGGTACGAAGCGATCCGTGTATCTGCGCTTGGTATCAAGCCTAGATCACGACGTGTCCCGGAGTTTGGTAGGCTAACACGTTACCACTACAGCATCAGAGGGCCCAATAATCTATGACGAATGCCAATGGAAGGACAGATTTAGGGGTTATATGGCCACTAGGTTAAGCCGGTTGCTTCCTCTCGACCCCAAGAAGACTCAAAAGCTATCGGAAGCTATGAGACATTCCAGGCAGCCGAGAGTGCGCCAGAAAAAATGCTTACGCGAACCTGGTCTGCCAACTGAGACGGAGTCATTAATTACAGGGAGATGACGAAGTACAGCGGGGTTTCATGCTACGCTTCAGCCGTTCAGTGCCTTAAACGTAATCTAAGGAACACTCGCTATTTCGTAGTTGGAATCGAATATTGGGGTTTTTGCATTGAGATGATGCAGTTATCTCATGTTACACCAACTTTAAATTACCTCTCCGAATGCGACTGAAAGGCACCAAATTGTCGTGATATAGAGTTTGTTCATATAAAGTTGTTTGCCGGTACCTCAGTGTTTCCGTTGGTCTCTATATTTTTGTAAATGGCAAAACGAAGTGGCCTATTTGTGCTACGTTAAAGGAGCGGAGACTTTTCTTAAGGATAACTGCAAATTGTATGGTCCTTCAATGGTGGCCGAAACATTTCTTCTGACTTCGACCATTTATTCGAACTTAACAATGGCCTATCAGGGCTATTATTTTTAATGTAGAAATGTTCATTGACAGGCGCCATAAGCAGCCGCTTTCGGATTGAGGTTACAACCCGACTGTGTGGTGTCAGATATTGAAATACACAGATAGGCATAGCTTCCGAAATAATAATGCGAGACTGACGCATACATATTTTATCATTATTAATATCAAATAAGCGTGCCATTTGCTTAAACTCTGTTGAAACGCATGGACTGTAGTTCAAATATAGAAAAAAAATTTACCTTTTTTGTAGGCTTTTGGAAATTCCACTTGATATGTTCTTCAACAGAATTATCGTGACTTTTTTTTTGTCTCGTGTCCGGTGTCTTACTCTAACGGTTTTATTTCTTCCGAGTCATCGATAATGGTTTCGCGCGCTATCACGATAACTGTATTTTATTCATCAGCACAAAATTGATAAATCACGGTCCACATTTACTTAATAACCTGGGTTGATGCCCACTCACTAATTTCTCACTTGAACTTACTTTTCGTCTCTTTTTTACTAAGTAAACGTTCAGTGTTTGTTCTCTTCTATTCACGCTTGTCTCGATTTGTATCGTTTTTGTTCTGTAATCGTTATTGCCTCACACAGCCTGAGTCGCAACTTAATTTCTAGCTACCGCACGCACTACAACATGTGGCATACGCGTACATTGTCCATGACAAATACTTGCGACATATAGCAGCCGTCAGCAATCCATGCACTCTGGAACTGTCCTTGGACTTCTGATCGCTTTTCGCAAGTCCGTGCTTCTCCTTTTGGCTGTTCTTGCTGCCCGATCTTCCGATAGCGGACGACAGTGGCCTATCCATGCAGAGCACGGTACCACGCAGGCCCGGCTAAATCAACCGCGTGCGTCTGCCTCGTTGCCTTGCTTTGTCACCTTGTGGGCACTGTCTGGGCCTGTCAGGGTCTAGTCCGTCGACGGCACGGAGACCTGCTGTGGCCTGCGTCTTTGGGGCGCCGTAAGAGCAAGCGCCTCCTCTTCAGGGCGGGGCCTAAAGCTCCGCCAATCGCACCTCGCCACTAGGACCTTTTTTGTGATGGCGATGCGCTCCGGCAATCGACGAAAAGCACGGGCACACGAATTCTTCTCGTGACGTTTGGCAGAGCTACAGCGCCAAGGGGTCTCCGGAAGGGAAAGTGATCGAGGCCGCTCAAGCAGCAGGGAAAAAACAGGGACAAGTACAGCGAGGAGGACAATCTGGAAAGCTAACTGAAGATATGTATATATATATATATGTATATAGAAAGATTTTAATGATGTAAGGTTGACGATAGCTCACCGTGAGGTTTCCTTAAGTAAAAAACGAAATATGGAGAAACAATACATTGGGAGTAAACCAGTAAGTATGCACAAAAATAGTAAACCCAACAGATGCACATGCACCTGAAAGCGTTTGTTTATCAGAGAATTGTATGGTCTGAATGCAATAGATCTTCCAAAGTGAAGATATGGTGGAAAAATGCACGATCGCTTGCTGCTCACGGAAATAGTGCCTAGTGATTTATGTTGAGAAGGGAGCGTTCTGAAGTTGGCCTGTTTACTGAAACAGCCTGAGTAATAAAATAGTCGATAATAAATGAGAAGAAGACCTTTGCCTGATTTTTTGGCCTAGAATCTTTACACAAAAAAAAATAAAAACGGTTACGCCTATATACGTGAATTGAGTGCTCGTAAGCAAACGCTTTCATTTTATTCGAACCATAATAGATTTCCAGATTGCGGTGTCATTATGTTGTGTTTCGAAGAAAAAAGCGGCAACTGTTAGCATACATAACGAGGTCCGATGCGCGCATCTAGAGAATTACTCACGATAGGCCGGTCAGGTAAACTATCTACTTTTGATGTCGTCAACCGGTCACCGTCATCTCTGTGATAGTTTATGATAATGATAACACGATGCGTTAAAGAGGACTCGCTCTAAACAGAGACAAACTGGCCACCCTGAATAGGCTCTACGCTTTCCCAAATGCTCACCCTAACGCACGCAGCGTCAACAAAAACCTCTCGTAGATCACCTATTCGTTTAATCCACAAACAGATTAATCGCAGACAGCTATCGTAATCCGTGTTGTTCGGTCGTAAAAAAAGGGCATTTGAAGTGGGAACCACTAGTGCGCCCTCCTAGCCGGCTAGCATCATCATCAACAAGAGTACCCAATGAAGCCGCCCATGGAGGTTCAACATCGAAGACCTATGGCCAAAAATAAATTGAATAAGCCACTATTTACTAGCTCTGCCCCCTAAAGTGCATAGGAATCAGGCACTGTTAACAACAGAGCCTTTCCCCAAGCGACACACCCGTTTCTAATAGTAACCGTATTTCCTTGGCGTCATAACTACAAAAATGTAACAGTCAACAATAAACAGGCCAGCAGAGCCTGCCTCAGCTCTTTGCCACCTGATATTAACGTGGTCAACAACAGGTGAGCGTGACAGAAGCATGATTTATAGGCGCTGTGGTCGAGATTGAGACAAAAGAGTCGGGCTACCCTATCGATGGCTACGTAACACCAGCTTGGTAGGAACCCCCTGGACAAGTCTGGCCGATGGACACCCAGGGATCCCACGGTGGCCCGACCCCTCAGGGCACAACATGTCAGTTTGGTGCTTAGGCTGCTTGTTCCCTCAGTAGCTGAATGTCGTCAGTGTTCTCCCTTCGTTCAGGTAAGCTCGATAGAGTTTCTTAAACAGGGAATGTGCGCGTAGCGTCATAAAAGTACTTCTCGGTCTGTTCTTATTTCTACTGTGGTTAGTCATATCGCTATTTGGCTATGTTACTGTGAATTGTCGTACTCAGCCTTTTCGGAAAACATCGAATTCTGCATTTACGAACGGAATCAAGCTCCTGTAAGATATCCTTTCTATTAGCCTTCTTTGTATAGAAGCAACCTCAAGCTCAAATCAGATGTATCAAAGATGTCCGTGTTGTTTCAAACCACAACTATTCTGCATAATCGAGAAAAACGAAAAGGTTATAGATAGTGAGGCTTCGCTAGCCTGACGATCCTACGGAAGGTCGTAGATTCCTGTTCGAGATTCACTTAACGATCGTTCACTGTGCACAAAGCAAAGGACTGAGCTGGAATGGAGACGGCGGCGCAAATGGCGAAGCGTCTTGACCCTTTTGTCTTGCCTCCGTGAGCCAATCGACGAATACACACCGCCGACAATGTCGAGGAACTATTTCGAAACATTCAGTCACGCAAGAGCTAATGGTACTCACGACTAATAGACATGTGCTCATATAGACGTGTTTTGCATTCAATCTGCGGCGCTCGGAAAAACAATGATATTGAAAGCGGCTTAGACACTGTGAGAGGTGCTTTTCGACTTCTACTCTACATATAAGATCCATAACGGAGTTCTACAGGACCTACAGCGAGCTAGAAATGGTCCCTTGTCTATTGGGGCTTGTTAGTCAGCAGCGTTTATTTCGACGGAATCTTTAATAACGTCAAACAAATAGGAAAAGTAATGAAACAGTTGAATCTTACCGTTCGTGTGTTGGCAACAGATAGCCAGTTCAGTCAGGGGTTTTGAAACTTTAGAAACAATATAGATAAGTGCAGCATTAATTATAAACAATTTATGCGGTGCAGTCCGCATTATACGTTTCCGAAAATAAATTCTACATTAAATGCCACCGTTGAGCCCCAAGCAACTAAACGCTTTACTGTAGGGAGCTGAATAGAAAACAACATGGAGGATTCTCCCCCCATGAAAGTAGGTGAGACATGCCTTTAATGGGAACCGTCATAGAAGCGCGTGAGCAATTAGAATCATCCATTTTACAGGTTTACAAGCAAGAGACTGTAAGGAAGTCACCGTACGGATTCGTTTTTAAAGACCGAAGCATTACGTGTACGTAATACCTAAATCTGTACAAAAGTACAATGTATTACTAATTAGCCGCAAATACACTATACACTGATCTAAGGTATACTTGTAGTTACAGTGTAAGTTCGTATATTATACTTTCGCGTACCTCTTCCCCATACCTATATGACTAGCTAGTCGTACAAAAAATCGTGCAGTCGATGAACGAAAAACTAGTGGAACTCTTTCTTATTCTTTTTGTACTTTTAGTTCATAATAGTTTGGCAAATCTTGAACGGCTAACGCCATAAGGTTAACGTTAAAAAAAAACATGTTTATAGCACCATTTCTCTCACTTATCAACGGACGCCATCTGTTCGTATGCAAGGTGCCAGCGAATGCTAGATCTTAAAATGAATTGTATATGATCAACTTCAATACCTCATCCAGATCGACTATTATGTACGAACGTTCGTACCGTCCCATTAAACGCGCCACTCATCGCGACCCGATTGACCCTGTCGTTGAACAACGCCTTACCTTTTTCACTTTCCCCGCGGCTGAGAAGACATCAAAACATTGATGCACGTGGCAGCCACGGCTTCAGGGACATTGTTGATAAAGCATTCCCTATCCAAAGTTATTTCCTCTATCAATCTTCTTCTATGGTCAGGTGTCCGTCTATCGGGCAATGGGCCGGCAGCGCCTCGAATTGCTCTAAGTTAAACTAACCTAGCGCCCGCCGCTCGCTCCGAAAACACATAGCAAAAAAAGCTTCACCAGCCACCGCGTACTTAGCCATCTCACCCGTGCAGAGATCATTAGCGTGGGTGTGTGTGTGCAGCATATCTTCTGTAATGCTAAGCTATTTTACTCCCGCTCTTTGATGTCGATTACGATGGACATCGAACCGTCAGCCGGTGATAACTAGCCATTCCAGAGCATAAGCTACCATTAAACTAAGCTAAACCAACGACCGGATACAACATAGAGGCCAGTGGCGGGATCCAACGAACGATAGGCCCTAGCGGAATAAAGTCTGTCCTCTTTTTTCTCCTTTCCTATCGTTCATTGCTCTTTGTTTCTGTTGAGACAGCGCGGAGCAATCACAGATAGGGCGTGAGGCCGGAGAAAGTAACGGGTCTGCATCGATGATGTCCATATTTCGGAAGAGTGCACGCCGATTCCGCGGTCACTTCCTGACTACCTTTGACCTCCGACAGCGGCGACGTTCGTGGCTGGTTTAGAAGTGAACGCTTGCGTCGAATAGAACCAGTCTGTCCTGCTTATCTCGCGGTTCTTCTCTTTCTAGTAGAAACTGTAGCAATTGGTGTACAGAGGCAAATCGACGCCTGATCTGATTGATCGGTTCGTTACATCGGCTAGCGCCAGCTAGATGAACATTAACAACTCATATTGGGGTTCTTTGTGGCGGGTATACGGTCCATAGCGGGTGGGGGGAAGTGCACCGAACGCTAAGAAGCCTTGTAGGGGCTTGTGAGTATACTGAGAAGCGACGCAAGTGCAGGTCTACAAAAAAGCAAGAGATTCAATCTCCGCGATGTAGGCCTACATTTTATTTAAGGTTCAAATGAGTTTTGTATGAGTGACCTTGAAAAACATCGTATGCAGCCGAACGGCCTCTCCGTTCAGAGATCATACTTTTTCGTTTTCGCTCGTTCAAAAGCTGGGGTACTGCTTCTATTTGGGGGCGTCGTATAGTCGGGTCAACACGGTATACGATTTGCGGGTCTCAGTTTTTAGGTTCGGCTCCTTTGCCTTAGCCAAACATTGCTCTGGGTGCGTAACAGAAAACTAATCGCGTATTCGTGTCCACGAAAGACGCAGGTCTTGAGCGAGGACAGTACCTTATTGAGTATCACTAGGTATAACGGACAAGCACGCTACCATTGTACAACAATCAGAGCGACATGACGTTTGTATAGCGCGCTTGTACAGATTGCTCGTGAATATACTCTATTATGCAGTATCACTGTATCAACAGTATGAATAAAAACTGCTTACAAACTACCCAACGGGCTACAATTGAATGGGGAGGTTTGATTTCCGCATCATTTGTCAATAGCGAGATATGAACCAGATTTTGCAACATGTCACCAAATACAGACTAATTGATCGCTGCGAGTCCTTATTACGTTGATACGGCACAGAATGAGTGAATCGACTGCTACGGCCTAAATAGGTCAGGCAGCGAAGATTGAGGTATTTCGAGCAGAAGATCCTAAAGCCATCCTACTAGCACTTATTCCAAAAGAAAATAATAAATTAACGGTAGGCAGTTTGTTCTACAAGGTACAAACTGTGACTAAAAGTTATTTAATTTTGTGTGCCATTTATATATTCAAGCTCCGTACTGAGGTCGGGTTGCAATCCTATAATACGATGGGTTACATTGTCTATTAATAATTAGTGTTCTTATAAATAAAACTGTTCGAATATTATATTTGCTATTGAATTTGCAAATGGATGCCCTCGTCACAACTGCGCTCAATTATCCACGAAGATAGGACAAAAGGGCCATAAAAAAGGTGATATTTCAAACAACTTATTTTTGTTGGATCGAATTAGGCAACCCGGATTAATACAGGACCGAGGAACGTCAATTCGAACGTAGCAATGATTGTTCAAGTCATCATAAAGGTTCACCGCTTCTACATACTCTTTATCCCCGACAAATATACTTGCACTACTAGAAACGAGTAAAGCGCTGTACCTACCTTAGTCTACGCTTTAAAATATCTTGTTTATTCTGCATTTATATGTAATAAGATTTTAATAATTTTCAAAGTAAATTTCACGAAAAAGCAGATTTTTTTTCGTAAACGTTGCATCCTATTATAAATTACGTAGCTATACCCTTACCTATTAACATCAGAAACACATTTAAGCCTTTCTAGGTCCTCACATCCTTATATGTTTGCTTATTTGTCCTATTCTCTCCTGTCATTCTTCTTCATCTTCTGCTCGAAATACCCCAATATCCCTTAACCTTCCCTGCCTAACCTACTTAGGCCCTACCAATCGACTCATACTATGCCGTATCAACCCTACGACTATTATTACCAAGCTTAATTGCATTCACCGATTCTCCTCCGGGAGCCAACGCGCCCGGATTCGGCGTGCGGCCATCACTGCAATGCTCTATTACTGTGCCAGCGTACGGTGTCCGTGTCGGCGTTCGCACTTCCGGTGCAATGACGCGGAAGCCCGCCCGTCGTTCTCGCTAGTCAGGTCCCTGAGACGACTCAGATTGAGTCAAACACCAAGGCTGCTGTAGCCTTTAGCGGCACTACCTTAGGACATGTCTAGGTGGAGAAAGAGATAGGTAAGGAGAGGTTTGTACGACTTCCTTGCTTCTTCAAGACCGTTCCTTCGACCTAACCTGAGTCCCGAGCGTCTAGGGCCTAGCACCACACGTTTAGGTCTGTACATACTATGCCACCTTGGCTTCCTTCTATGGCCCGTTAGTATCACTACCAGTTTCCTATTCGCCTTTAGTTATATTCTACGATAACTTATCGTTCGTCGAAATTCGTTGGATCGAGAGGGCTACCGCAGTGACTTGTGAGCAAATCAGCTTCATCCTTCTGCTTTGCTTCAATCAGCTTTTGTCTGTCCACTCTGACGGAATAAATCGTTGACTTATTGATCAACTCATTAGATAGACTGGTCATACTGCATGCCAGATCTAACAGAGTTCACGGGCAGGCGAGTAAGAGGCGAGAAGGGCTCGCCGAATGGACCGATCGAGACTTGAACCTCGGAAGTGTTCGACGAAACCTTTCACTTGCTTACATGTAATTTATAAAATACTGTGCGAGGGCGTCTTGTAAAACAGATGGATACTGCTATCAAGCCGATGCAAGCCTAGGATGAAGACTGTGGGAATTGAAAGTATTAAAACTTACGACAAAATCGTGGATTACGGATAGCTATTATCATTCTGTGGTCGTCAATACGATAGACGATTATCAAACTTTGCCTCCTTTCTGCAAAAAGCCGAACAAGCTTGCTTTGCACAAGAGCATCAACCTCATGCATAAATAGGATGGTCTACCGGAGTAATCGCATACAATAAAATATAAATAAATGGTAATAGTACCGTGTACAAGTGCTCTTTCATCGTCATTCGCTGCCCTTTGGTTTGGAGTGCCTCAAAGCTTCCGGCTCTGGAATCTTCTGGATATGCATTTATTAGTTGTGTACCGCGCAAAAGCCTTGCGGATCAATTTGTGCTACCACATGCAAAAATCTGCTCTGAAAAATCTATCAAGAAATTTTCAATCAGCATTTTTCGATTTCTCAAAAGTTGACTTCTTAGAGGTGACGCGTAATCTCGGCACTGTTTTGCGGCCCCTTGGTGGATACCTGATGTCTGTTATTTCGCTCCTTACAGCTAGTAAATCCCAGGCCGACTTGTCATTTTGTGAGAACAAGGGCGCTCGCCTCTATCTCGGTTACATACAGCCTCAAAGAAACCTCTGCCAATTCGCGTGGTCTTCTTTTAGCGCATCCGATAAATAATCTAGTCCTTTTCCTTCAATTCCGAGACCGGATGCTTATGGATCATACGAGGAATTTCCAACCAAGACCAGCATTTCCACCAGCGATTATCGGCTTCGCACTGTTCGATCGACTACCAAGAAGAAGAAACCTCATTTCTTGCAACTCTGGCCTCTATCCTGGCCTCGCATTGCGTTTAGGCGCTCGTATGCCTTCGCCCCCTTCGGGAACGGCAAAGCCTTTTTCCTATGATACGAGCTAACCATCTGCATATCTGGCTCTGTGACAGTAGTTATACGGCGGTTACGAGAAAGACCAAGATTGGAAGACCAAGATGCCTGTATGCAGTGGAAGCGCAAGGGACAGCTGTGAGTGTTAGAGAGTTATACACCAAGGCTTGACAATGGCGTCAATAGTAAAGGAGCAAGGCCCTCGCATTGGAATCAATTATCTTCCTTGTTTATTGTAACCACAGTGGTCCACTATCCGTATCCCATCACTGTAGGACCGCCTCGGGGGAAGAGTTATTTATCGAATGCATTCATCATGTATTTAATGGGAATGCTGTCTATGGCGAACGTATTGTGAAGGCATCACCGAAGCCGTTAGACACAATGGGTGAAATGAAGTCGGATGGGTACAGTGTTTTATTTATGAGGTATTTGCGACTCATATTAGGGAGCAGGTGGCGTCGTGTTTCAGCGCGAAACCTGAGTTTGTGATTGAGGAGCACCGCAATATCAAAGGATGTCTTTAGCCAAGATGTTAATAAGAATAAAGTAAAAAGTCCGATCTGCGGAACAGTTACTATAATGCTGCGGAATATTTAATTTCTAAATTAATCAGGACAGATTACACCTATGATAAGGATCAAGCTACTATTATTAAGATATTTTTCCTATATTGATATCTTTGTAGAACCATATTATTCGATTTAACATGCGTTTACACAGCGAATCTGTTTGCATTCCGACTGAAGCATTTCCGACAGTACATCCAGTCTAAAATAGTTGGCTATTCCTTGTCTTCCATCAGCACTTGTTCACGCCTGTCAATTAGATAAGCCGCCCTCGAACAAGGCCACTGATCCGGTGGTCTGAATCCCTCACTCTACAGGCGACAAAAAACTGATAACGACGAGCCTGCGTTCAATGAACTTCCGACTCTGCTAATCAATATTTACTTGTAGTAACTGGCAGCAGAGCGTTCCTGCATTATTGGATAAAGGCAAACATCATTTCCCTAACGTTGGTGTCTCGTGAAAAGTATGAAGTTGTTCGTGATCGACCATCCGGACGCGCCATAGCAACTCCGATTGATTCCGGCGATCGTGGCCGTTTCCAAAGTATACCACGGAAGTGAGGGCAGAGGTGGTGGCGCGATAACCAATTTGTCATTTTTAAAGGAAATTTACGAAAGCTGCTGGAAACGGCTAGCAGTACACAGCATTCGAATACACGCCAAATCTACGGCGTGACGCATAGCTGAGAGAGGACGCACTACTTCTATGAAGGGTACCTGGATGTCATGCTCTGTGTGAGCTTTCTGTATCGCACGCCACTTGCCCGATTGGAAATAGCTCCATTGACGTCATCTTGCTCCGGATAACCCAAAACACCTTCGATTAGGAAGTGTTCCTTAGCTGGGCGGCTGTCATACAACATTAGCGGTAATTATAGACCACACATTGTCTCTGTCGGTAACCGCTAAAGGTAACTGTAATAGGGGATGGACCAAAGAGAAACTGTAGTGCTTGACAAGCCGGCTGGCGACAGAAAAAATATCGGCGTACAGCCTAAGTACGCGGCCGCCTTTGATTCGGCCCAAGCGGACGTTTGGGCGCTATCTTCCTTGACAGATACAAATGAATTATGTCCAGCCAGCCAGTCAAACCAGTGGTTCATCTATTTTGTTATTTATATTCAGTCGGTGACGATTGAGTCTCAAAGGACATGGCGCTAGGCGATGCGACCAGCTGCTGGACGAAAGACGGATACCAAGATTTCGAATGTCAAGAGGTTGTTGCATAGAGACGCGTAGAGGCTGCATATGTTGAAGCAGTTATAGTTCGTCCCTTGTTCATCCTGGTGCTTCTAGTACTCTCTGTTGCATCAAAGCCATTACCGAAGTTGAAACGCCATGCAAACCTGAGCACGCTGAAGGTTGAACTTTTATGGTACTGTTTAGTAGGGCATAGCCTCCAATGTGTAATGTACTGACAAATAAATACATTGTGGTATGAATATGTGGATGTATACTTGTGCAGAGATAGGACGCGGGTCGTTGTGTGAAAAGCTTATTAGAATCTATTATTTGTATTTGTACACAAATTATTGTATTACGCTTTTCTTTGGTAAACTTATATAACAAAGTGTAGATCATTAGTGGTTGAGGCTTGTGTGTTCCCACATAAAGGACTGAAAAAATGGTCAAGTTCTTCTCTCCCGCGTCTTCGTTTGGCAATTAACCAACATTTAGATTCTGGCCAGATTCAGTTTGCAAAGTCCTTCTAATAAAACGGGTCACTTGATTGCAAGTCGGGATTTGCATTTGTTATTTATCTATAGGTACCTTTTTAATAATTTAACTATTCAAGTTTGC
Organism: Varroa destructor; assembly: GCF_002443255.2. Lineage (NCBI taxonomy): Eukaryota > Metazoa > Arthropoda > Arachnida > Mesostigmata > Varroidae > Varroa > Varroa destructor. The sequence continues at coordinate 42,005,782 of NW_019211455.1, read as the reverse complement.
ACGGAGTTTCTAATTGTGTTTTTTTTATAAAAAACTAAAATACGCATATTAACCGAGCACGAAACACATTTGATTGTTTGTATATTGGAAATTTGTCACTTCGATTAATTAGAGATCTTGCGTTTACCTTAAGCTTTCGTTTTTAAAAAGTCGCTCTGAGCATCCTAATAAACACATGGGATTTGTACGACAAGAGGCTCCCCTTTTGCAATCGTCTTTGAATTCTACTGTGTTTCACACGAATTCCTCTAGTTAATATACACTCTATACCTATATCGGTCTGTGTATATTCCTTGGCGTGCACACATATACACATGCTTAAGGACGTCAACTACAAATCGTATTAGCGCCTCTTGAATTGGTTCCTGTCGCTGCACATGCAGCAGGACTGCCTGAACAATCTCGCCCACTGCCTACAGGCAGTGACTGCTATCACTAACAGTCAAGGATCGTACAACCCTTACAGGACCGCCACTCCAGGACAAATCCAAGTGCGAAGGGTGTCACCCAGCTGATCTGCTGGCTCTTGATCCTCTGCGTCCCGTCGCGCGACCCTCGCACGCGATCGAAGCCTGCGTCGCTAACGCAGCCCTGCAGAAGTCCTACTTGTAGTTAACATAGGTTGGGCGCTCCGTATAGTAGCAGCTAGTTAATAGCATCAAGTAGGCATCTTACTGTGTGCGCGCGGCCATTCGGACTACGGAGTTTGCGCGCATTAAGCAGTCCAGTCTAGTCTGAGACGAAAAGACCTCAATATCCTGAAAGAGTCTTTATCCTTTCTTCTCTGGTTCGCTATTCTGAACTGCCGGCCATGCCAAGTTGCTTTATCTCCAATGGTTTCGGCTGCCGCCATAACAACAACAACAACAGCGTCGAGAAGGGCTTGCCGACCTGCTGGACTTGATCTCGAAGACATTGTTCTTCGATCGTTGCCAATGCGGCTCGATTCGCTCAGTCACTTTCCACTTCGTTCAATAGTGCCTCGTCGAGAGTTCCCATGAAGCTTAGGCGAAACGATGGCTGCGGGGGTGGTAGCTTAAATGGCCTAGAGCCGTGTGTCCATCGCGCACCACCGGGGACTAGCAGAGCGCTAATACAACGAAAAGTAAAGTCAAAAGCGTGGCTACAGCGACCGCAGCCTTGGTCGTTTGCTAGATAACTGCTACATGAGCTATATACGCTGTTGGTAACAATCCGGACATTAGTAGTAAATAAACTTTGTTCGACACCTCGCGTTAGGAGTTCCAGAGGATTGGAGAAGTCGTTTTGGCGCCAAGTGAAATGAAGTCAATCGACTGGTGTTACTGCGGAGTAGGATCGCGTTCGAAGATCTTTAAAAGGCAGCGAGGTAGTCGAAGGTAGATAAAACCAGACAAGGAAGGTTAGAGGAGTCCACTGCGGAGGTTGTTTCTTTTATTTAATCTGCTACTGGCCAACGGGGTGCATCGACAGCCGCTGAGGAACAGAATGTGCTTGCCGCTGACTCGAAACTGCTACACATATCAACTAAATTAACGTTGAGAACCGAGCTACTCTACTTGATCTGGATCACCCCCGGGATAGACACATAAATTTCAATAGAAAGTTTGCGTTATGAATATGATGCTGCTGCTACTGCTTTTGTCGGGGGTGAAAAGGACGGTGATGATGATAATAGGCCTGGCGCCAATTAGGCCGGACTTGGGTGACTTTGGAGAATGCAGCTTCTATAGAGGTTGAAAAGCTACAAATTGTGCGGTAGGTACTATGACATTAGTAGAATATAATAGGAAAAGCAGCTGTGGGGTCAGAGTAACTAGGGTTGTGTGTCGTTGCCAAGCCTATGAATACAGGGAAATCATTATGTGATGTACTCCTTCTACATGAAAGAAATATCGATTTAAAGTTAGAACTAAGATGTTAATAAAAAAAAATTAAGAACTTCTCATATATATATATATATATATATATATATATATATATGATTAACAGATGTTTCGATGACGTATTTTGCAAGTGCTAGAAGTGTCCCTCTTGACGGTTATTAAATACGTCCGCCGCAATCACGGTTACGAATCGTTACCTAATAATATTATTTAATCGGTATTCAACTATAAATCGGACGATATTAATAAATTCTAACTCGTTCAAGAGTAGTTCAGTATCAGAAAATCCGTTATTTTTAAGAAGACTAACCATCGGAACTTATCTAAATGACCTTTTTATCTATTGCTACCCTGTACATTAAAGAGCCATTCATTTCTGTTTAAAAATCAGGTCTATAAAACATAATTTTGTAGCTTCTTAAATTTTAACTTCATTGAGGACCTTTAGGTTTTTTTCATTTAAATCTTCCTTGGACTTTTTCAAAGTCGGCATATGGACATCGGCAATAAGTTAGACCACAGATTCCGGACAGAAAAAGAGGTTTTCGTTTTGGTAGGGGTCTGTTCCGTGCTAAACAATTAGATTGTAGCTAAGCATCGTTGAGTTACCTATATATATATATATATATATATATATATATATATATATATATATATATATAGCAGTAACATACGTGTGATGACGTAATCTATCTTTAGTTGAAGATCCAATCTGTGATTTATGTATCAAAGGAGTCCGTATAAACGTAATTTGACATTTATAGAAAAAAAAAATATCACGCCAGCACCAGCAAACGTTTCGTTCATTTGAAAAAGAGCGTCGAACAAAACAGAATAGAACGAAGTTTCCTCTTCCAAGAATATTAAACCCAATTACTCAATATCTTGTTTAATGCTTCATTTTTTTTTTTCTAAATTAATGACATGACGATGTAAAGTTCCAATCGATGGAACATGATTTATAGTAATTTCATAACAAAATATGTTTTTGAAACTTGAATTCTAAATTCTTATACTAAAATAGATGAGAAATAACCTCATCTTGAGCTTTGCCCATTCGCATCGTAAAACATCGTTGAGGAAGTTTCGAAATACTTCGAGTACTGCTTTCCTATCGGCCAAACACAATCCTTAAAAAAGAGCTCCATATGGACACTGTTTCGAATCTTTCGCGCTCTACGTTGATGTGGAAACCCGTCGATATCAACAAACCAAGTATTTCCTAAAATCGATACGAGTGATGACCCTTGATACAATTTGTTCTCGAGATGTGCGACACTGCCGACTTCACATCGTAGGCAGTGTGACTGTTATCGTCGTAAGCACAAACGGCTATTGTCTTCAAGCGGAGTGGGTTGGTCTCACTTAACACAGCTTTCAATTCGGATGCATTCTATATACCGTTCCTATATAGAATAGAAAACAACTCTTCCTATCGCGATTTATTTCACGCCTGTTGTATTACATGTGCGAGTAAAAAGTGCATACTATAATTATTAGTGAGAGTATCCCTACAATATAGCATTAACATCAGTACTATGAAACTAAGGCAACTCGTACCGCTTCGACACCCGGCTGAAGAAACACAGATGATTCCAACCCTGTCGCTGTTGCAGGCCACTTGTGAAATAGATGCTAATAAAAAAACCTGAATCGTCCTTAAGTACCAAACGCTTTTCAGCTCGTACGTTCGATACGTCTGTGTTTCTTCTCTAGCTTTCTGTTTGAATCAACCCAACTTACCAAAATATACTGAGCCTCCTCTTAATAAGGTCTGTGCATGTGCACCATACATTCACCGTGTCATAAATATTCCCCAAAACCCTTTGAATCCTCACGGTCTGGTGACATTTATTCGAAGCGTTCGTCCAATTCTGAGCTGCCTTGCTCGTCTCTAAGTCAGGTCCAATCCGAAGCAGAGTACAAAACGGCCTACAGCTTCCACTTTAGGCACAAACCAATGTGTGTCTGCCAATCCTAACTAAAACTAAATCAGGCCAAAGTAGTACTTCTCGTGTGAGGCAGGATACAGACCTATGTCCTGCGTCGATTCTTCTTAAGCACCACCAGGATAGCGGGATCGACCAGGGCTAAGCTTATCGTCGTCTCCACGGTGAAGCCGTCCTTCGTTGACTTCACCGCTAGTCATCGCGGTTGTACTGTTCCTTCATTACGGTCGTCAAAGCAGATCGAACGACCGCTTAAACGGGTACAATACCTCTGGCCCTGTGAAGGGCCAGTAACTATTCGAATAATGTCCGAGCGAACATACGTCTGCAAATAAATAGCACCGATAAATCAGCATTGGGCATCGGACAGCGATCAGAGGCCTGAACCATGTTCGGAGTTCCACAGGGACGAGAATCCTTCCAGCACCGTGACCTCACCTTTAAGCATTTTCTTCTATCGAAGATAGCTCTGCCTATCCGTCCGAGGCTACACACCAAAGAATCGCGCAGCAGCTTCTTCATGGAGTACGAAACCCTGTCTACAGCATAATGGAGATATATCTAGAATTCGGCTTGTGATGCTGTTGAAACGTAGGTAAGCTGACCAATTTCAATATATATATATATATATATATTAGCTATATATAGCTTAGGTTGCTGTTGACTAGTAAGAAAAATACATCAAAAGAAATGTTGGCTAGCGCAGGAACTGGTTACTAGTTAAAGTTAGAGGCAATTTCTAATAAATGTAATCATCTTTCAGTACTCTGTCAATTTCAATAAATAGCATAAGAGTTTTCAATGATTCAATCGATGTTCTGTCAAAACCGAGCCCATATGGGACGAGCATGTTTTGACAACATCAACGTTTAACAAATGTAGAAATTTCCCAAAAGTAATTGGTCTGCATTAGGCACAACACTGGACTCTTGCCAAACTCATATGTTTTCCAGGGGATTTAGAAGACAATTGAACGTTATTCATTGTGGTCATCTGCGATTTTATAACACAGGACGACCTAGTTTGGCAAAAGCTTATTGTTTATGCTTTTTAGGCTTCTAAGGTAGCCCGAATTGTTTTTACGGTTAGCCTTGAGTTGGTATTAGCGAAGTTGCACTTTTTCTTTAATCATCGCTAGTTACCCGTTATTAACTAACTATAAATAAAACAGACCATATATGCATAATCAAATACAATTATAACGAGCGGACGTCCTAGACGTACTTGTCTATCGTAGAGGGTTCGGTTTAATACTGCCTGCGACCGACCAAACCCGCAGGCTCTCGGCGAAAACATATGCCACTTTCGTTAAATTCTCTATGGCGGTCGCAGGTTATGAAGTTAGTTCATTATGACCAAAACAGCGCATGAGGATACTTTGTGACACAGGGGATCTTCGGCCAAGGGGAGGAGCACCAGGTAACAATGCAAAGGCCGTTAGGGAGCGAAAAGATCCAACACATTTTGAATTTTTCTCCTTCTTAACACCACTGTGGGTTGGACCAGAATCTCAACACATAGCGAAACGCTCCCGTTTGCATAGCAACCGCGGGACACCACCTCACGATTTCATGTCTCGCCACGGCTTTCTCTGTTGCCGCTGCGATACCTAACAGCTTCTAGATGATTTTGGCAACGAAATCAAGCAGCTCAAGGCAGGTTTATCTATAAAGCATCTATACACAACAGTGTGTGGATGTTTGACGCTGTGTCAAAATCGCGCACCGTTTCCCCTATTTGGTGTGTGTGTGTGCATGTCTTCAAGTGAACAGCTATTATAATATGGTCAGGAGACCTTAATAGAAACAGGCAGTGGCGGAAAGGGCACACAATAGCCAACAATCCTGGGGTGCGGCACTTTTGGGTAGACGCGGGTAGATTTGAACAATGAAACCCCACTGTGAATCATGGCAAGAATAAGTAGGAGAATTTTCTTTCGTTTGATATATAGGACACATTTTGAAATAGTCAATGGCAAAAGTTGCTGGCACAGAGCCTTTCGAAACGTGTTTGACCTGCGCTCTAGCGCGCATTTCTGTGAACTATTGGCCGAGATATTCACAGTTGATGGATGCGTCGTTGCTAGGCGCCAAGAAACGAGGCCAAAAAGGCCAAAATTAAGAAGGAATGGCCTTGAATGACCTAGCACTTTGGGAGTCCGAGGGTTCGACAAAGCAGCCTTCAACGTAAATGTACAGACTAATACGTGCGTATGGAACAGAGAAATTCCTCGGTTTCTAATACGTGATGATTGAAAAAAAAAGTGATTAAGACAGTTGGCTATTTTCAAATGTTCTATGTTGTCTAGCGTTGTGTAGAATTATTTGGTTTATTGCTTATGTACATTGTTTTGTCCAATGAGCTTATAATTTATTGTATGCACAATTTTACCTTATGATGCGATGCCGCCGTAGACGCACTTCGTTTCGTGCTGGCAGTATCCGACCAATTGCCTGAACCAACGGACCCTAACACGAAAAAATAGCTTACAATACGATCTATGAATATGCATTTTATGATAAGTTTCATTGTCACGCATTGTATGCTTCCACAAACCGCAAGAAATACAAACATTCACATATAAATCTACTCTATACGACGGACATATTTATTTTCAGCTAGTAAACAAACAGTTCTTAAGGGAGGTGAAGACTAGCACCTCAGCTCAACCCAATAGGGCCTTTATTAAAAAAGTGTAATCCTTGGTTTACCTTGGCTCGAACCTGCCACCCCCAGCAATTTACAGCTAGAAACTCATACCAAGGAACAACTACCCTTGACACAAAACAAATTGCATTATTCATCTTAGATAATTTCTCTAACAATTTGCCACCGATGCTCCTAATATTTACCATATTATTGCTTATTTAAATACAGGCATGTACAAACGACGAGACTGGGCAATTCCCCATGCAAATTCCGCTACCACTCGTTTCCCGCTGGTGCTGACAGCGGTTCTCCAATGCTATACGAGGAGGAATCATCGATGGCTATTGATTACCCACTGGCTCGGTGGACTTCCCTTCAACATATTCAATTGCACGGCATTTTCTCATTCTGAGACTTCAGCCTATATCTTTCTGTCGTACGTAGTCCTTTACAGATCTTGGCTTTTCATCTACGAGGCTGCTCTACGTCTGTCTCGTAAGATTCAAGACTATGTATGTTCCTTCACCCGAATACTACATATATGTCAGTATCCTATGTGTTCTGTGGATGTCCAAACGCTTCACCATCGGTGCATTTCTCGCGGCATAAGGATTCACAGGTGGGCTTGTCTGCAGTCGTTTGTGACGACCTGTCGCCATCGTGCCTCATCGAGTCGTTCAGTGTTGCCGCATTTGCTCTGAACGGTGACACACGCGATTTCCCGATTATCCTACTTGAACGTCGCCAGCGTCGACACCTTTCCATCTGCATCCTTGCCGTAGCATCGTAACATGCATAGTCATGGCCTGTAGCAGTGCCTGGCCACAACATACAACTTGCCTAACCCGCGGCACGTTCAATTAACGAAGTCTGCTGTCGCTATTTGCTCCAAGCTAGACGAAGTCCAACTTGCTGCATCAATATAAGCTGCAGCACAAGGCCTGTGGAGGGACCGCAGCTGGGCCAGTTTGTGGTCACAGGACCCGGCCAGTGAATGACAAACCGGCCGAATGAAGGGTTGATGAAAGCCTGAGTGACAGGGCGGTGTGCAAAGGATAGTAGCTTTCCAATCGTCCTATATCCATACGGTGGCTAAATCGCCGACTGTCGACGGCAGGTGCATTACTAACCGCCATCATCTAAAGGGTAAAGCGTGCCTGAAGCCAATAACGAAGTGATGAAGGTATGGACAGGCTGTCAGTACTTCGAAATCTACATGTTCAGAAAGGATATACAGAGCGATATAGTTGGTTACCAACGGCCCTGAAAAACGCGAAAATTCACTCTGCTTTAAGTAAAATAGACGTTTAATAAATTGTAAATAGAAATTCGTGAATGTACACGTTCTGTAAGTTCTCACGTGAATGTAAGTTTGTTTGAACTGAAATTTATAAGTGTCTGATAGATGTATAGTACTACATATAATATGGTAAACTATTTCCAATCAGAATCATAGTTTCGCGATAGAGCTATTTAGACGTAGAAGAAAGCGGAACTTCGAATCATATTTGGAACACGTAATAGCTATGAACTAAGCAAAAGCCATAAACCCTTTCATATCCAGTCAACCTTTTGCCTTTAAACATTTCTATCGGAACCATTCTATACATATTATCACATCCTAATAACATGCAGTATTTATATTGATATATACCTGATACACATTTGGACCTTGTGCAAAACGTATAGAGCATTCAGCCACCATATAAACACCAGTTTCGTAAGTAAGCATAAATACACCACTGACAAAAACTGATTTATAGGCCACTACACATCGCTCTAAGAAATCAAACTGTCGAAGTACTTCATTAAAGCAAGTACCTACTCATGGCCAGACTCCGAAGTACGTAGAACTTCCATGTGAGGCTGAGTAAAAATAAAAACACAAGTTGAATTGTGTTTTTCAATTTATTTGACACCTGAAACAGTAAGCATTGTGTCATTAATGATTTGTCGTCTCAAACTTCCCCAACCGTTATTTCATTACGAATACGTTAATACTCGATGTTATATTAACATCATAGTTTCGAGAAATTTTCCCCACTAGTGGACACTTAATCAGAAAAAAAAATACAAGGATAATCGGGTATCTCTTCTACACAATCGTATGCTTCATTTAGCCACTTTAAGCCGGAATCAGATAATAAGTTTGTTCCTTTTGCCAAAACTACCACCCCTGGCTCAGAATAAGAAGACTTTATGGCTCGTTTTGTTTACCCCTTTTCGTTTCCAAGGACCCTTGGGTTTATCCCGCGTCAAAATAGGTAGCCGTAGTTGTCCTTGCTGCAGTACAGCGTTTATTATATAACAGCTTTAGCTTCCATCCCAAGTCCATTCAGCTCCATCAAATTGTCTAGCATGAACTCGTTGGGCCTTCCCTTTGCTCCACTATGTAGCTTCACTCTTCTAATGATGTAGAATACAGTTTTTGCTACTGGGGCTGTTGTTGACGCCGTAGTCGGCACCATGATTGCGGCGACGAATGTGGTGGTGTTGAATGAAGTGGAGGAGTCCCGCGAAGGCTGCGCCTCGCGCCACGCTCGGCCTTCAGACAAACGCGCCGTTGATGTTTGCAGCATACGCCAAGCAATCAAGCAAGCAGCCAAGTAACCCTTGCAAGGTGGACTTCACTATACACCATTGGTGGCTGGCCATAACCATGAAGCCCGATCGGAGTAGACGAGCCACCGCTTTCCGAGACTCACTGACTGACCGAGCGAGCGTCTGCAATGAAGCAAATGAGGTCACATGCGTTGAAGCTCTCGAGACACTCATTCACTCAACCCACATACTCATCCATACAGTCAAATACGAGTGTGCGAATACGAAAGAACAAACGGGTCTATATATTCGGAAGCTGCGTGGCACACGCAGACATAACGATGAGCGAGAGCAAAGTAAGTTACTACGAGAAGTTTGCCGCTGCTGATGCTGCTGTGGTTGCTAGAGAAGAAACAGTATGGCAGGCCGCCGCAATGAACCTCAAACATCAGCTATATATCTATGTGGGGTATGCCCATTCTGGGACGTTTGTTGGGGAACCGAGCAAGCAAGCGGACGGCTTACAGAGAACGAGCCGGGAGCTCCCCTCTGAAGATTGCGTTAACCAAAATTGCGAAAGGAACTAGGAGGGTACAAAGGGAAAGGGACTAAAGTTAGCAAAGAATTGCCTATAGTTGGAAGGGTTAGTGGGGGTTAGTTGAGCCGCTCTTTGGGACAGAGGTTGCAGCGGCGCCGCGAGTCCATCGTATATATCCATTTGTGTTGTCCAGATCGGGCGAATAGTCGTCAGTGTCGACTCCTCGAGACTAAGCTGTACTTCCTTGTTTTTAGTCTTTCGAAGTAGAGGCCAAGCGAGTAACCCTTTGCATCAAAAACAGAATAGAGTTGGAAATGAAGCACAAATGAGCCTGACGCGCCTATGAAAGAACGCCCCCTAGATAACGTTGCGTTCAACGTACTACAATGCTACGCGGAGACCGTCAATATCTAACGGATCCATAAGAGCTTTTGCACTGATGTATTAGGTGAATATTGTCCTGATGTCTACCGATGAAAGCAACCTGATGAAGCCACTGTGTGCGCTAATCCACTTTGATAGGATATGCGCAAGCAATGGTAGTAAAGATCAACAATGCGATGCATACAATACCATTGTTACGCTGGAAGAAATGGGTTGGAAGTGGTCATCTTAATTCGAAGGTATTACATAAACAAAAGGACCATTAGGAACCCTGTAATCTTAGGGTCAAGCTGTACGCTTTTGTTTAATCCAGTATGTTAGAGTAGGTCATCGACGAGAGCTAGCCATTTCTTGCCATATATATACACACCTATCATTTACGTTGATAAAAAGTTGATATCGGCGTACAGGTTGGTCTATGTTTATGTTTGTAGTTTGTGTATATACTTTCATTATTCTGGTAACATCGGGCCAAAGTTGGTTTAATTTTTGATGAAATCTGCATTTTTTATAGTTATGTCAATGGCATTCGCATTTAGATTCTAGCAAACCCGACCGCGTGCTTAGAGTGATATCCTCTAAGTCACTACATAGACCACCACGGTCTGTTTTGAGTTTCATTCTGAAGTATCCTTAACGTCCATTACAATTGTGACAGTCATAAAGTAGCATTTTTTTCTCCATTTTCAGTCTATTTAAGCTATAACAAAAAGAGCTGAATTCCTTTGTTGTCTAAATCCTACCTACACACAAGCTGGAGGTAACAGTACCCAAGCTGAGAACGATAGAAACATATTTCAACATAGTAAATTACGCCTGCAGCCGTTACCCGATATGCAGTATTATCCATGCTGCCCATTTACATTCCTGCATCGGTTACCTGTATCTACGCACTGATTGACATATAACGGAACGGTCATTGACTCGTTTGGCCTCGGCTCGAGATACCGATCATCTTGTTCCGTTATTTCGTCCGCTCTCTCTGTCGTTCGGTTTAGCAGAGATTCGTGCGTGGATAGTTACAGGACGCGTCCCACTCTTTCAACGTTCCAATTCGTCCCTACATTGATTTCACTGACCATGATATCAGCTGTACATTATCCGCATCCTCTTTGCGTTTCTTGCCTGTTGTTTACCCCTTTGTCGTCTTTTCCTATAGGTGACATTTCGTTCATTGTTTGGCGCGTTGCTCGATTCGTTCAATTTGAATCTTCACGCGACTACTAACCGCTCCGCTGAAAACGAATCGTCCGCAGATCTTCGTTCACGAGCCTTGCACTGAGACAGGCGCGCGCTTATGATCAATGCTCAGTGTTTCCGGTCAGCCAGCGGATAGTCAAAGAACGACTTAATATCGCCGAAACATCCGGTAAATATAGGGGGCGCCGCTGCGGCGGTATCGGAGCGCCAATTGACAGGAATCAGACAGTGGCCTATTTGAACGCAAAGCACAGAGCCAGAAGGTCAGTAGGGAAGATATCTCTATATATGTATTGGTGTGGCTGTGTATTTGTGTGTGCGTTTGTATGGCCACCGAAAGCGATGGCTGCGCGAAAGTTGATGGGGTACGAAGGCACTATCCCGAGACTTGGAGGGTTTCCCCAAGCCGCGAAGAACAGTTGTTCAAAGGGTTTTGACCATCAAAAGCGAAAATAGCAGCAGCAGCAGCATGGGATATCAGTAGCTTAAAGTTAGTTCATTGTATATCGCGGCTAGAGTATTCGAAACGGTATCCCTTTTCGAATGTCTTGATTTTATTAGCCACCGGAGTTGTTGTCGTTGCCGTTGTTGGTATCGCTACTGCCGGCGTGAGTCACTCATACCGGTCTCGTCTCAGTCCCGTCGCCTGACGATCACAATAGCACAACCATACAGACCTCGATCCATGGGGACTTCAGCTTCACGACCTCGCCTTTTTCGATCTTCATCGTCCATCGGTCCACGTCGCGCAATCGCCCCTAACACAGCTCCCAGGCCAGAAGAGAGACAAACAGGCACACTACCTCACAAATATTCGGACTGTATTTCGAACCCACACAAGATATAAACTTATGCAGAAAACATATCGGCGTGAGGAGCTCCAAAGAGTTCGATTCTGCATATATCACATAGCGGCGTCAGCAGCAGCGACACGCAGCGGTTGCTACCCGCGAGTAAGAGGAGGAGTACTAGCTATAGAGCATCATTGCGAAGCGCTGGTTACCATTTTCTCCTCCTCGGGGATCGCTAGGCCTCTCCTTCTCTGTCTGTCGCAAGAGACAAAACTAGTCAGTAGCTGTTGCATAGATAGCTAGCAACAGGGGTATCGATAGAGAAAAGGAAGGGAAGTACTAAATAAATATAGAGATATCAAACGCAGTAGAATACGGTGATCCGCAAAGAAGAGAGCAAACGCACTGACGAGCAGAAGCGGACGCGCGTCTAGACGACTGGACGGTCTCTCAATGCCGGAGGACGTGTCCGGGTTGCTAGTCAACGGGGGCGCTTCAAGCTCCAGCACTCTTAACTCGCCGTCCTGGGGCCAATGGAGTTAGAGCAGATAGGGTTATGAGCTTAACGCTTAGGGCTCGAGTGTCCGGTGTCCCTGGGGACCTCCAGATGACGGCGGAATGACCAGACGAGTAATAGAGACGGAAGACTCTAGCGCTTCTCTTGCTCCACGCAGGTCCAATGTGAGTCCAGCGGCAGCAGTTGACCAGTAGTTGGCCTAGCCCAAAGCTAACAGGGTTAAAACAAGAAGATGTCCTAAACGGATCTGCGAGGGAAGCCAGCTGGTGGAAAGTAGAGGAGACGACTTCAATGGGCAAACATGGCTAAGTTATAACATCATATGCAGAGTGTCACTGTGGCTTAAACTGAAGAGGCAGGTGCCGAGCTTACGATAAGCTTTCATAGGCCCCTGTGAAATAGTACTAACATATTTGCCGATTCAACTGAGGGGCACACGGCAAGGTGTGATCTGGGCTCGAAATCAGGCTTAGACACAAGGTCCGCTTCATGGGCGAAGCCGTCGTTCAGACGGTTGTCTGAAGCAGCAATATTTCATGTAGACGGCAGCACGAGACGTAAAACACAAAATATTTATCTATTAGGCTCGAAACGGGGCCTGGGTACTCAAGAAAGAAGGAACCAGCCGTCTGAAGCAATGTTTAATGAAGCCAGTATCGAATGTAAAACGAGAAACATTTACTTATTAGGTTCGAAAGCAGTTTAGCCTCTGAAGTAATGTAAAGGGTATAAAGAAGCGTACGAATCATGTCTTTCTTAGTGTATGCTTGTATATCAAAGAAATCTCAGAACGCATAAAATACGTTGTATTAAGTCAAACTAGCAATGCGTACAATTTTTTTGTTCTATCAGAAGGAACAAACTACTATAAATATTATATTTTCAAAAAGGTTAAATGTGTATTTTGTCAGATCCATTGGTTGGCTCGTTTTTATCGTATTCTATGGGTTAATTCCAGTACTTAATACTAAGAAATATGCAAACATAATAACAGAATTTGCGCAATAAAGTCACTTTGCAATGTAAATCTGACTTACGTATTTGCCCGAAGCCCCTGATGTAACCAGGGGTCACGTATGTAACCTAACCCATAATTATTAAACACTTTAATCAAGGCCACAGAATAGAATGTTCCAAACGATGCATAATTCTATTTCCTATTTCGTGCATATCACATAGCCCTTAATAGAAAACAACTATAGGGTTTCTTGAGTCAATGACCATTAACACCCAGCAGCTGGTGTCGTTCTCTTCCGCCCACGGGTCTGCCCAATATTGTAATTACTGCATCGTCAGCTATTAAGGAAACCCGTCTCGGAAACAATACACAAACGAAAGCTGGGTGGTCATTACTGCCCTATACCTAGAATATTGTCTAGAGGGTGACTTTGACGGGGTTCTGTCGTCGCAGTTAATTGCCAGCGAATGATAAATGTCTAGGCCGAACAACACTGCGCCACGAGCGGCCTAGAGACATCTCCGGAAAGGTAGAGCGACATAAAGGACCCCACAAAAAAGAGACAAGTCATATGCTGGTTCTACGTAGTCATGGTGATTTTGAGACAACAGACAAGAAGAAGCAAGTCCATGGTAGGCGAGCTATCGAGGTGTGAAAAATGCCTTTCTCATTTGGCTTCTGTATGTTGATTGTCCGCATGGTGGCCGTCAAACGCGAGCGGCTTATCGCTGCTGCTGCAGCTTTTGTGGTGATTGTAAAAGAATTTGCCTGCGGCCTATGTAGCTTTTGCCTTCCTGATTGTTGCTCTACACCAGCAGCTGCGGCAGACTTGGGACCTAGCTTCTTTCTGTCCGTGAGTACGTAACTGACCGGCGGAAAAGTTCATCGAGTTAGCGCGCTTATGGGTTCGTGCATTTATACTTAAGGCGGTGGTTATGTCCGCCGGGGTCCGGAAGGCTTTGGTCTGTCTGGCATACGAGACGGGCGGTAGATGTGATCCTAGTGACAGAAAGAAAGCTTCATATTCGTGACTATAGTTCGTTGGAGCACTGGTAACTCCGACTCCCTAACTTAAGTTGTTCTCTTCTTATGGACAGAGAAATGACGATTACGCGTCCAGAAGAGGCCCAATTTCCAGGGTCCGAACTGCTCATTAAATAACGTTGTTTCAGTGCCTAAACCGATGGCAGGTCAATAAAGGGGGGTTAGTACATACCGACGTGGTGTGTGGTAGAGGCAGCTGCGTAGCGCAGCTGTACAGTTAAGCATTGTAGGAGTTTCGCCTATGGTGACATCGTGCAGAACGAATAAATAAATAAAGGATAGCGACCCGAGGATTGCTAGCTGTTAAAAGAATGATGGAATGACGAAGAGACGCAGTGAATGTAAATGAACTCACAAAGTATTTTCGTTGTGTAAAGCATCAATTCTACTAACTAGTGCCATATGCTCTAGAAGGGTTTAGACTGCCAGTATTTTCTGTACTCTTCCCGCTCTTTTACGATCGAAAAATGAACCCTGGCCAATGCAAACTTGTCTTACTAGCACTTCGTCTCGTATATGGCGTCGTTTGTGATGCGATAGTTCATGAGCAATTTATTAAATGAATCCACCCTTAATCACAACTCCCTTTTCGTCTTAGGAGACGATGCAAGTTTAGACAGTACCAAGGTCAGCGCCTTGATAAATAATAATATGTAATCAATAGGATTTGGACGAACAGTGGGACCACCTGTCGGACTCGGATGTTACCCTGGCACTGAATCTCATTGCTGTTAACACTAGCGGCCTTTTCTTTGTGTTTTCCAACACAAAGAAAAGGCTGCTAGTTTTCGCGATCACTTATCGAGACCAAAGTCGAACCAATTTTACGTTTTTTTCTAATTCCGGCTTTTTTCAATTTGTTCGATTTCAGTCGTGTTTTTCACGAACTCCACGAAAAGCAGTTCAATTTCTGCACTAAACAGCTCAGAAATGGAGCTGCCGTCGTACCGTCTCACAGTTCAGTCACTGATCCTCTTGGATCCCTAGGTTTTGTCATCGAACCTTTCTCTTACTTATCCAGGGTCACTTTTCCTTGTTCATTTCCTATTTGACTTTTTTCATCTATCGCTCCGTCTAGTGTTGGCCACCCAGCAGGTTCTTTTCGATTTCTTCCGCTAGTTCCGCTGTTCATATTTAAACAAAAGTATTACACTCGGCAAAGCTGGCAACGCCGGACACGCGTTTCTTTGTTCCACTCGCTCCTCTGCTGATCTATCCTTCCTGATTCGGCCCCAGGGGTCGGTTGATCTACAGACAACTCTACACACAGTGAGGAAATATCGTCAGCCCGTATTCAAGTTTAGACGCCGGTGGACCGCTTGGACATTAATGCTCACGCTGCCGACTCGTTCAGAGCTTGGAGCACCGCTACTCGCATCCTCTGTTCTGAAGGTCTCCACTCATCATCGACAGGCGACAAAAGAGATAAGTTCACCGCTGCAGCCAGCAGCTGCTGCAGCCTTTGCCATTGTTGCCACAAAGCGAAGGAACACCGCGAGGATAAATCGCGATGACAAAGAAGAAGCTAATCAAGCAGCGAAAAGGAACTGGCAGCTCTTCTGAGTCAAAGGAGATCCGAGCTGAGCAGACGATTTGTGCGCGGAGATGAACTCGGCCGTGAGTACAAGTTGAGCTTAAGTCAATCGGCATTTTTTTCTGACCAGCAACAGCACTCATTATAGTGGAGGGTCTTCCATAGCGTCGTACCGGTGTCCATATTTCCACCCGAGCCTTTTCGAAGTCTGTAGGACGAGCGAAAGAATGTGATCAACCATGGGTCTCTAGCTTCGATGGGCCTACCCCAATGTCAATGTTGATATGCATATATTCCTGTTCATGCTAGCGGTGCATATCCGTTGGCCAATCAGGCTGCAGCGGATTCCGTCTAACCTAACCTATCCTATCCTATCCTGTGTTATCCGGCGGAACAGTATTCATCGACGATTTTGTCGACGTCGTCGTATGACATCCATGCATACACAACAGACCATCAATGGGCAGAACACTCTCGCAGCATCCGTCTGGACACGACGAAAAGCTCACCCTCCGATTCTATTTAGATCCTAGCGAGTTTTCGCTCGCCGCCTACCATCGGTGACTTGTCATTGTTATCGCCGTCGTGCGCGTCATTTTCAGCGTTGCCATAGACTGCGATCTGCTCGGATTTGTAGCAAGCATTGGACAGACACTAATTCCTTTGGATGGCGGTGGGCTGCAGTGTCATGTGCGGTAACACCGACGAATATACATCCACAGACACAGCATACACCGCATTGTCCGCTCAAGAAGACAACGATTCAGCGGCGCGGGGGTCATGTCGGCCAAAGGACATTAGCCTTCTTCCAGGCGGCGGGCCACTCCCCTCATCTCTGCCTCTCGGTTTCATTATGACATATCGTCACATTAGTAACACGGCCAATGGTAGCATTTCTCTTCCGGGGGTTAGAAAGGGGGAAGTCTCTATAGTTTGCGGTAGTAATAGCAATGGCGGGCGGTCGGAGACGGTAGCGTCACGGCTGGTATCGCACGCGCTACCCGACGATATCCTGGATCTCCGACTACCCGCTCCCTTTTAATCTCTATCGCTGTGTCGTGGTGTGCCCTTTTGTAGCAGTAATGCTCGCATTTACCTTTGAATGTCCAGTCATGTCGCTTCATGTCCCGTTGGTATCATCAGATACAAATATGCTTGTCGGACGCCTTGTCTCCGTGTGGCTTCAGATCGTCATCTCGGCAGAAGCATTGTGACTAGGGCGAGCAGCAGAAAGCAAACAAACAGTGGATCTGAAAAAGCATTCCGCACGAGACAGATGAACGGAACAGTCGTCAGCAGTTCATTCACGTTTATGAGTTGTTTGCTACGAGTGAAATCTGCAGTAGTACGAGAAACTCGGCATTGGCCTATCGGTCAGTGCGCAGCCTGTAACCTGCATGCCATGTCGGATCCAACGTAGATATGGGCCGGACAATAATTCGAGTTTCGTTGTGTTGTTTGGTTTGCATTCTTCCATTAGGACAAAGACCGGAGGTCAGACGGTAAAAGGCAGGTCCGCTGGCCAAGTGTATTCTGTGACGGACGGGAGAAAATTTGAAAGCTCCAACAACGCTGGTTCTAAACTAAGTATCCGAAGATTAGCACGCTATCCTAAGTGAAGCAGTAACGTGTTTGCCTAGTTAACTTAAAAAACACGTGATCTAGGCAGGTTCGCACGTCGTTGTAGAGAGTTTTCCGTCGAAAGCAATGGTTAATTATTAAAGTATAAGTAATAAAGAAGTAAATTTTGGCTATGTAATACACGATAGATGTATACGGCTAGAAACATGGATCTGTACTAGTTGTTGAAAAGTCATTTTCTGAATAAGAGCATAATTGAAAACATGTCCGGTCATATTAATCCTCCAAATTAACTGCTTTTTTTTATTTTTAATACATGACTGTTTAGGATAATATGGTCGACGATGTTCCTTAAAATAGTAATGATCAGTTCATACATATGTTTATAGTTTATTTTATATACATATGTTCCGATGTTGAGTATTCTATCAAGTACTATCACCAAAGTTTCCGGTACAGCGCGCATAATGTGGAGGTTCTACTTACTGCGCCATAGATTTGCCTCTGCCGACTGTTGCCGTCGGGCGTGCCCCAGAGGAGCCGCGCACCGAGAGGGCGGAGTCCCACGAAGCTGCGACGGATCTTTGAGCCGCGACGGAGCTCCTAGCGTTCGCGAGTGCCCTAAAAAGGCCACGTACGGCTCGCCCATCGACCGCTGGAACATTAGGAAAAGTGCTCTAGAGTCGTCCTGCCCACATCAGGCTCATTGTGCGAAGGGCCCAAGGCGTAAGTCTAACTAAAGGGGGGCTATTGAAAACAGGCTCCGCCTACACGTTGCCATGTGCTTCGCTACCGACAATGATACGCAGTAGATGCAGCCGCCGTAAGAATAGCCGTAACGGACAGATAACGGTGTGCGATAATCACATCGTTTTGGCACGAGTGTCGGCTTGTGTTGGCGATTATGATATATATTTCAAAAGGCAAGTTAAAAAAAATGAACAGAAAAATATGAAAAGATCTCGTCCGGGTAAAGCTTAATAGGGACCACATTCGCGCATAAAAGAAGCAAGTTTACTGTTAGCATGATGTATTTAAGTTGGAAATGTTTTTGTAAAGCTACGATCGACAAGCCATGTATTACTCACGCGCGTGTGCGTGTGTGGTTTTTCCCCTTTATTTATGCTGGCCAAATGTCATGGA
The DNA here is from genome assembly GCF_002443255.2 of Varroa destructor. Lineage (NCBI taxonomy): Eukaryota > Metazoa > Arthropoda > Arachnida > Mesostigmata > Varroidae > Varroa > Varroa destructor. The sequence goes on along the minus strand of NW_019211455.1, from coordinate 41,987,088 downwards.
CGTATCAGAACAAATTAGAATATTCTGTAAGACGTAAGTACGCGACTCCGATGTTGTGGGACGACACATGACCTATTCTCTGAAGGGGACACCTGTGGCAAATGTGGCTATCAAGAAATGATTTGTTCAATCACTTAATTGATGAATTAAATCGCAAGTTCTTTTACTTAGAAAACATCTTATCTGTCTCTAAAAAAAAACGAAACAGCTTTTACAATAATAACTTAACTTTAATTTGTTGAGAGGCATCGGCTGGACATTGCTTTTGACTGTTATGGTTTTATGAATCTCTAATTTGATTAATAGAATTTGGATAATCAGGATCATCTGGCAACTTTCAATTGATAAATAAACTAACATTATGTTCATTGCTCACTCTTTGTATTATCGTAAAAGTCACTGAAACTAAGAGACAGACCATCACCGCTGCTGAGTCTTGTCACGAGCTTTCGAACAAAAATCAAACAAGATGAGGAAAACAGAAAAGAAAAAGATGTATAAGATTCATGCATTTTTTGAAATCACTTAATTAAGTAAATCAAAATGAGTAAGTCACAGGCCAACGGTTGGTTTCTTTTTTTAGCTTAATAGATAGATATTTCGAATTTGACGTTCGGTGCTGCTACCATTAAGCATTGCTTTAACCGGCTCCCTGTTTGAAACAAAGTCTGTCTACGCCCGATTTCAAACCCAACTTACCTCGTCTGTCTTTAAATTTGGTTAGCGCGTTAATGCTGTTCCATCATGGAGATTGGTTTTTTTTCCACAACCTAAGTTTTGGATAAAGAGCAATCCCCATGCAACATATTGGAGCAACCCAAAAAAGCAAACGTATTGGATAAAGACTGCTCCTTCCACTAATGTTTATTTAGACAACAGATTACACTTGCCAATGCTATCAGCTTTAGGACTTCAGGATTTTTTTACTGATCCATTGCTTCACATTCGATCCTTAGTATGTTAGTCCGACTTCCGAAATCTCTACCGATCCCATGGATAAACTATTTCCAACCAAGCTGCGGATCAGTCATGGTGGTCTGCGTTCTAGCCTAAGTGTAAAGCCGTCAAGAGGTCATGTTTTGTGTTGAGTACCGGTGCACACCCGCGTCTTGCCACGAATCTTCCGCAAACTTCCTTCGAAATGACGAATTATATCTGATTAACTTTCTTCCCGTCTTCGACAGTGGGCGCTTTTCCGATCGGATCCTGCGCTTCGATGTCGACTCGGGCCAAGAGCGTAAACTCGTTGTTCTATTGGATCATCGGCGATCGGCCTCTCTTCTGCAGATGAAGTGGCCAAACAGGTTATCCACTCCTGAGCGTATTTCTTCTCATAGAGTTGGCATTATGTTGTTTCTTTTTGCCGGCCTCTGATCCATTTGGTTTCTACTAGGAACTTGATCAACTGCAACTATTTGATACAAAAATTAAGCACAGCGACTTCGATAGTAATCTCAAAAACCGATGTTGGACACTGCTGGATGTAAGCTGTTTTGCCTTTTCGAAGTTATGACAAGAAATACACGCATTATGAATAGAGTTGTTATGTGTATTGATCATTATAAGTAAGTATCAATCCAAGTTGCAGGAAGCAATATTAAGTTGTCGTTTGTAAGGTAATCGGTGGGAGTATTTTCGTACTACTCGTATAACTATTCAACATGTCTTTAAAACAAAATCAGTAAAATGAATCTATCCTTTCTGTAGATTTTTTACATAATGTAAAAGCATACAAGCATTCGTATTAATGATGAAAAAGTCGTATTAAACGTTTTCCTAGTTTTAAAACAATTGGTCAACCAACACACTATTTTAAGAATAATAACTTCAATAATGCACTGTATATAATCATAATGTATATATAATTTTGATTAGCTAACTTTTTTCGTAAAAAAGAAAATGTATTGTTTAAAGTCCCAGCGTAAGTGTAAGTATATAAGCCCCAACAAATGTGTAAATTTAGATATGTTATCAAAGTGCGCCCCATGAATAAACATTGGATTATAATTGTTACGCAAGTGTGGGCTAGATCAGTAGTAGTCTGACTCCGAATAGCTTACTGTAAGCCTGCTACAACGTTGTTTATTGGAGACATATACATATATATATATATATATATATATTTTTTTTTTTAATTCTTCTTCTGCTGCCAGACTTTCTACTGCTAATACTATAAACAAAAGTGCGTTTCAAATTCGTCTTTCCGATTTTTAGCTCGCTTTATTTATCCCTGTAACGATCTTGAACCATTATGCGGCAGGAGTAGCAGCTCGAGCCAGGCCTCTAACTCGAACGCGGACTCCCGATTCTTTATCGACATGTTTCTGAGTTGGGCCTCGCCCTCTAATTTTTTTGTGCCTCCGGAGGAGGAGTTGGAAGGGTACTCGGCCATTGTACAGCCACCAATACACTGCAGGACCCGCTGTGTCTTAACCCAATACGGCTTCGCAGAGAACACTGTCTGCTCAGTGAAGGAACAAAGAGATAAGCGCAGACTCAACTAGTATTCTTTCATTGTAAGTACCGCAAACATAACATGATCATACTGGTAGATAATACATCAGTGTGTAGAACGTCACGAGCCTAATCCAATGTTTACTGAATGTGCTTTCAATTTAGTTAACCTAATCGTCTTTTTCTATTAGTTTTACTTTGCTTCTGCTTTTTTTCAATACGTTTTTTTTTGTTTTACGTCCTATAATTATTTATTGGTTTAATGAACACATCTTTGGCACGTTTAGAGATTGAGTCAGACGTATATCGTTTTAAGAGAGAAGCAGTATATGCTTTGATTATTAAGGTAAGTTAGTATCAAATCCAGTATTAAAATGCTTGATATTGTAAAGAACGACTTAATTTGAAGCTTCAAAATATGGTCCTTCGAGTTAGATTCCACAGAAATGATTTCTTAATGCCCTAGATTCCGATGTGCCAAATGCTTAAGCTTCTACTAACGGACGACCTCGAAGTCACAGTAATTTTGCCTATCTCAGCATAGAATCAAAGTAACCAGCTTAATCCTATCAAAACGCCTGTGTCATTTTCAGTTCAAAATGCCCTTTTACCTTCAGCTCTTACATCGCTACTAAGCGCTGTTTCCTAAAACGCTAAGGTCCAGATTTTCCCTTTTAGTAATGCCCTCCAACCGGATCGGTGCCGACTCACCTTAGTGTGAACAAGTTGTTTACCAAGCTAAAGCTATGTCTCTGGGGTCCTACAGGGATGCCCCTCGCTCGCCCCTCTTTTTTGCCCACAACGAGCGAATTTCCCCAAGGAAAATGCGAATGTGTAAGCTATAGCAGCAGAAGAAGAAAATTGAGTTACTGAGGGGACAGCAGAAATGACGGCCACGCCACCGTATGATAGGGTACGATTGAGGACTTATAGTCCTGAGATGATATAAAGTGCAGGCTAGTGTGGGTACTGAAAGGCTTGAGCGCCATATATATATACTCATCTATATAGACAGAGTCTACAGAGATACATGCCCGTAGACAAAGATCTTCCAAACGAGCGGCTAACGCTGGTGAGGGGCAGACAAACACCTAGGGTCGGCAACTGTGGCCAAGGAATTGCATCCGCGATGCCGAGGACATTATAGGTTATCAGTGATCGAATATGCTGCGTCGATATACAGCAACTTAACCCAGCTGGCCTGCCCCAGTCTCAAGGGATCTAGGGCCACTTCTCGCGATTAAGCTTAATGTGGCTGCGATGACGCCAACCAGACTCGCGAGCTGAGTGTTTGATTATCGACCAGACAGAAAAGAGTAAAAAGGGAAGCCGAGACGAGATCTGAAATGTGAAGCACTGCCATATGCAGACAGCCTAAAGCTCACCATCGGGGATTATTTATAGTTTAAGACACTCATAATTATGACTACTTTAACAGTAGTTTTTTAGAAACATCAGAGATTTAAATACGTAAGTATTGTGTGAATATCTTACAGCAAACGAAAGTTCATTTGACGCTACTGTATCATTGTTTACGTCATTGTTAAAGGACACGTTCTTCGCTGCCGAACTAAAATCATATTTTGCAGTACTGTGAAATAAGGAACTGGGTGGGTTCGGAGTGATATTTAACGGAGAAATTGAAAACCAGTAATGGGTAATGATTTCGTTAAAAATGAGTCCAACCGTCAAGGCTAGGCCCACACTCGGCCTGCATAAAATAGGCTTTGCCCTGGTAATGATCGCACGGAAACATATTACTCAAACTTTTTTCGAAAGAATTTGAACGTCATTGGCATATGAGTTCACTTATCAAAATCGTAGGTCTTCAAGAAGCGCAGCAGATACCAACATTTTGACGTCTACTTTATGTGAGTATTGTAGACGAATCCGTTCACTAGATTGGTGATTAACTCAAATAAAAAATGCTCTTGATTTCCTTCTATCGCTGCCTGTCGCAAAATGTTTTTCGCTTCAGCATCCGAAACAGACGTTTCAGTATTAAAATACTCTAATATGATGAAAAATCTTTAGCTTATGAAAAATCTTACTAATGTAAGGTTAGATAAAGTTGATAATATTAAAACTTAATCAGTGTCGCCAGCATCTGAATTCTGTCGTATGAAACACGACACGCCGTTGTTAACTTTTACTTTGCAAAGTAAAAGTTAACAATGAGCAATACCTTTTACCAATTATCTTGTCTTCGATAAAAGTTGTTAAACGCCTAGAATTTAGGCAAATAAAAGTTGTTCTTGTACCTATGGACGAAAACTGTCTTTATATTTTTGCTAGGACGAGAGGTGATCCAGCAGTGAGTCAATAGTAAGGCCTCCAAGCTTTAATAACACACGTAACATTCAATGAGTTTACGGTGCAGTTTATTAAACTTGACCTTTAATAACTATATCTGTAGTATAACTCATCACTAGCGACACCTCACTAACGTTTCGACAACTCAAAAAGCTGATTACAAACGGTCACTACTAAACATACACCTGTGTATTTAGCTATAATTAAAGTGAGGCTCAGCTCACATTAGACCATAAGTGTTTAATATACCCTGTTTACCCCATTCGAATGCAATTTCTTCGACAGCTTATTCAGTAGTATAATTTCGTGTGCAAACTGGCATGCCAGCCCTACGAAGCAACTCATATACGAGTTGTGTACAAGCAAATAATCATGCGGCCGATAATGCAACAGGAAGTCCAGTCACCAACCCCTCGAGCGGACTCGAGGTGTTCGAGATGCCCGGTCTTGCAGAACGTCTCTCCTCTCGCACCATTCTTCATTCCCTCGTTGAGGCATCGGCCCCGACTACATGACGTCTAACTACGGACGGTGCACATTGCTTATCACATGAGCAGCTTCGTCGAGCATTTCGTCACTGTTTCATCGGTTTTGTCTATAGGCATAGGACAGTGCACATACCGAGGTTCACAACCTCGCTTACTACACACTGCTGGCAACGTCGAAACAATAGGCCTTCATTTCAGAGAGGCAGCCCTAGTTAACGGGGCCTAACACTTTCTGTCCCAGTTTATCCTTCTCATCAATCCTTTTGCCCAATGTCTACTACTAAGATCTGTCCACTATTTCAGCAATCGGCAACGGACACTCTCCACTGCAAAATGCTGCTCCTTTAGCAGTGTGCTGGTTTCAACGTGAAAACTGCTTAGGCAAAAGAGAAAGAGGACGAGCAGAGGAGGGGGAGTGCAGAGACGAAAACCCTTTCTTCGCTCGACCAAAGAGGAAGTCTTCGCCTTTTCCTCACTCCGGGTAGTAAGGCGCCAACTAGCAATTCGTTCTCGCCACAATGCCACTCTGTAGGTATAAGCCGTGGCGACAGCCAGCAGTGACAGTGGACAGAAGACAACGAAGTGAATTGCCAACGATGGGCACTCGCAGATGATGATAGGAGTGTGCGACAATGCCCCAGCAGCGCTGATTTCGGTGACGGCACTTCCCAACCAAGCATCGACTGAGTGTGCCACGCACACCAAATCAGAGACGGGAACAGCTTGGGGTTGTCGACGCGTTTAGCCGGGCTGGCCGGATCAAGGCCCAAGGGCTAACAGAGTCCACCGGGGACCCACAGCCAATAGGTGGCTACATGTCGGGTAAACCAGACGCTTTGATCCGAAATACACACATACATACACACACTTTCTCACTCACACAGTTACATAGAGGTTCATATGGCGAGTGAGAAATTTCGACAGGGTTGGGGGAAGTCGAAAGCACTTCTTAGGATCAATCGGTTACCAACGCTCTTATGGAGTAGACGTTTAGACAAGGCACATATGCTTTAGTGCCACACATTGGCTCCATCCTGCCCTACTGCTCGCAAACGAACCCGATGACGGCGCCAAACAGTGCATCCTGCAATGGTGCACGGCCTGTCGTGCTTCTAGGACTACAAAGCAGGAGCCTAATAGCGTCGCAAATCACACAAGTATGGGAAGTGTTGAGAGCAAGGATGTGCGAAAGGGGCACGGGGCAAACAGGTATCGGCGCTGGTGCAGCATCCTGCCTTTTCTTAACGGTTTGCTGCTTGGATGCCCTCGCCCACTTTGTGAGCCTAATAGTTGTACGAAATATTAGCATCGAATAATGGTCACTTGGTCTCAGCGTAGAGGCTGATGGGCACTCTTCTCGTCAACGGAGAAGATAAAAGGAATAGCAGGTACAAGGAAAGACTCCTATGATGATTATCATTGTATAACTACAAACCACGAGATGTGAGTGTCTTGCCAACACGAGTATACTGTATATATATAATGTATGTTATGGAAAATAGGCATAATATATCGAGTATATCTTGATTTAACTGTCATCTGTATTACTTAAACGGTTCCTGATCTCATAGGGTGAACGTTACTGGTCAAAATCATCTGTAAAGTTAAAAACTCATCATAGCTCAGTTTAGTAAATAAAGGAAACGCGAACACGTATGTATTTGATTATAACTCGGGTCTGTTTTTTATTCGAATGTGTGAGTTAGTACATTATTACACCACTTGCTCAGTAGGTTCTATGAAGACCAAAACTTTCACATCAACGGCGCCTTCCAACGGGTGAAAAGTCAAAACCTCCTACAAGCGCACTTCGGCATGTTTTATAATCCAGTCTAAAAATATCTGCTATAGGCAACGAAAATGGTACCTCGAGTGATTATGACTTACGAATCTCATTAGCAATAAACTGCAAAAACAGGTCCCCTAAACAAGTGTCAACAATGCTTGCGTTTTTATTTACTACACAACGACAGATTGTTCGATGGTCACACAGCTTATTAGTTGAATACTGTATCTGACAAAAGGTCAATCTGATTGAAGCTCTTCGTCGAATCTAGCAATGCTTTTCCTAAAAAAGAACAACGTAGCTATTTCGGTTAAAGTTAAATGTACAGTTAAAAAGTTTGAGATGGGATAGGGATAACGGTTTAATCCGCTACGAAGCGTTATAGCAATATATATATACGCCATACCGACATTTAACATTAACGTAGACAACCCAAAGTATATATGGTACGGCAATACCACACGAGAACTTGCGAACATGAATTAGAACTTCGGACACCCCTAAATACGACAGTGTTTATACTATCCATTCGGCTATGGACATAACACAAAAGGCGAATACTAAGCGGTGAAAAACGATATAGATATGTATGTATATATGTATATATAGACACACATATGTATAGTTCGCACGAAAAAGTACCACCTTAGAAATATATCTACGAAAAATTCACGCAGTTTACAATGACAACACAAAACAATAAGTCTATCACGGCAGTTTATTTTAACCACGGAAGCGAAATTCGTGTACGCCAAAGCAACGAGGCAGACTCGTTGAGCTCTTAGCTTTCCTATGGTCACTGCCCGTTGCCATTCTTCGGATGCACTTGAAAAGAAATTTACTAATGTCTTAATTCATATGGGTCCCGAGGAACAATTGATGAATGTATCACCACCTTCAGCTTAACAGAGAGACGTCTGACAAGCAACAGCAGTGGTTTTGCAATTTGTTTAGAAACGCCGACCGTTGCTGTTATTGTACATGTCTGCACGACACTGCACGACGCCTACGCTTGCACTGTACTTGATTGAAATGAACATTATAATACAGGTGATGTTGAACGAAGGGATGGCGTGTCAACGTGTACACAAACGCTGGACAAACACTTGGAAGAAATCATGAATGCTTAATGGCGTGTCTACGATTCAATAGAGGTAACGTGATCACGTACATGGGATATCTTTAGCTGTGTGCACATCTCGCATCTAAACCGTTGTACTGCTATTAGTTGGGGAAATTCTAACAATTTATCTTGAACAGGCAAAGTAATTGGCCTTAGTGAATATGTGAAAACTGCTATGGCAAGTAAGTATTGAAAATTCGGTCGTTCCTGTATAGTTATTAATTAGCAGGTAAAAATAAAAAAAGAATTTTGAAACACCTAGAAAAAGCGCTTCCGTACTTGTACCTGGTTAATTTGTAGAAGCACATAAATGGTGGGCAGTTCATTGTTTAATGTGAGGAACTATTGTCTTTTTGGTTTGATCGAGTTTCACGTAGACCACGTGTGACATTATTTATAACCGTTTACAAGCATACAGACTAAACGAGTTGTCAACGTGCAATGAAATATTGTCTTAAATTTAATGTACAAGCGTCATAAGTCTGCACATATATGTACGAGCACACTTTTTACCTACTTTGGAATCTTCACTTTTGTGGGTGTACTTATGTATGGGCTGTATAGCGGAATACTCCGAGATCCTCATCTAAAAACGCCAGTTCCTCGTAGCGGGAGCTAACTGAATTAAATCATTTAATGCTGTCATTTGTTCTCCACTAAATAATATAGTAAAAAAAAAATATATACCCAAAGGAATAACATTTCTCAATCACAGTGAGTTCATCTTTCAATGCAGAAATAGACGTAAGCAGCTTCGTAGAACACGCGTACCTGGTTTATTAGTGAAGGATTTAGGAAAACTACGGCACAATGAATTAAATCAGCACGGGCGGTTCTTATACTGTTCATATATGCATTAACATATAATATAAGTGTTTTAAATATCGGCTGGCAGGCCCTTCCAGCATCGTGAAACAAGTTCATATCTGTCCACGTCGGTTTCAAACCTGGACCTCAGCTCGCGTCCATAAGTGTAGTAGGAAAACACTCTGTCGTTGCACTGTCTCAAATTGGCGATGTTTAGCTCATCCGACGACAACAGAACATTAAAAAAATGCTTTATTCGTAAACCTCGTTATACACTTCATTTTTTAACTATATATGGACACGCTTCTGACCATGTTGGTCTGCTTGATTCTCTTTTTATAGTGACAAATATTCAATGGCAGACATTATCGACCATACGTGCACGCACCGCAGACATTTGATTGAATACTCGTAGCAAAATTGTCAACATACAATGTATTTATATTTACAAACAACCTATTAGTTGATAAAACGTCGGACAACACCCTACACCGAACAACTATTACATCACGTAGACACACCGCACTGAGTGATCGTGTCGCCAAACTAGATTCGTTTGGAATGTTCCGAGTGGCCAAAGCTCTAGCGAAAAGGCGAACAGCTTATTACACTACAAATGATCATAACGTTCTTTTGAGAATCATTATCGGTTTGTCAAGGTAGATCAAGTAAGATGTCAGGGCCAAGTGCTTGCGTAATTCTCAGCAGCCATGTAAGTCGCATGGGGGTTCCTAGACGGCATCGACGGACAATACGTCAATAGGACTACTTAATAGAATAATGTTAAATTAATTAATTAAATTATTAGGCATTATCGCATTAAAAGGCATTTATCGTAACCGATCCGTAAAATGCACGCTAATTACGGAACACCCATGTGTGTCTAGAGCGTGATTCAAATTATACATTTAGTACCTCAAAGCTTATGGCTGGTAACTCCTTAACGTTATGTACCAGATATCATTGTTCGCTGTGTGTTCGTAACGCATCAAGTATTCTTAATAAATGGCAACACCATTTTAACCTGCAAAACATGCTACTTGATAGTGTTGGTGGTAAATCAAGCATAAAACTGTGCAATTGTAGTCTCAAAGTCTCATTAAGTAGCTTCATAAAGGATTACCTATTATAATCTTGAGAAAGTAAAAGCACACAGTTTGCATTAATGAGCGGCATCGGCTTCGCGGTTAAGCGACCCGAATTCTCGTGATAGGCAAATACCATTTTCATGTAAGTTTAAAAAAGACATGCTTGTTGACCGCCCTAAAAAATATGCTAGAACACAAATTACAGTTAAAATAATTAATTATTGTTTTATTTTGTCATCTAGTTTAACGATAGCCTTTATTATATTCTCCTTATATTTATTTCTATTTCTAACCAATTCAGTATTTATACATGGTATATACACGAGTTTTCACGGTCTGCTTTACCATAGCAAATATATTTAAAATAGTTTGATTCTACCATACTGGGGTAAAAATATTTCCTTCTGTGGTTGTAATACCAATCAAATAACGACGCAATATCACCTCCTAATCTTATTTAAAGCTTTTCTCTCTTGTCTGACCATAAAGGCTACATCAACTGAGCGATGAAATTTCCCTTTTTTTTTCATAGTGTTTATCTATATATACAGAATAGGGAAGGTCAACTGTCTAATGAACAGGCTCTGCCACCTGAATGAAGCTCAACGACCCGATTCGCCGCCACTGTTTCCGCACCACATCACCTATACGTGCTGTCTTGCTCGTCAGGAGCGGCTTGTTTAAAGCGCGGTCAACCGTTCACGTACACTATTCTTTGAAGTTCCATGTCTGTCGACACATCGGACACTGCTGTTGGGTCTGTTGTGCCTGAATCCATTTTACGATGCAATGAATATGGAAACAGTGTGAGCACTTGCCCCATACGAGGGGGCAACCATCGCCCGGAAGTCGGCAATCTGGACAGCATGAATCAAAAGGCATTCGACAGATACCTAGAAAAATGAAGATTTAATAAGCAAAAGTTAACGCACGACTCAAAAGCAAATTATCAAAAATTATGCTTTTGGAATGGGCTGCATTCTAATTGTTAGCATGGAAGTGACTGAAAAGACAAACAAAAAAGGCAAACAAAAATGAGTCTTTTTATATCAGAAAAAAAGCTCTATATATATAAAACTAAAGTGCTATAAAATAGCTTGAATCCCACTAGACGCGTATGAGCTTCTTCGAGTTGGACTAGTCGAATTCTTTCATGGTACAGTACTTCAAAATGTTTTCAAAGACCACAGCCATCGTGGTGCATCAGAAGCACAGAAATATTAGGATATAGAATTACATTAAAAATATGCTTTACACATAAAAGTATAGCAAAGAAATCGTGTCCTATTTTGCCACAACGCAGGGTAAACAAACTGCAGACTTGTCTTATCAGACTGCAATTATGTACCAGAATTTTAGCTAGTGGAGGAAGCAGGTGTGTATTTAAACCTCTCTAATTTCTTTGTAGGTTCTGTGAGTATTATGCAAGCAAGTGCTTATAAACGATCATTGAGAATTTAGCATATAGATTAGTCATTGAAGGCGTTTTATGCATTTACCGCAGTTATCGTCGTTCGCTAACCACTTCCAAGTTGCCACCGCGGTCCACTCTGTAAGGTACACAAGGTCACTCTTACTATGTGTTCAACAAATTATTTGAACATACACATAAATAGAACGTGATTTATGAAAAGACTTGAAGCACTAAAAGAAATCTGAACCCCCTTTGTAACTTTGTGCCCTACTCTTTGCTGTCTAAGTATAGGCGATATATCTGTGTTTCAGGAAGCAGGACACCTTTTGAGCTATAAAAGTCTGAATAAATAAACAATACTCTTCGTACTTAAGCACAACCCTGAGCAATGTTTACTGCACATTAACCACAGCCATTGCTCACCAAGTATAGGCGGCAGAGGCAACCTAACCTAGTTGAAAAAACTTGAGATTCTTATTTGCTGTAGATATAAGTTGTATGGACATACATTTATAATAATATTGTCATCGTTGACATTGTTGTTTGGAAGCATTATATATATATAGACTTAGATACCATTTCTACAATCGAAGCAAATACAGCTGAGTTCTGTCGTGATTTCGAAACAATTTTTTGTCCATCTGCTTCGAAAGAAGCGAACGAGACTAATGAAGAAACATATGGATTCTCTATCTACATCTCCGAGAGACTTTTATCCTCCTTGATAAGAGTAAACCACGTAATATTGCTGCGACTTTGTTTGCTACACGTACCAAACAATACACACGTCTTTTTGTAAGCATAAGCATTGTTACATGAAATGATCACCTTGAATCAACTGACTTGCACGTAGACAAATACCATACACATTTATAGCAGACTGTACCGTATGTGGCGTAAAAATCATAGCTGCTTGTGTTTGCACTTACTTTTGATTTTCACTTTCATTTTTCAATACCGTTTCATAAGAGCCCAATCGAACGACAGGTTATTTTTCGCGAAGTTTCGTTTTAGCTATATCGGGTGCCGGTTGATCTGGATGGGCACCGGGTGGTCTTTAGCACGAAACACTTTTTAACGCTAGTAGCGCGTAATTTAAATACGAAAATAAGCGATTATCCTGAGTTTGCATGTGCTTCTCCCTTATAGCGCAATGAATAATGTGTTTGCCTGTTAGCTTCAAAACGCATGGTGGTTTAGGTTCGAGTCGCGTAGACGCAATTCATTCCATGTGGTTAGAGCCGGCCGTGTCATATCTAATGGTTCGAGCACCAGACTCAGAACACAACAAACATTTTAGCTACACATATGTGAGTTTGCTTACTAACTAACGGAGTTCATGTATTAACAGTTGTTATGTATTATTAGGCCTTAAGGCTCAGAAATAAGCTAAATTGAAAAATATATGATCCCTTCACATATTACAGGCGTGTCAGTATCAAGATTATTGAAACTTTTCTGCAGTAAAATCTCAGTGTGTGATCTATATGAAACTATTGATTTTTCATTTGCTTGAAATGGCTTCGCTTTGCTTGGCATTGAAAACTTGTGACCGCACTGCTATCACTGAATATTGCTTATATACCCAGTCCTAGATAGATAAAATGAAGCATATGGTATACGAACTATTTAAAGCAAAACCCTTCCTACCTGACACGGGGATGCTCGTTTAAGAAGTCTAATTTATCAACTACATCAAGTAGATCTTAACAGGGATATATTACATGCCGTGATGGTATTCCTGACGACAACATTTAATTGGGTGAGATTACTTCGAATAAGTAGATAATTCGTTTGAAAGTCACTAGAATTTTGCATAAACTAACTCAATTCTTTTTTAACTTTTTTGTTGCATTGCTGCAAAATCCAGAGGTATTTTTCCCCAGAATGAACAGAAAGGATCAATTCTTATTGGATATAATATCAAAGACTCGCCCTGCAGGATTAGGTATCCGGGGTGAATTTGATTTAGGTTTTCTCCAACAGACCTCAAGCCTTTACTTTGATAACTACATACGCTGGATGAGAAAAAATACTAGTTCACATGTACGAAAGTCTACTCGGATATCTAACCAAAACCTAGTGATTCTTTTCGATAATTCAAGTTAGTAATATCAGCATACTGAACAACGTGAACATTATTACCCTTGTAAACCGTAAAACGTTTTCCTAAAACGTATTAGGTTTTTAGCGGAAGGACAACAAAGTATATCCTTTTTATTTTTTACTGAGAATGTTGGTCACATTATTATATACCAGATGTCAATGAACAATAAGAAATCGGTAATTACGATTGAATTTAAACCATAACATGGATTATAAAAAATATGTAGTGTTACATATCTATATACAGACAGATACCGGACGAAAGAGTTTCTTCTAATAAATGCTCTATCAGGCATCATTTCATAGTACTAAGCTATAGTTGTTTCTGTTAATCTCATTTTGGCTAAGCCCATCTACCGAGTGATGCATATTACAAAATTACCAATGCTTTACCAAAATATTCAGCTTCTTGTCGACGAATTTCGCATGGCGTTATTGATGGCGCGAACGACTCGCAGGTCAAATTGTAGCGAAACGGCACAGCAGGTGATAATCGTTGAAAAAAATGCGATCAGGGTGGCCAGGTTTATCTGGAAGCCTAACCACATTTCAAGGCTATCCCGTGATGCATTAAAGGCAAGTTCGCGCCGGAGCCGCCGCAAGTTCCGATACTCCTTGTGGCCAAGGATAAGACCTCCTTCGTATAAGCGCCGCTCAGTTTCATGGCAGTTGCGTTCGAGCATTGTACCGAACCGGCATATGAAAAAAATCTCAACGAGCTTGAGGAGAGCGTCCGTGACGATGCCTGATAGTTCCTGTCCGAGGCCTGCCCTTGGGTAGGCAATCGTTAGTCCAACCTGTAACGTAACGCTGCAAAAGACGCTGACAAATTTGACGAAAATGAACCGTTTAAAAACGCGATTCATAGTAGCAATCATTGATCTTATATGGCTTTTACGTTCGACAACCATTTCGACGATGTGAGCGCTCAGATCGGCCTGACCTGGATAGGTGATTCTACCAATCGCACGTAACTCACCTTCAACGTACGCCAAGCATTGAAGGTAGAGTAGCAGTGCTGGTACAAGAATATACGAGCTGATTTCGTTACATATTCGCAATAGGATGCCTTTGTCGTAAGTGATTTCTTCGTCAGTGGTTTCGTATATGAACGAAGTCATTACCTGAGGTCCGTTAAGCAAGCAACCAAGAACAAATGCAAATAAATTAAAGTGTACTTTTTTGCTTCGACAGCCACGGCCACTACTCCATCTTCGACCATTGGTCATCTGCTGAACCTGTCGCAATCGCAGAAAGATAATTATTGCAGCCTCAAGTTCTAAGATACCTACGGTTAGGTAATACAACAATTCGACAACATCCAAAAGTGAACCTCGATCACTCCATACGCTGATAAGGTAATCCACATTTTGGTAGGCAGCATCCACAATGAAACATAACAGAAACACGAGTCTCAGTAACCAAGAAAGTACGTTTAATGTGATACGCCATCTTCTGGCCCATTGCAGTCTAGGCGAAGCTCCGTAAACAAGAAGAGCCGCCTCATAGATGCCGCTACTAACCGAGCTTGCGTACGATAAAAGCAACTTAAGGAGATGATTCCTTCGGCGTCTTTTAAACAAAGAACAATAACGCATACAGCGTTTTCGAGCTTGTAGAAAAGGTGCTGGCTTTTCGTACATTTATGGCGCGTTATGCACGGTCCACACTTCTGAACAGAAATGTAGTAGGCACCTATTTCTTGAAAGTTTAGAGTGAATACCTTGCAGTCGATGCGGGATAGATGCAGGTGAAGATATCTTGATAATCATGATGAACAATTTTCCAAAAAATTGTCAAAATTTTCTAGCATAAATTTGTCTGCACGTGTTGTTCCCCAAAGTAATGCCATTGTTACAGCAACAGTCCTTGCTCCATACGTGTCCATTACGATTACGAATACCTTTCGAAGAAACTGTTTACTGATAGAAAAATACATTCAGTAGAAAGGCGACTGGTGTCAATAACAAATAACAGCTATTCAAAAAATTTCACCTTCGCGCCAAACCCTTACCCTTCTCGACTGCATCGGACGACACTGGCCGCCAATTATCTCGTTATCGACGACGATTCATTCAACAGCAAAATATACGGAGGCCTTCGCTTTTGCGAAACAACATACCTGCCATTAACAGAATATAATGGCCTGACATTCAGAAAGACATCTGCTCCATCCTGCCGACCTTCGGAAATAATTGCAGTTTCGCTGGTTCGCTGGCTGTGTTATTTTTGCAATACGCTCACTGCCCTGACACCTCGCAAAGGGTATTGTTATATGTATGCTGAGCATAGGTAATTCTATTTTGTTCCTTAGTCGGCCATCACTATTTAATTATACGGCGTAAATCAGCTAGTTGAAGTCGCATTACATCTACGGGGACGTTCGGAAATAACAGTCTGAAAACATGATCTGCTCGAAAATATTTAGGCCATATAGAGTCAAAGGAACAGGAAGCTATATCAAAAGCGGCTGGCCCAATGGCATTGCATTTAAAACAATCGTATTTAAACTTTAAGTGTTTAAGCAAACCTATTCAGCGGTTTTTTTTCTTTATGAGTTCGGGTATCTTTACAGCACGAACAAGCCTTCAGAACCACCTCTCTGGTATAGCGTCGAGAACCTATCGCCGGTAGAAGACCTAGCAGAGACAGGTTTTGCTGGGGTTTCTCCAACAGATCCATGAAATGACAGGCCATGGTAAGTATTATGCGTTAGCGCTAAAATTTAAACAAATTATGCCTCGACAACACACTCAGAGATGAGTATTAGACAATGCTGGCCCAACTTAATGAATCAGGCTATATACATGGAGCCTACAAAGGTGTTTCAGGCCTTGGTTGTGCGTCCGGTTTCTCTTTAGGTTACCCATTACTTTAGACGGCCGATTAAGAAGGGCAAGGCTATTGATTATCCTTGGCTTCCTTTATTATACTTTCCTTGTGAGCAATTATATGAGGTGCGGGACATAAAATCAATGAAATAGCGCCAAGTAAATACCCAAACTCTTAATTTTCTTCAAACCTTAATGCGCATTTATTTCGTATCTTCAATTCCAGCATCAGCATCATTACAATAATTACAGTAATTCAGTTATGCATCGGTCTTAGCCCCTCCAATTTATGTCGTCCCCATATTTAGCGTATTTTTTTAATCATACCGTCTTCGCCCTTCTTACCCTATCGCACTCATTTTTCATGTGGGTATATGTGTGTATGTAGTAAATTTCATTCATCTCTCCTTAGATTTTGTATGAACAGTTAATAATAATTAAAACTGTAGTGGTATCAGGTGAATGATAGGTAGCTAAGGACACAGTTCCGTTATAAAACGGTGTCGCTGCGTTTTACAGGTGATTTTTTTACGGTTTTTTTTTTGTCGTCAGTTTTGTGGACTCTCCTCAACGTATCAGAGCATCGTCATCACATAATTCTATATCGTCCTTAAATAAACACATAATTGAGTGAGTCATACTGCTTTAATTACGATGGTCACTATTGTTGTTGTAAACAGGTATCATGTTTACTCTTTAGTTACGGTTTTTCGTTGGCTATATATACTTGACGAATGTATCTTGCATTATCTGATACGAACCAGAGGTTCTAACCGATGGTGACCGTCAAAGAGAAATTCTTCAGAACTGCAACAACGACTGTCGTAATACGACGAACCTCAAACTTACCACCAGTTATAAATACCCCTATGAAAACACACTAAATACGTGAGTTTGAGTGCTTTCCTGTAGACTTAACGACAAAAATCATCTGTGCCAATTTGGCTCGGTGTATTTTCGTGCGTTTCGAAGACGATTAATGGAAGAGAAACTAGATGCAGACCTATGATTTACTTGACGACTGAACAACTCTATAGTAGATGAGACAGGAAAAATAATGCAGCGCCAATAGAGCAAATGAGTAATTCATCTAAAAGGATCATCTGCAATCTTTCTGTATTATTCCGTTTCTTTATTTTGTTTGCCATCAGTTTCAAAACATCACCGCCGTCTCTTGATTAATCTACTCTCTCTAGCTAGTCGTATTTCATTGAATTACATTGTGCCAAACATAAAAGTTGTTGATGTTATTGCCGTCGTCGATTTTTGCGCACGTCTACAAATTGAGTAAGTCGCTTCTTCTCCTTATCTTTTTTTGCTTCTCTTTATAGGTTTTTATATTTTATTATTATTATTATTAATAATTATACCTGAAACTGCATGCTACGCACTGTTCCATATCACCGCCGCTTTTTTCTAAACTCCTTTCGTTCGTTCACTTTTTCTCAGTCTTTTCTTCCTCTTTTATTCTCGTTCCCTCCCTCCCTCCCTCCCCCTCTCTTTCTTTCTCTCTTTCTCTCTCTATGTATATATATATATAAGTTAGTGTTGGCGGTGGCTGTAGTTTCTACGGTTCCGCAAGGGATCATTCCAATTTATCGTATCGTCTTCTACGTAGTTGTTATTTTACCCTTGTTATATTCATCATCATTGTATAATTATCATATTAGGTAATCGTAGTTATCTATGCTCTTATATCGCTCGCCTATTACGTCGTTATTCCCGCCTTTGTCTCATTATATATATAATTTCCCTATTCATGTTATCATCATTATTATTATTATTACTTCTAAGATATTATCTGTCACCCGATTCGGTCAGCTCCTTTTAAGTTCCCAGCGTTCCTCTAAGCAATAATAATAATAATGATAATATAACCTTAGTACGCGCATTCTCGCTCTTTCAATTGTCACGGTTATTTTCGCTCTTATTATATATATATATATATATATATATATATATATATATATATAATGTTTAGTCGGCCTTTCCGTTTTCCGTAAGAATATTATTATAATTTCTCATCTCCCCATTTAGTCTCCTATTTTTCCCTTGTTTCGTACGTGAGTTGCGTTACATATCGTCCTTCCTTCTACATTCATGGTAATGGTAATAATAATTACTATGATTATTATCATTGTCGTCCGTATAGATAGTGATAGCAAGCAGAGCATTATTATCTTTCTCCTGATACAAATGTTTGCTTTTCGTAGCAGCAGTTTACCGAGGCTGGGATTTTTCTCTCGTTGTGAATGAACGCGACCTCTTGTCCGTCATATTCTATTGTTGTTGCTTTGCGCGCGTAGGTATTTGTATGCATTATATATGCTATAGCTATATTTTTGTGGTACTACATTTCTGCCTTCTTTTTCTAGTTTAGCCGCGATGTTTGACATCGGTATATTTCGACAAGTAAACGATGATTTGGTTTACTCAGTTATATGGGTTGCGGGGAACAAGCATAGATGCCCGAAAAAGAGTGACTAAAATTCACGTCCGAGAATATACACCTGCAGGGTATGTTTCTGAGGGCTCCTTGTTTAGGGGACGAGCTGGTGTTTTTGTGGAAAGAAACAATCAAACAAGGCTACACCATAAAACGTTTCTTTATAACAAGCTTCATATACTTTAAAAATTTAGTTTATACAAGTAACGCCTAAACGGGCTGCTACTAACGCCTTCACCCAATGGCTTAACTTCAAGCCAATGTTTCGTTGGATGAGTCAGACAAGTGGCGGCATATATTTCTATCCAATTTATGCAGCTCTAGTGAACCAGTTTTAATTTATAAATCATTAACTTCATTACGGGTCTTGATAACCTGCCCGCTGGAAAGGAAACAACAGTGTCGTTATATTGTCAGGTCCACTTGTGGCGTTGTGACTACTCTCTGAAATACGGCTTCCTCCACTTGTGTCGTCTCATATCATGTCTAATAATTATCTGCCACATTACGAGAAACTTCTCAGATACTGTATTCCGTTTCGTAATGACTAGCCCTCTGTTCCCCTCAAAGTCATTCCAATGAGGTACTTCTCCTTTTCATTGTTTTTCGGAGAAGTTTATGTTCCGCCTTCTACGGCCGTTCAACATTGTTTCAGACGTAATAGAACAAACGGCGTTTAATTTTCCCGCCAAAAGTGTCGCGCTTTAAACTTACAGGCCCGCAAACATGTCGCTTTTTGACTAACCCAATGTAATGTTATCTGCTTTTATTGGTTTCTGCTGTCTGTGAGCTAATATGCCTAAATAACGATCGAGCGCTGTAACTTCAATTTTGAAAATTATGGCTTATCTTAATGCGTGTTGTTATCACGCTGTACAAATGTTCTCTGAATTATTTTCACTCTATCACTTGGTTTTTTTACATGATTGCTCGTCTGAGCCACGTGTACGCGTACTTTCGAACGCATGTCGTTTTGTAGCTTTTCTGTGTTTACTTTTCTGTCTATCAACGTTTGCAACGATTGCTGAGTTGGGTGCCGCTACGCTCTGTTCGGTTTAAAAAAAGAATTGGTTCGTCTCCTCAGGAGACAACATGTTCGACATGTGACCCCCCCATAACAGCCCCTTCAGCTACAAAACTACGCACACGACATTGGCAAGGTGAGTATGATTGACAAGGCGACGCACTTCGTGCATCTGTCCTTTTCACCGGAATTGTTGTCAAAAGGGATAAGTTAATAATAACAAAATTGACAGTATTGAAAGTACTAATGAGGTTTCATGGTAGGCAAATGAGTTCATTATCCTTAACGAGATATTCATCTTGCTCAGGTATTATATATTGTAAGAATACAAATTGCAGTTGTCGTCTTCGTTGCCAGTAAAAACACAGTGAAGCATATCTTCCTATCTAAAATAAGGTGACATGAAAGCAACAATGTTAGTGGGAGAGTAATATGAGTCTAATCAAGTGTCCTTCATAAATTATTGCATAATAATGTATCGTCTACATTCCTTAACTCTGTTTACACAGTTACGCACTTATCTGAGGCGCTGCAAATATCTATTTTGTTCAAATGATTAGTAACGACAATGTGGGATAACTGGCTGACGTTTTGACAAGCCCTCATCCCCGAACGAAGTGGTTTAAAATGCCGTGGGGCTTAAAAGGCGCATTGAAGCGAGCCGCAGGATGTCAACAGGTACAGTTTTGTTTGCTTTTTTTGTCTGCTTATATGAACTTCTATAATTTATAAACCGTTTTTGTATTGTTTTTCCTATCTATAAGTTTTTTTTTTGTTTATTATTTCCATCAACCATCCGTTTATTCCTTAACCTGCTAGACCTGTTTTCGAGCTGAAAACGACACACGCCAGAAGTCATTCAAGCAGCCGCCATGCTTACCGTCTTCTCTATTGTTCCCAATAGATCTCATGGATCAGTTACACTCATTAGCAGCTTGGTTCGTCAGTTATCAACGATTATCAATCGACGGATCGGCCGGCCCATCAGCCGCGTGCGGCGTGTCTGTGTTTTTTTTCTATGTCAAGAGCCAGATATCAGATAATAGCCCATATATTTACGGACGCATATACAAAGAGCATTATTCATGCGATACGGGTGCTTACTTACAACTGCGCACACATATCGTTTTTTACGACCGCTGAACCCGCTTTTGTTATCTACTGCCATCATCAATTCCGTCTCTATTATCACACCTCCGCGCGAAAACTTGGCTTTTCATTTTTTTGGTCTGCTTTGTAAATTCTTCATTTGCTGTTGTTTATAATTTCTCTTCTTCTCTCGTTCTGTCGTCTGCTACGGTTTTCTACATGATATATAAGTAGAAAAAAAATGTTCGTTATATTGTATTATAGCTGGTTTATCTGTCATAAATAATCCTAGAGATTGTAATATTTGTAGCAATAATTGTAATAATGCTCTGCCCGCTCCTTGCCTGTAATGTACCGTTGTTTTCTGTGCTAATTATTATCGTCTATATTCGTCTGTATATTAATCTACAATCCATGTCCATGTTTGTTGCTGACTTTTGCTTACATCTTTATTATTGTTTATATTGTTGCATGTTAATTTTTCTGCCTATTTGATGCCGTGTATTTCTGCCTAAAAAGTGAATCATACGTGCATTGATACCACTAGTGCATGAGAGACCCGGCTATTTCCAGTCGCCGTCTGGGTACCTCACGACCCGATACATATTCCTCAGCCAATCTTAGGGCTGGCTTACGCGATTGGTCTGCGACCTCCCCGGTGCTTCCGTATTGCGGATATCTGCGGTACCGCCAACCACACATGAGCTATCAGGATATTGCTTTTTCAACCTTCAGCACCGCTACATTAGCTTATCAGACACAATTGCTTCTCATAGACCATTTGCCATCTTCCTACCAAAGCCCTCTCCACGCACAGATATCGTCCCTTCATCATGTTTCTTTTATCTGCCACCTACCCCCCTCACATATCATATCTTGCGACAATACTGTGCGCGAATACTTTACATACAACACACACACACACACACAACTCGTTACTTCACAGGGATCTTCTTATTTTTAGTCTTATTATTAATATCATTATTATTTCTTTCTTTTTATCTATTTCTTGTTGTGTGTATCGTCATTAAACTTACGTGTTTTCGCTTTCTCGTCTTTCACTTCCTTACCTATATATATATATATATATATATATATTTTGTAGTCGTCACCCACTATCGATATGACTGCTACAAACGAGTCATTGACTTCTTGGTTTATATTGTTCTTATTATTGTTGTTGTTGTTATTATTGTTATTTATAAGGCTACCATTCGTAACTATTCTGCTCGCTGTCCTTGCCACCTGCCCAGAGCCCTTTTGTGACATGTTTGTATGCCTACGTATATATGGGGCATTTAGGGAGGTTTATTTTGTAGATTTAGGTATGTTTTTAATGTTTGTTTCAAAATTTGTTGTTTGTTAGTTAAAAACGGAAGCAGGTAAATATCGACGACGATTGTCGTCTACTCCGCGCTAGTAACGTTGCGTAGGACAAGGCTGCGGCACCAGCTGTACAGGTAGTGCGCTCCTCAAATCCTTTTACTTTTTTGCTCGAGAGACGGAAGTTGTTTTATTCACGATTGTAGACACTTGGGTTGGTTCTCCAAGCTACTAACAATAACTTGCTAAATCTTTCATCCTATCTCTTTTGCGTAGCTGGCGTGTTCCTGTTCAGAGCAGTGGCTATGGGAGCGGGGCACAAGGAGAGGGCTAGTCAATTCTAGTTTTTGTCTCAGGCCGAGGCGTACTTTTGTCATACATTTCTGACCAGACGAAGAACTTCCACACACCTGATTATCCGATCGTGCGCATTCGCTATATATGGAAAAGTAATTTGGAATTCTATAGAATCTATAATTGCCTCTGTTAATCTCATCTTTCTCCTATATCATTTGTTATTAATGGCATTATAGGATCGTTGACGGACGCAGTTTCCCTTCCGGTAGCAACTCCTAGACGAACACCTTTACGATGGAGTCAGCTCCAGCAGAAGCGATGTAAGCTTTGCTTGGATGGAATGCGACGTCGTTAACAGCCTCGTCGAATTTCTTGCGGTGACTCGTTACCTCCTGTACGCACGTCTTGTTGTCGAGATGCCACAAACGAATAGAACAGTCATGACTCGCCGATAGCAGGTACAGCCCATTGGGGTCAATTGATATAGACGTGACTGCATCAAGATGAGCGACCATCGAATGGATAAGCTTGCCTGTGGCATCATCGAAGAATCGAATGCAGCGATCTTCGTGTCCAGTGACCGTAATACCTAAAGTCGGATGCGAGACTACCCGATTGATTTGACTACAACCGGCGGTTTCAAAGCGAGTTACTGGCTTGCCCGTTTCAAGATCGATCGCCATAAGGTCAGCGTTCATATATCCTATAACAGCCTGCTGGCCGGCACCCGATCGGACAAAGTCGACAGATGTTGGTATGGCTGATTCGAACGTGAATGTCTCCAACGGCGCAATCATATCACCTATGCTCCAAAGTCGAACTGTACTATCGGCTGAGCACGACAACAGCTGAGGTTGCTTCGCACTGCCAGCAGCGCCTTGTACTGCCAGACCCCAAACAGCGTCCGTATGACCTGCTAGCGTGTGTGCAAGAACGTTCGGGTCATACGCGTCATATGGATCGACGTTACAGTTCGGCAAATTCCAGACGCGAACGGTCGAGTCAAGCGAACCCGAAAAGCATCGGTCGCCCAGAGGCCCCATTACGAGTGACAGAACTGGGCCGGTATGGCCACGGAACGTGTATAGTGGTTCCACGTCAAGAGCGGCTGTTTTTTTGGCTGGGACTGTTTTTTGCAGATTCCATAGCTTGAGCGTGTGGTCCTCGGAGCCTGTCAATAAAACCGGCTCGATAGGGTGGAACGCTAGTGTTCGAACGCCATCAAAATGGCTCCGTAACGTGTATTTAGCATTCCATTTCTTGGGAAGGTCCTTAGACTGGGGCTCGAATTCGTTATTTACGGTCAGTCCTGCCAGTTCACCCAGGCCTAGGGTTCCTGCAAAAAAACAGATTTATTATTCATATCGTTCTTAGTACGGGATTTTACTTTATAGTATGTTTTATTAAGGGTTCAATATTCAATATTTATTCAAGTACGCAGATACGTTAAACCAATAGCTAAGTCTACACACATGGAAAGGACAGCAATAGTGATCTGTAAAATGTAAGTCTTTGTTATCAGTATTACTCTACTTTTACTTAAATTATCTTTATATGTTTTTGACGTCGTTTGTAAGCATTTATGAGATTTTACGAGCCTAAAGATTGGCACACTTTCTCTTGTTTAGTGGAAGCATAATAATGTGACCCTCCAATTCAGATCCGGCAAACAAACAGAATTAAATGCAGTTAAAAAAAACGAGAGATAGACAGACTGCCTCATTACCTACTGCTGCTGAAACCGGCAGCATTATGATATTATTTCGATTACTGATTAATTGTGTATATTCTGAGTAACTAGGCGGATGCGTATAGGTCAATATTTGAATTCATTAGCATTTTAAATTTCGTAGGAGCTTATGTTTGAGCTCTCTGTTACGTTGTTACGTACCTTCCGGGTCTTGTGTACAGGGTGGGCGCATTTCGTCTACGCTGGGAGCACCCATCACGACGTCATCATCCTCATCGTCATCTGCTCCGTCAGAACCAGGAGTACCTTCGGCAGCAAGGAAGTCAAAGGTGGCGAGCACCGACGCTTCAGCATCTCGTAGCACGTTCACCTTGACGTCCTTGCGGACCCCCCCCGCAGCACGCCGCTGCGTATTCATTGCTCCGGTTCCAGCTGCTCCGGCACCCCCATTGACTGCTCCTGCGCCGGCGGCTGTTGTACCTCCTTCGCCAGTTGAGTTTGAGCTCTATCAAGACATTAGAAACATGACAGACATAGTAGAAATTAAGTAGATAAAAATAAGCAGCGTTTGTACTCGGACGAACAAAGACGAAAGAGTTAACCATAGTATTATGTTTATTAATGCTACCGACTGGCTTTAATAATACGGGGTGCTACTCGAATAACTGGTAACTTTCGCCGTAAGAAGTATGATATTTATTTGATTAAGCAAATTGATAAGGATTGTATTGGTTGATACCGTATCGAAGTAGGTAAACAAATGGGTGAATTGCTGGTTATCGGAAAATGTATTTTGTTAACCCATTGTTTTTGTTATCATAATTTTATGTTTAACATTTGTTATGATATTTGCTAACGGACCCCTCCCCAAGAATGAGAAAACAACCTACATCCCCCGCGCAGCCTTCACGTACGCCACCTAATTTTGTACGTTATAATTCAAATTCAGCCCTGTCATACCTTTCGGACGCGTGACAACGCGTCACAGTCAGAGACACGCCGCTGATCAACAGATAACGCGGACGAGCTCTTTTTGCCGAACCCTTTGCCGTGGTTGGGCGAGTTCTTTTTGCCGAACCCTTTGCCGTGGCCAGACACACCGACTATTCGTTAACCAGTTATAGGTTCGGCTTTACCTAAAGTGACTTAAGATTTACCTTGCCGGACTACATCGACTGGACGAGATTGACTAAATATAGATTCTCTGCTCAGTTGACCAGCGAGTTAGATGACGGCCACATTATTACAAAAAAGTGTGACTAAGGTGTGGACAGATACTCGACCATAGACGCCAACAATGCGGAATCGGCCTCCAGCCAAATTCATAGATGTAACGGGAAGCTAGCTGTCCACTTGTGGCAGTAATGGTCAGCAGAA
The DNA here is from genome assembly GCF_002443255.2 of Varroa destructor. Lineage (NCBI taxonomy): Eukaryota > Metazoa > Arthropoda > Arachnida > Mesostigmata > Varroidae > Varroa > Varroa destructor. The sequence goes on along the minus strand of NW_019211455.1, from coordinate 41,961,432 downwards.
CAGGTAATAGCGAAGGAAATGATACCTGATAAACTATCGAGCAACAGCGCAACCGGCAAACAGCGTCCTCTTCGAAGGCCGTTGGCCTTGTGCCAGCAGGTTCAGGCTTAGAATGCAACAGAACAATTCATCTATGGCAAGGCACTTTGAATTGAATTCAAGAGTAAGTAATTGCATGGAGTAACGTGGAGTGGTTTATTGTAACTTCAGCAGTTAGCTATTGCTGACATCTTTTTAAATAAAATTGATATTGTCGGTGTTATTGCAAAGGTTTGAGTAAGTTGCTTGTAAACATTACACACTTCGCAGAGAATAAGGAACAAATCTTTTTTTAGGCCCAAAAATTACTAAAAGAATATTATTAAAAGACAAACCTCGAATAACCTACAAATCATCGCTTGGACTGTTGTTGGCAAGTTGTTATAGTTTTGGAATGTTCATTAATCTTCGAATGTGATTTTTCACAAAACCAATCATCCAACCTGTAGACCAAGTAGTGTTTGCACACGGGCGCTTCGAACATCGAGCATCGTGTCCGTAAAGCCAATTTCTTGAAGGTACTGACGAAGAAGTTCACGGCCCTGTTTCCACGTGAGCTGTGGCCCCGGGCCAGTTCCTCCGCTACTTCCGAACAATTCCGTTGCCGAATCATCAATATCAAACTGCGGTGGCTTTTCCTCGTCAACTGGGTCGTTTCCGGCGCCACCTCCTTGCCGAAGTTTTTCGACTCGCGCCCTACATCGAAAGACAGCAACACCAAACAAAAAAGAAAAGTAGGATGTTAAAATGCGACACTTTCCATTTTAAATATGATGTCGTACATATCTTTGTTTGTAATATCTGTTTAATGGTAAATATCTAAAGCTGAGACGTTGATCTCAATTCCGTTTTTATTGAAAAGCATGTTTCAATATCGAAAATTATGACTGACGTCGACTAATCTGAGATTTTCTTTAATGAAGAGGTGCACTAGCTTGTGGATCCAAGAATACTTCAAGGCTATTTATGCCAGCCTCTCATTTTAGTTTTCACGAGCAGAAGACTTGGATTGTACAATACAACAAAAGAAACCATCTCTGAGTTCAATAAACCAGACAATGCCCAGATTTATGATTCTTTACCTAAAGGACAGATGCGTAACAGACACTGGTATAAAACAAAATGCTTTTTCAAGGCCTTTCTTCCAGAGGTGGATATTTATAAGTCGAGATACAAACCTATAGTGTTTCATGCAACCCACACAATAAACTACGACACCCGGACATGAATCGTCGATTACGTTGTTTCCTATACACCAGAATTACTTGGACACAAACAGGCTTTTGTTCTACCTTTCTCCATTTTTCATCAGGTAGAAAACCTTTCGGATTTGTACGATCCCTTTATCAACGACATCTGCGACTGATTTATACAAATGAGTAACCATTAAGCTGGCTAAAAGTGTTTCCAAACGATCATTGGTACCGTTTATGGTTCTTTTCACGAATATTTATCGCTATTTCTTGGTTGAATTTCTATTAAAACACGTTGACTAACGCAAACAATGATCACAAATAGATTTTCTTTTTTCGTTAATGATCTGTACGCGTAGTGTCGCAGATTAGCGTCGCCTTAAATGTTACATAGCTTCGCCACAGTCACTACCACAACGAGTATAGACGAAACTCATCACAAGTGAAACCGCAAATGAACCTGCCGCTATAATTTACGTCTAAATACTTCCAATTTCTACGCGTAATTATTGGAGTCATCACTATACATTAGTATTATACTCCCGCAACCAACCTATGGTGAACTCGCATACGACTCTTCGATGATGTATTTCGGAAAAGGGACATGGAGGTGGTCTAAATTCGAAACCAGCCGTACACATATTTTCGTTTTAACGAAAACCCCAATACCAATAGGAGATAAATTTAGTCATTTCTTCGTAGGATCTCCCAGATAATTAATATTTAGCCTATTTTTAGCCTCACACGTCCTTGACATAACGGTACTCGTGAGTAAAAATACCGGTAAGCTAACAATTAGTTATAAAAAAAAAAAAAAAGCAATACAAAGAACGTTACACTCTGAACAACTAATCGTAACGTATTACAAAAAAATGCTAATTTTTTTCTCTGTCTTTTTGTTTTCCTTTTCGTTTTTGTCGCTGCGTATCACCACACCGCGTATTCTTATGTCAATGCTGGACCCAGTTAAGCAGCAGTAGCTGCTCTTGTAATGGTGCTAGCGGCAGCCCGAATAATAGTCTAGTGTTCATCTGCACTTTGTTGCAGCCTCTGAGCAGCTGCTATCGTTCCACTGCGAGTGCAATCAGACCGTTGAATCGCGTGGAGAAAGGTACTGATCGTTCAGCAGCAGCAGTAGCAGCAGCCGGGTACGCGCCACTGTTCTAATATGTGGATGGGTCCACGTCCCATGGAGGGACGGCCCCAGCTTTAAAACAACGAAGATGTCTCTGCTTTGGTGAACTTTACTTGAATTACTGTATGCTCTATGGGTAGGCCTGTGGGACGAATGCTTCGCCAAGCCGCAGAGTCTTTCTATTAGGAATGGATAGGGATTGCCGTAAACGAGCAAAACGACGTCGTCGTACGAAAGGTCAAAGGGGTTTCCCATTAGTGTAAAGGTATTATTGGCATTAAAAAAAGAGAGGCGAAAATACAGAATACGAACATAATATAGAGGACACAATAGAGTTTGGCTGCCACCTTTGTTTTTTCTCTCTGCTGATATATATATATATATATATATTTGGCTTTCTATTTCAGCTGAAGTATCTACCTAGTCGTATATGTTCGACTTTGAAAAAGCCTGCTTTTAAGCATTGGTGCATGACCCGTATATTAAGGGGCAATTTCTTAATGGCAGCTTCATATTTCAGGCGACTGAAACGCTCCGTCGAGGACTCATCCAACGCTATTTGAGGCTTTGTAGTGACAAGCTTTCCTGGCGTCCATATCAGCGCATTAACACATTGTACTTTTTTTTTGATTCAGTAAGTACCTCTAGACAAGAAGATTTTTTTGGAACCATTATTGATGTACCACATTGTGCTGAACAAGTTATACTAGAAGACCTTGTTTCATTATTCTATTTATTACTAATTTCGGCAACAGCAAATACACGCTTACGCAAATTCACAGACTAGAAGAAACTGCTAAGTAAGATTACACCAAGACGCGCTGAAGCTCAAGATAAATAATTAAACAATAAACACCAAAAAAGCATAAACAAAAGGCGAGTAAAAAGACATCATTTTTTAATTGACCGATTCAAACGTCCATACATAATCAGTGTTGCGTTGCACGCCGTTTGATACACGTCAGATCTGCGACACCTGTTCTAAGGCAAATACTAATACATACATTCGAGTTTCGATAGATATAACTAGGTTTTGACATTACAGCCTTGCGTTGATTGCAATTGAGAAGAAAGTTAGAATAAACAACTGGACGAACAGTATGGAAAGTACAAGCAATGCAGCCATTTTCGTTTTTAAATAAATATTGCTTTATATGCAAATAATAAATACAGTAACATCAAAAGCTTTCGAAGCCCGTCGCAACGAGATGGCGCTGCCAGCTATCTAGTAGAGTTTTCAGACATTGAAGTGACTCTCTTTCGCGTGTTTACATTAGTAATACACTGGAAACAGGCCCATCAATTTGTCCTTTTATACCAACCGAGAAGGTATTTCCTGTATCATCCAGTAACAACCCTTAGCGGAACCAGAAATTATTCTGTTTTAACCACAATGCCTGCCCAAATGCCACTAGTGGCTATGAGTGAATCGAGGCCACAATAATGATCACTCAGTTTTTGTAACCGTCAGTTGTGGCGACCTATAAGTATTGAATTGTTAGAACATAATAGCGATATGCTTATCCTGAAATAAATAACAGGTATTGCATTGTAATACAGGTTATAATAGATAACTTAATTCGGAATTGAAAGACAGCTCCCTCGTGCAATTCGACATAAAGGAAAACAACAACTCGAAAACATTAACAAAGATGCTTTAAATGTTTCATTATTAGAGTGGTAAAAAACCATAAATCAATGAGTCAATATTGCCAAGCAGTCAATGAACGACTATGGTGACAGTAATAACACAGCGAACTGTTAAAAATAACACGAGTAAGCTATGCGCAACATTCGTAGCAAATCTCCGCGGGGTCGTCTTGGCAGCGTCATAAATGTATATATCGTTAAGTAATGAAAGCGTTCAAGCTGGAACAGGTCCCTTGAAAGCAAACAGCGAACTCAGAAAGTTTAGTCGGCTTTCATTGTGACATGGAAGAAATGCCCCGTGGCTGGATTGGCAGAAATCGGCTATTTTTCGTAGGGTACTTGTTGCCGTAAGGTTCTATTTATCCAATACGTTCAATGGATTGGATGTCAATAAATTCAAAACGAAATCAATTGTGTTGCTTTTTATTCCATTTAGAAATCGGAGTTATACGACTATCGGGTTAGGTATCCGTTGTCCGAGATACTGGATACGTTTTTTGTGTTCTTTGGTACCAATTAGGTCAATAGATATGGAACCGGTAGCGTACGTAAAAGTCGAGTGTTACGTTGTCGACAATGTGGTACCACGAAACGGTTTCTTAGCCGTCACGTCAATACGTTGATTTTGACTGAACTGATCGAAGCGACTTTGGACAAAAAACTCTCTCAGAGATCTAAGCAGTTTCGAGAGTTTCTAACGCAAAGCCTGCTTTCGCCTACGACTAAGCTTCAATGATATATTTAATGGATTGTGTTAAGAATCACTGAAAGCGATCCGACAGGCAGCGAGGAAAGAACGACTTAGGCGCTTGAACCCTAGATAGAAAAGCCACAAAAAACAGTCGCGATACATTCGGTAGTGCATGCAAACACAACATTTAATTGATTAAATAGTCTCAATTCTAGATCATCCCATGTGTGTGAAGTTTACTAGGCAAGCAAATTGTTGCTGGGTCATGAAGTGAACTAGTCAGTAATTCCTATTAGCAGCGACCTCGAATTTCCCAGCACAAGATGACTGAGCAACTACCGACGTGTTAAACAGAAGTTACTTTTCTTTACTGCGGTCTGTATAGTTGAAATGAATGAAACGATAGGCAGTAGGGGTTCATACGTATGCAGGCAGCTCTAAGTGCTCGATGTCCGCCAAACATCAATTAGCTTATGCTAGAAGAGAAGTGAACTGATGCGCGAGAGGCAGAGCTCTTTTTTGTCGAAAATCAACTCGACCGATTTCCTCTCTCAATAGGACACAGGTCAGTGCGCGCCTTATGCCTCGGTATCGCGCTGTGATGATCTAGCAGATTCTTGCTATGGGCTATAGACATCGAACGTATAAATATATGCCGTTCATGACGAATGATGCTAAATTTAGGACTATTGGTAAGCAAAACGGTTGAGTTTACCAGTTTCACCAATTAGAAGCTTCTTATTAATAAGTTCTGACCGGTTTGGTCATAATCGTTCACGAGCTTCAACGCCGTCACGTATTTTTTTTATCGCATGTAAAACAATTACATAATATAACTAAGTTGTGTTGTTAAGACATTAAAAATAATGGTTTATGCAAAATAATAGTTGTCTAAAAACTCGAAGCTAGTTCTCCTGATTATGTGAAAAAGGTGAATTTTAGCAATTCAGGCAGGCTTCGTTGGAAGAATAAAAAAAAATCGAGCTTTCTGTAAGAACACTAAATATCAAATAGTTTTGATTTCTCTAGAATCATTGTGAGCGCCGACCTAAGGCGTGGAACCAACCTATGCATATCTGTAGCGAACACAACGATCTTATAGGTTTTTTGAACAGATTAGTTTTTATGAGGCAATCTGGTGAAAATGAGGAAGCTGCGCAATTTTGTGCTAGTTATGCTACAAACTAGTGAGGCTTGCATGACAAGACCTCACGAGGTCTATGACACTTACGCCCTTTTTTCCCTGAAGTTGTTCAAATAGACGCTACTTTACGGCATTTGAAAACAATAGGTTGCGGGAACATCCTTTAGCAAGTTATCATCGCATAACACTACAATAATGTCACGTAATTATATGGCCCATATGGATAAAAAAGTAATAATCTTAAAAACTGCAACATTTATTCTAGGTGAGGGAAGATTAATTCTTCGGCAAAATTATCATCACACGAGCGATTTCATACAGATAATCTTATTAGTTATATTATTGACTATTACCAGGATTTTAGCAAGTCCTTGCTAAACAGCACGAAGTACCACAGATCATAAAAAGGTTTTTTAAAAAAACGCTACCTTGTTCAAACGTCTTCCGAATAAAGAAAGCACCGACGAACTAACTAATTTGCAGTGACTTGTGGTTGTGCAACAAATTTCCTGTTTTGCCCTTTACTCCTCAAGTTGAAGGTGCGATTTTGCTAAAATGGCATTGAACGGTAACAATAAGCTCAGAACTCTTCTTCACTTAACACTCCCATAAACCTGATGCTTGACAGCCTCTTGACTTTGATTTTAAACATTCTTTTATGAAATTTCGACTCATTGCCCTCAATGAAATCACTTTTTGTTCACAGTCATTCTTATCGCTATTGTCGCTATTTTTGTATGGGCGCTACGAACTGTAGTCTGGGTAAACCATTACCAAGGTAAAAGATGTGTCAGTCCGGCCTTGCAAGATGTGTGTGACAGATTCTGCATCTGTCATTGCCAAAATAGGCAAAATGCCGGTAATCGTTCCATTAGCTCCGTTCGCCAGTGCCAAGACCAATTTGAAAAGCGGGTTGGCGGCAAATGAATCATTTCCACCTCTTTATATGAAGTTTATTGTGCCACGCATTTACTGCATAGTTCCCTCCTATCCGCCGCTGATCGATGTCGACGTCAGCAAGACAGCAACCTGTTTATGGTAAACCATGTTTAACTAGTGTTGACTAATGCAGTGAGTAGGCAAGCCGTTGTAGGATACACCACCGAACCCTTACCCCCTACAATATCGACGTGTATAACGGCGCATGCTGCATAAATAACATCGTACATGCTAAGGTACGGGAAGCCATGCTGAGAGAAGCCAATGGTGAATTCGATTGGCCACATGTTCGTAGAGCTCACATTGTACATCGGAAAGACTGAAAAACATATTTGGCTTCGGCAAGTATTTTGAGCGCGACATAGAATTTATGCCATTTATTTTCTTTGTTCAGCTAAGGTATGTAGCGTTTATGTGTCGTTCGTGAATATCTGATCCCAGCCACAGGTCTGCTTCCTTTGTCCAGACATGTAATTTAAATTCTATAAATACTTAATCACCATAGCAGTCCAAAGTTCATTTATTTTTCGTGATGATGGCTGGTGACCAATAGTGATTCCTAATCTCTGTAATTTCGCAATAAATGGATTTGTAATTTCCTCGTTCTCTCTCTATATATATATATATATCCTTCGAAGACCATCTACTTCTGGCTTACCGTTCCTGTCGAAGGGCGTACTCCAGCATTTTTATCCTCCGCACGAGGTCATTTTTGAGACACTCCTGCCCTTTACGTTCCCCCTGAAGAAACGCGATGCGTGTCTGCAAATTCGAATGAGCAGCGAACACGTGTTAGTTTTAAATATAAGCTCTGTTCAACAACTTTCAAAGGTTTAGTTTTTCGTTACGACGGTACATCATCCAAATCATGATCTCTGGTTAAGGGCTATCGAAGGTTAATCAGCAGGAAGTAAAGAAGTGATTTTTTCACAGACTGTGTAATGATAATCACGGACTGTTCAAATGTACGTTTTTCTTAATCTGGATCTCTCAAGTAAACTGTATTACCTACCTTCATCATTATCAGCGCGTCATTAAGGTGTTGTGTATATTTGCTAATAAACTAACCAGGTTTGATTTTTGTGAAGTGTTGCTAATGTGAAGTACAATACGAAAAAAACACTGAAATATACGTGGTTCTACCAGCAATTGTTTCGCGAATTCTTAAGAAAGTATCAATATATCTTTAGGCACATTAATCTTAACGCAGACTGTAATTGTTTTATATTTGCTTTTTATTTCGGAAAAATAGAAATGTGTTAGTGACAGCCTCATAAAGAAAATTGCTCGTCACTCAACTGTAAGTTGTATTTTCAAAAATTTAATGCTGACCCTTCTTCGAAGAGTAAGAATTAAATCTCGAGTTCGATAGCAACCCTTATATATTATATAAATAGATATAGGTTAGTGTTCTTAGTTATGTGGATGCGATACAATCAATTGTGAGCTTCCCAAGGCAATATGTAGTTTAGGGACGAACGCTCAACAAATAAGTATTATTACCCTGGAGGATGTTAAGCAACCCACTGCGGTTCTGGGTAGGTTCAAATATGCTGTATCTGTAAATTTCCAAGCAACGTATCGTGCTTAAGGATGCACTATTAACAACCTTCGTAAAAATGGGAATCTCCACAAACCTGCTCAGTTCGATAGGAAAACAAAGTCATGATCAATGATGAAGTTGAGTGGCTACCGTTCTCTCAAACAAAAGGACTGACAGAAGAAGACAATCTAATTCCTCTTGGTTCCGTTTTATTTTCAAGGGGTTTACCCTTGTTCCTCTTGCTTGGTTACCCTTGTCAAGGGGGTACCCTTGATAAACCTTGCTCCTTCATCTTCGTCATTTATAGAAAAACCAGATTGATGATATAGTCAACTATCGCTGGTCTACACAAGCCACTATGGAGTTCAGCTTGACGGTGAACCTTACAAGGTTGTAAAGGATGAAACTCACACAGAGGGGCAGGGCGCCGGTTTAAGATACCCCAGTCATACCGGGCAGGCCCCTATAATACAGAAATTCCCATTCTAGGATTTGCTCATACTGTACAACGGCCGTAGCTTCACATCGCACACAAATGAAGGGTGCAGGAGGGTACTGACAATGAGAGCTACCGTTAAGTATCCGCAACGCTAGTCCATCTCAAATGCTTCGCATCTTCTCCGGCATGAAGAAGTGCTCCAGTAGCAGACCAGCTAAGCCGGCTGAAGGCGTACTTGGGATTCCACCACTAAGCACGAAACAGACTCACGTATTATCTTGTTAGCCCCTCACCGGAGAACCCCGAGTGCTTTTTAATTTTGCTCTTGCCTTCACAAAAAATTACGGCAACCAATAACGGATATCGATGTTGATTTTTTCAGCGCTAGAACAATGGGGCGAAAAACACTAGATCATCTAAACCACCACGAGATTTGTATTAACGATGCGCTGTATCGCCACATCGGGCTTCAATGATTTCAACTAGAACTGTGGGAAAAATCGTAAAAGGAGGGTAGTCCGGCGAAAGACACCATGTGGCAGGATATATGGCCCAGGTACATTCTCTTTCTTTCTCGAAATTGATATCGTGAGGTTGTTTGTGAAACTTTTTCACTCATCATAAACTCATATTTGGTATATGTGCACAAATATCATTATATCTGTTATATGCTTATCTAGTGACTAAGAATTGTCTAATAATATGATCAATTGGAATACATGATCCATTGATATGATACCTCCGTAGGCCTCTGTAGCGGCGACAAGTAAGCTATAAAACCTCGTAAAATAGAATTTGCCTGTAAAAAAACAAACCTTAACCATCCCAAGATGTGCGGCCCGTAATTAATTTACATACAATACCTAAGTGGGTTTCTTAGTTACTCTTTTTTCCTACAATACAAATTGGCTGTAATTAGAGATTCGTTCTATCTATCACAACGAGCATCATTTTTAAATAGCTAGCGAGCTCTATAGAATACCTAACCCATTCAATACTGACTAATATTAAATACATAAAGTCCAGCTTTGTTCAACCAGTTTACAGTCAGTACATAGTAGCTAAGCGTTTACCAGTACGAATGATCGTACTAGCATATAGCAGGGTAAAAAGATAAACAAAATAAACATTGAAATTATATGCCTACATAAATTCGATAACGCGGTGACAGGTTAGTAATTGTCTACGTTGTCGAGCCTACGTTGTCATAATAAAATCGATAGGCTACTTTTAAGGTCCTGCACTATGTGTCATAATTCTATTAAATCTAACACGATTAGGTCTTTCAAACGCATAATCCGATGACTGCTGCAGCTCGGGCAACATATCAACTAACGATCACTATCGATATTTTTTTTTTTTTTTTTTTTGTTTTCACAAATCGTGTTGTCAAAGTTCTACCTTCAAATGTGAACAAATGTTATATAATTTGATCGTACATGATGTTGTAAAATGTGTTTCGCTACAGACTCGGTGCAATTGACTGCAGTATAGAAGTCGATACCTTGATAACTGATGGACTAGAAATGGGAAACACGCTAGGCCGATTTTACTCAACGATAGTTACAAGGGATCTGTGGCCTGTATCTAGTAGCTGGTTTTGCTCACGGAAGCGCTGTCTAATGAAAGCTACGTATCGGGTTGCTGAGTGTCGTCAAACCAGCTACGTCTACAAACCGTTAAGCTGTTCTCCTAGTAGGAGCTTCATGATTAGTAATTACCTTGCAACTTCCAACAGCTCGGGAGAGCGCATTTACAACCAGCGTCGAGTGCGACGAAACCAGTCGCACCAAGAAAATCCTGCTGCTTCTGAATTCGGCAGCTTTATTATAGCGTATAGGTCTAGTTCCGATTAGTGGCTCTAGTCCCGGGATATTTTGGGTGTAGAAGCGCCTATGAAGCGGTCTATAAGACTGTGTGTTTGTATCTGCGTTTGCCGAGCCGCTAAAGTAAGCCAGAACGCAACAACAGATCATACTGTATGCAAAAGGAAAACAGTTGTTCCAAGTAGGAGCACAGACGGCAAGTGTACCACGTAAAGTTAAGAACAATTTTCAAACAGTATAGGATTATGAAGATAGGTGCCAAGAAGAACTTCCAGCTTTAGCTATAAATCTATTAGTCCAGTAAAATGTCCAGTAAGTGATAAATAAATAAATACGAAATCTAGAAAAATATTAAATCTGAAGATTTTCTGCACTATGCGGATTCATCATGGCCCATTTCCGATGTACCTATATGATATTGCTGAAGCAATCTTGTTTACAACATGTTGGGCCCTATCGTCTACCCTTATCTACTGGTAAACACGTAAAACTCTGTAACAAAACGCGAAAATCCTTAGCTCGATTTATTCATATTTTTTTTTAAACCTTCAAATGTCTACAAGCTAATCCCATGGGCTTCACTACATCTACTCAGGTAGTTAAACATCGAGTGGCATCGGCTTATGCAGTCGCTGTCAGTTGGTTTCGGTGACATTACGATAACGCAAATGCATTACTTCACCGGAAATACTATTTAGCTTTGTTGTGACACGCAACCTCTGAGTCGATTAGTTTTATCATGTTCATTTCTATAAAGGTAAGAGGAGAATCTAAGCAATGGGTAATAATTAAGCAAATTAAGTATTCTAAAAAGCAACAAAAAAAGGCAAGGAAGAAGCTTTTACTGAGTAGTAGCGGCGATGACAAAGCGCAGATCACCTAGTAACAATCGCACAAATCTCCTTGGTTTCGGGGAGCCAATAACGAAATTTCTACTTGTTTGATCCATTTAAAACCTAAGGAGATCTATGACTCACCTGAAGTTCGGTCCGTTCAACTTCCCACTGCGCGCGCTCGAGTTCAAATCGTCCCCATTCATGTTGTATGAAGTGCAAAATGCCCGGTATCGAATACTGAGGCCGACTCTGTGCGCACTCTTCTTGGCCACCAGTTAACCCCGGGGGCAGTTGCTTCTGCTCGTCTTCCATGACAAATGCTCCAGCGATATACTCCTCTAACGAATGCTGCGTTTACTCTGGACGACAACAACTAGAGTGCTCGCTTTTGTTTGACGTTTACGGTAACGAACCCAACAACAATCATTCACTATGGCCAGAATCAAACGCCGAAACAACTGCTAATCGTAGATAGACTAGAGAGACACCTCGCATGTGTAAGAACTCCACAAGTGAAAAGATTATACAGACGCAGGCGATCCCGCCGGAAAATTCCGGTGGAGACCTTTTTTAGGAATCTAGAAAACTTCGGTTCCAGTTTTCAGCGCAAACTAGTAACGCTTGCGATAGTTGTGCCTACGCACTAGTCACCATTACAGAGTAGTACGTAGGCGTCAGCCACAGTACATTTGTCCCGGCCCAGCCGTGACTTCCAGTTGGAAGCGCCCGGACAGCCAACGCAGCCTCGATTACGGCACCGTTGGCCTTTGGCCGCGGGCCGTTCCTGTTTCCCTGCGTGCCTCACACCGCCATCACGGCGTCCTCAGCCTTCTAACGAACACCACAGGGTCCATTAGCACCCCCAGCACTGCGGCACGAACACTTTTAATTCACCTTTGCGCCCGAGATACGGGACCTGACCTCGCAAAGACACAGCCGGTCGCACACTCACTTTCGCCTATACACTACTGACACGCGCACACACACACACACACACACACACACACACACACACGCACACACACACACACACACAGACAGCCACACGCTCACGATAACAGAGAACTCGCTCGTTAACTGACCCTATCCTTTATAATGTTGCGCTAATGCTAGCTTAATTATCGTCACAGCTGTGAAGTTCTTCGTCGTCGTAGTTTACACTCGTTTGTGACGATTACCAGGCAGACGGACGGACAGACAGAGAGACAGACGAAGTCGGCGGCAGACTAGAAGGTCGAGCTGATGTTGTTTTGCACTGTTATTTGCTGGATAGGTTCTGTGCGTTGGTAAGTTGTACGCAACCGAGAAAATTCAGCAGACGTTTTGCACAGACATATACGGGATATGGATTACCAGACTAACTAAAACAGCACAAATTGAAATTGTCGTGTACTGGATCGTTGTCACTCTTCACGACGCTGAATGAACGGACCCTGTTTTGTAGATAAAACAACAAGCAGGTTGTCGTCGTTGACGTATGATGGAGCGGCACGCCAGTGATAATTAATGCCTGTGATACGCAAGGCAAGCTTATATCCTTGGAAAAACAACAGTGATCAACAAACTGCAGGGGGGGGGGGGGGGTGTAGACCCACTGGCTCAGGTTAGTGCGTCGATTGCCACAATAATAGCGAAACCTTTCGTTCCTTAAATATAGTGCTTCTTCTATTACTACTTATGTAGCAGAGTTAAACTGGCGATTTTTGGTTATCATAAGCCTTTAACTGGATCACCTAACTCTTTGTTCTTGTTCCGTGTTCCTCACTGTTTTCGATATCCGATATTTATAATGATATCCTTTGTTTTTAGTGCGCCATTATTGATCTTGCTTGCTGTCGGCAAATATATATGGTCGGCCAATTGATACTACACTTTTCACCTCTCTTACCCAATCGCTATACAAACAACATCGACAATGTCGCCGTAAAACTGCCGCAATAACAACCGAATCGTCGGCGCTGAGTTGTTTTTTACCATTTGTTGTCGAACCCACAGTCGTTTAGTAATAGAAATAATCTTATTATCGTTGTTCTATAACCATTACCCGATACCACTACCACTAGAGTGATAGATCGGTAGCGCTGTATTGAGCCATCGAGAACAGTGGAAGTTGTACGAGTTGCCGATCTGCTTCGATGACGAGCACTTCCTCAGCTGCTGCTACCTATTGGGCCGCCCTAATACATGAATTAGCACTCGTGTAAGTCGCGGCTGTAGCACTGATAGTAGTCGCATTTGTATCTCTTGTAGCCGCTATCCGAATTCTGGCGATAAACTGCTGTTCACAACGTAAGCAACCGTTTTCACCGCGATCGCGTATCGCCGTTTCCACCTCCCACAGCAGCAGCGGCTTTACCTGCTTCAGCATTGACCGTCACTTTTACGCGACGATGGCCAATAATAGGCCCTTCGCGGACCACTGTGCACAAATCAGCAAGCATCTAATTTTACACGGTCACCATGGAATGGCAATAGTGGACGAAGACGCACGGGGCAACGCCGGGAGGCAAACTTGACTGGAAGACCAAACCTGATCTTCTCGACTAACCGACCGACCGACCGACCGACCGACTGACGGCCCGGCTCGCCGATCACCCAATCACCGATCACGATTGGCCATCAACGACGCAGTACCGACAACATCATAAATGACAAAACTGGATGTGACAACGATGTCAACAAAAAAAATGAAGATTTCGGGGCAAACGAGTCACTCCTTCGCTATTCTACTCACGCGTCAACGGTCCTCGATGTTCCGTGCTGCTACGGCTGCGACCGCCACTATTGACGGGGTATTCACTCACCGCGATATATACACCAGAGAAACAGACAGGTACAAACAACCCGAGAAAAACCCACGGCACTCACCACACATTCATGACGATTACTTGCTGTTATGTGTGCGAGACTGTTGTTAGCCGATTGGGTGGTCGACTTTTTCTTCGCCTAGCTGGTTTTTGGCCGAAAGTAACTGATATTGTCGTTATCGACGGTAAGCGATACTGTGGTTCATCTATGTGACAAACTGGCGCTAGCAAACGTAGAGATTTGCTGCGACAGCCGTAATTGCACGCGACTTTCGCCTACGGTTTCTGCCACCAACAACAGCAGAAGCTGTCCGTGCTGCTGCCGTTCCTGCCACCACTGCGACTAACACCGTTGATCAGTTCTGGCCAATGACGAGTCACGGCTGCGGGGTCCCAACTCTTTCGGCCCAGTTCGGTCGGCTGGGTTCGGTTCAACCAAACGTGCGACAACCAACAGCCTCTAGCCCATCCATGGCAATTACTGCTACAGCTTCTTCTGCTAGACGGAGTCTTACGACTTACTACTATTTCGAGCTGCTGCTGCTGCTGGTGCCGCCGCCGTTACTGTTGTTGAGTCCCATGCTGTCGATGCTGTGACTCTACTTTGCTGTCGTTAGGTGCATGCTGTTGTTGCTGTCGCAGCCAGCCAATGATCGGCTTGAGGCTTCTTTCTCGCCGTCGTCGTCGTCGTCGTCGTTGTCGTCCTCTCCTCTCCTCTCTACCGTCTGGTCACTCACTGCTGTGTAATGCTGTACAGACGGACAAACAGGCGGACGGACCTCGGAGCAGCGACGGCTGCTCTTACAGCGGAGAACTGAGAGCGGCGCAGGCGCTGACGGAAGCTCACAAAAAACAATATGGCGGCCACCTTTCGTCTGTGTTTCTGGCTGAACCGTACGCGTGTGTATATGTGCAGTCTCCCTACACGTGATGGATAGCAGTCGACAAAGTGAGCCCAGTGAGAGCTGCTGCCGTAAGGGTTCATCACTGTATCCAATCAGCGCAGTTCTGCTCGGCTGCTGTTAGTTAGCAGACGATTGCAACAACAACAAAGGCTGTACGCGGACACACTTCTATTACTACCATATGAAACAGCGAGGGGTTGTAGTTAACTGTGGGGTTCTGGTGACGAAACGCTGGGCTAATGATCAGCAGCGTCGGTGCAACTCATTGTCAGTCGTCTTCGTATGGTCCGCCACAGGCAAACATCGTACGGGTATAGCTGAATGAGATCGAGGGCTCAACGCCAATGCTCGGCCGGGTAGATAGAGAACGAAACGACCGGAAAGTCGACACACCCATGTGAACTAGGACGGGTTCAAAATGTCGAGTAGTCTCAACACGGCGACAGCTGCAACCAAAGGCAACACAGACATCCGTTGAGCTTACTCGGAGGCGCATTTATGTTTGTCTCTACCAACGGGGGCCAAGAGTATCAATGTTTGGTTGTGCAATATCAGCAATAAGGAAGCACTCGGGCATAGATACGGACATTAAATCAAAACACCAGCTAAAAATAACGGGCACTCTAAACAAAAAACGTATCGGAGATATGGATCTAGAATAATGACATAGCTACAAAGAAGAAACTTTGAAATATAAAGGTCTGAAAAACATAACATTGTGTACAAAATACGAAGCATTTTTGTACCATTTACTATCTATTACTGCCAACTCGAAAACCGTAATTTCTAACAATTTTGTTAAGGAAAAGTAGTTAACTCTCGGTACTGATACTTTTCAAATTGGCTAAGTATCCCAGTAGCATAGACAGGTTTGGGATATAAATCGCATATAACATGTCATGATGTTCAGTGCAGTGAGCTGCACGGTGAAGCTTCTGGGTAAAGTGGGTAACACATCGCTAGTTCAAGCCCTGCTAACGACACTGACTTGATAATGATAGTAATAATTAATAATTCAACTCGTTTACTTACAGGACAATTTCGTGACACGCTTGTCTTGTGTTTAGTTCCTTCAAGTATGTCTAAAGCTGTGATTGCATGACAGCCGAATTGAGGCTACGTTACATGTAAACATTACCGTACTCAACCAGTAACTATAATCAGTCAGCGGCAGTACAAGCGGCAAAATGTGCTCGAAAGGTTGCCATGACTTGAGAATTCTTGCTTCAATCTTAATATCATATATTATACAAAAAATTATGTAAAAAATTTCTGTAGTTTATTTGAAACTGAAATGTATCGTTGTTCACATAATAGTTAATGTCTATATATAACATTTCTAATTCCCTTTTCGTGAAAATACGAGGAAAATGTATCAATGATACATTCAAACAATACGTTCTCACACTATCTAGTTGTTTGGCTGTACGCACCAATTATATATAGGTCAAAACTTCGTCTTTTTTGCTTTTCTTCAGTAAACTTATTGTTTTTTTTTTTCGGAAATTCCGGGTATCATTAACATGGAAACTGAAGCACAAAACAACAGGAAGTCATTAGGAAATACGAATTTTCATGATTAGTTGAGCGCAAAATAAGAATATTCATGAAACTGAACATACACAAATTAGATGCACAGGAAACAAATAAGACTATTTTATTTTTTTGATAACAAAAATAGTTTCTGTCTACTTACTAGTTATCACCACGGAGTACGCAACTACGAGTAATGATTGCTTTGCATCTGCGGCCCGTCGAACAGCTCAGCGTAAATAGTGCTATTGAAATTTTAACGAACTTGCCGATAGCTTTTCCAAAATAACTATTAAGAATAAATGTTTAAAGCTAATTCTGTCATTTTTCCATGTTGCTTCCATTCTATCTCTGGTCTCATACACCTTCGAGCCACATTTTCACTTAAAATTTTCATACACAAGTCGTTTAGCTTATTTGTCTTTTCCAACGTATGTCTATTAAAAATTAACCTCCTTCTTTAGTGCATGGATATTAGATGAAAAGCTTTCAATAACCATTTATTTTTATTATAACTTACCAAGGAACATTGCCGGAATCGCCTAGAAAACAAAATACCATCTTCATTTTTCCCCCTAGATACAATGTCTTGACGCACGTAAAAGAAACAAAGTGCTTCATGAAAGCGTCTCGTATATGTACACGTAACTTTTTTTTGAGTGGTGCTTCAAGCGGCTTTTGTGCCCCTTCGATTAACGCAGGACGCTTTGGACGTCATTTGAGCTGAAGAACATTTGGGGATTGGGCCAATTAACCACTGAAGCACAGAACAAATCAGAGGTCCCTATGTTAGTATCGGCTCCTTGCTGACCTGGAACACTTCTGTTTGCGTAGGAAGTTGGTCGACGTTTGGCAGTTTGGAATGTCTTGGGCAGACCGGTCTCAGAAACCTTTTTTGCTAACCGCGCGTCAAAATGCTCTTGAAATGTATCCAATGGCATTATAAGTATATTGGATTCATGTTGTCGAACTACAGCAGAAGTCTACCGTGATGGTGGCTGCGGCAGAATACATCAGAACGGAACCCGTGTTTAACGCCACCAGACATCAATGTTTAACCGGCGTTAACCGGCGTTAACCGGCAATAATGTATAACAAGCTTTACGAACAAAAAAAAAACTTGATTCGGGCTTTTTGTTACAAGTCGAAACTACTATTATAAATAAACATCTCGAGTTTTTACGACTGGTGCTGGCGTAAATTATTGTTAGACAGCGTATTTACTAGTCTATCAAGCCAGTGTTAAGTTTAGCATTACTAGCGAAAGTTCTAATTCGTGAACGCATAATAATATAAGCAATGACTTTAAAACATTGGAAAGTACACATATAGTTAATTATACTCTATACGCGTATTATTCAACAATGCTGTAGGCTCTTTCTCGGCGCGTGCGGTTTTTCCTAAGCTATTGTGCAATGACCTTGATAGCGCAGCTCGGAACAGGCGAACGGGTGCAGGTTTGTCAATTAGCCCTGACTTCAGATCGAATTCGAATCCAAAGCACCTAAACATGTAGGACGTCGGCCCACCTTAGCCCAGCTAATTATCAACTTTAACATGACATCTTTTGTGAATAAGACGATTCATTATGCAGCTTTTTGTTTAATGAGTTAATAAGCAAACACGGGCTTTCGTATCTAAGGTTTTCTAACTGCACCAGCATCCGCCAGATCCCTTTGTACCTGGCCTTAGATCGGTACTGATTTTAATGGCGGGCGACTCTGCAGCTACAATGGCAACCGCGACAGAAAAAAAACACCGAATGACCGCTAAGCAACTATTTCAACACCAGCTCAAGTCAAATATCGTCTGCGTCAACAAAACTGCTCATGCATGACCCGCTCTTAGCTACCTATTCAACGAGACTGAACGAATACAATAAAACGCACCCCTCGAATTTCATTTGACAATACGCGTCTTGTCGTTTATTTGTCGCAGTTGTGCCAGTTTCGCTTGGCTTCCGTTGACATCATCGTCGCATCGATATTTTTCAATCTGTCATTGTCTTTCTTTTATTGTTTCTGCCCATATTTTATTCAATCGCTTTACTCTCTCTCTCTCCATTTCTCATTGCTACAGTTCTTTCCAGTGCTTTGTTATTGTTTCTATTACTGTTATCGATGTCAACGTCGTCTTTTTTTTGACGCCACTAACGGCAGCATTACAGTCAAATCTTTCTGTTCTTTGGCCTTCTTTTTTTTTTTTTTTTTTTTTTTTTTTTTTTTTTTTTAACCCCCATTTGCGATCTTCCGCTCCGTGTTTTATGAACGCAGCAGGTTTACAAAGTACTTTTCTAGCTAGCTAAATGGACGCCCGTTTACATAGTTAACTCTTTTGCTCACGTCAACTTTCGCGCATCGCTAAGCCATTCTCTCACACAGACTCTCCATTGCTCGGTGCTCGTTACCATTTCTGTGTTCTACCTTGTTCGACAATTCGCTGGACATTTCCGTGGAGGCGGACGGTGGGGTCTCAATTCTAAGCAATGGCGTTTGCGTCTGCTGCTGCTGCTGATTCCGTTCGCTAATCAAATTTTCGAATGAATTCGAAATGACAGTATGGCTGTCAAAACGTGGATTTACCCCGTTTCGTTTTTGCATATATTTGGATAACACATGATTAAACGGGTCACGTGGGGCATCCGTCCGCCATCCCTGACCAGTTCCAGCTGTTAATTCTACTGTTGCAATGCGGCTCAAGTGTATATACTTTCGGATCGTATTATTATCATCTTCGGGTGGCATTACGTAGTGGCGAAATATAATTCAGTTTCCTTTCCTATCATATATATATATATATATATATATATATATATATATATATATTAGTACCCGTATGCTCCAGATCGGTGGACGCACAAAAGCCGCAAGGAAAGGCGGTTGACATTTTAGATAATTATTATACTGTCTCTGATGGTATAGTGTCAGTAACCTAATTCAAAACACACAATTTATCTTAATTATTAGCTTGTCCTTATGGCTTAACGTCATCTCGTGGCATAAACTTTCCAGAGCACTGTAGGGTATGGACGGGTAGCACCCCGCTGATTTCTGGTAAAAGCTTGCGCAGTTGTGCAGATCATTGAAGACTTCTCGGTAATAGTGAAAGGTAATCTTGTATCGAATACAATACAAACTCCGTAACTAAGAACACAGAAAAAAAAGTCGACATCTTTTGAAAGCTTTGTAAGTTCCGCGCAATTAAAAATTGGAGAATCTGCACTTGTTGATTAATCCCACAGCGTAGGCGTTTCTTTTTGCCTCTCTCGACAGTACGACCGTCTAATTTCGGCGAACAAGATGAAATATTTTCTAATGCTTATGTGAGCATTGTCCTTTTTGCACATGATGTTTGAAATTTTGCGTATAAACTTGTATACGTGTCATAATTGCGGCTCTAGTTATTCTCTGCTTACCGGCCTCTGACGCGGACGGAGTTCATATCAGCTCTTTAAATGGCTCTATAAAAAGGAAAGCGACGGCCAAACAGACACATCTGATCAACAAGTGGCGTCAAACGTAGTGTGGGTCAGGTCCGGAGGCTCCTCTTCCCTGCTTTCAAATCTCCGTCAAACGTTTGACCTCTCTGAAGGGACCTGATTGGCTGTGGCATTGGATGCACTAACGTTGAATGACTAGAAGAGGTGTGATAGTAACATAAACAAGCAACTCACTAAGCAACAAACGAAGCAACAGAGGCATTTCTTCAGCGACCTCCTACATGTTTTCACTGGTGTCAGCAGTAGTCAATGCAGCGACCGTTCGAAGACGATATTAATAGCATACATCATTCGCCTACAGCAAAGTTTATGCTATCTTCCGTTTATATGATCCTCAGTCGAGTGCAATAATAACGATTATAATAGAAGTAATGACGCAGCCTACGTAACGGTACGACGCGATCGATCACACCGCCTTTCATTGGCCGCCGGACGAATCTAGACGGACGTTTCTTTTCTCGTTTACGTCTAGCGTCGTTGTTCGGGCTTCGAACATCTTCGGCACGACCATTTGCTATTGTTATTCATGACAAACAAACGTTTATAGGCAACAAACACTATATTCACACAGCAACAACTTTACTACTGCTCACTGTCATGTTCTCGTTGTCAGGCTGTTACGGTCATTAGGCTCTATATCGCGTACTATCGCCCTGGTGCCGATTCGAACCGGCCATCCTTTTCCGTCCCTTCAATATATGTCGACTGCATTGACCAGTGCTGCAGAATTCGGCCTGTGGAATCCCTTTATCGATTGCGCGTGTCCGGCTGGTAGAGCCGAAATCTTATCAACTTCTAGTTGCTATACAATCTTCTATTTCTGTCACGTTAATAATTTCGGTTAGTTGAAATCTAATCAGCACCCATTTTCCTCTAATGCCCAGTCGACGAAATTAGCCACAAACCTATATGAAACTGTCGATGTCGTAGGCAGAAACTTAAAATTGTGTGATCAGCTTTCACTAGAAACAAGTAGAGGAAATACACTGTCGGGTAAATTTTCATCGTTTCCACATTTTCCAGTTTGACTTATGCGTCGAAGGGTGGAAGTTCTCATTTTTCGCTTGTTGAACTACTATTATGGCCTGTTTTCTATCGCTCCTGCCCTTTTCGACAGAAGTTCTTCGTTCTCTTCTCTACCGCTAGTTACCCATGTACCAAACAAAATGTGCTCAGCATGCACTACGTTACCTGCCTCTGCCACTATTTGCCTAGCTACTTTCGACTTTTTTGCACTGGCATTGATACATCGTAATATCGTTACATGTTCGCAGTCCGAATACCGATACCTGGGCCTCTAAATATAGTATGTGAGTTTCACAATATTCAGCGTTTTCGTCGACCACCCGTACGTAATGGCCCGTACGTCATCTTTTCATTGTTCCGGCGTCGTTTTGTCTCTCTATTTTTTTTTTTTTATTATTTATATTCTATTTTTCGACCCCGCATCTCTTCTAGTTCTCTCCTCTTTTTCTCTACTATGTCGCGACGATAAATTAGTCCATTTTGCAAACCTTTTAATATAAACCGTAGTGCTCCTTGAATAATAATAATTATGTAGTAATAGCATCTGTCGGCGTATATTTTCCTCCTCTTATTATTATTATGGTAATTCTTCTTTATAATTATATTAACCAGCATTAGTATATTTATTACTTTTCCTCTATCTCCTTTTCTGTGTCTCGCATATTATAACATGTTTCAAGTAGTTAATTGGAACATGTTTGACATGAACATGATTATTTTTTCTTTCTAGACGGACGGAGCGAAACCGCTCTAAGGCGGAGTTACGGCAGGGTAAATAGGGTCCACGAGACAATCCCATAAAAGCGTTCCCAAACAATGGCGTATGTCGGAGCAACTGTGTTCTAAATCTTGTCCCAACTCTACTGCTTGGGGAAGACGCTTCGAGAAAGATCGCGCAGGCCTCAGGGGCTAACCTCTACGCGAATTGGCCGGATTCTACACGCGGGGTACCCGTTGCCGTTTTAGGGCTAGAAGGACTGTGGGCCGACCTAAATCACACTAGTTGATTAGCCCCAAATTATTAGTAAGACGATCCCTGGCCGAAGGGACGGAAGTATTGCTGAATTGGTTACATAGTTTTATCAAGTCTCATAGCTTCAGTCATCAGTTAAGAGCCATGAGTCAGCTTGTCTATTATCTGTTTTTGCATTTTGTATTGAAATTGTGTTCCATTTGTTTACTGCGAACATGTTTTGAGTCGCGTTTATTTTTATGACGTATTTATGGCGGGCTGATGTGCTTGCGCTTAGACTTCCGTATATGACATGACATTCGCACGTATTTCTAGATAGCACAATATTTTCTGTGATCCTATCTACGCTTCGATTTGTGTGTATGCTATTTTATCTATGGATTTGTTTGTTTTGAGCCATCCGTATTCTCCTAGCAGACAAATTTCGTCTCTTAGCAGGCGGCTTTTTTTTCTCTTATTGCTTGTCCAGTGCTCGTGTGTTAATTCGTGTTGCTTCTTTATGGCAGTCCGTCCGTTTCTAGTATTATTATAATCTATACATGGTTGTTTTTTTCAGTCGTTTCTTTTCCTTTTCCTGTTGTTGTATTTATAGGGATTGCGAGTGCGCAGTACAGGTGTTTAATGTGATCGTTAAGCACGGCCATATGTATAGTTAGCGTGAACGAGTGAACGGGTAGATGTGTGTCTGTTCGCGTGTGTTTACGGATCCCAGGTCATATATGACGCCTTACAAACTGCTAGTCAGTTTCTCAACCCTCAATAGTACAACTGACTTTGGTCATTTTTTTGTCTCAGTCGACTTGGCTTATCGTTGCACATGTATTGTCATCGTAATTACTGGTAGATGCTTTGTCCTATCGAAATGGCACGACTTTCATTTCTCTTCTCCGAATATTTTTCGAGATTTATATGTCCATTGTATATGAAAGTAATCTATGAACCACTACAAGTAGATCGGATGGGTGTTCGTTGTTCCAACATATAATCATGACGTAACTATGACAACGTTTCGCTTATTCGACGCTGCCTACACTGCAGAATATCAATTCACAATTGGCATACAGCTCTGACCTATTCGTCCTTGTTGTGTCAATAAATCATCTATTTGTGTTTCGATCTGCCGCCATCTTTTTGCGGAACATCTGCGCCTTTTATCGTTACTGAGCACAGTATATTATCTACTGGCTACACGGTGTTACATAGTATATTATATTGTCTTTCATAATCGGTTGCTGTCACCACAAATATTCATAATGACCTCCCCACATCGGTTTCCTTCAAAAGAAAGTGACCTGTTTACGTCAACTGCAACCGCTACCACGGCACTGCTACAGCCCTTCCCTACATGTACCATAGCTATTACATCATACATGGATATTTTCTACTAATATAACTGTCCTAGTAATAATAATAATAAGCAATTTGTTTAATAAATAATATACGATAGTAGTAGTAATATTATTGTCGTTATCGATTTCGAGTTAATTGGTTTCATCACCAATGTAACATTATTATCCAAATGCATTTTCTGTTTATATGTTAGTCTTGTGTTTGAGTTAATGATACGAAACTTGGTGCGGTTGATAATAATAAACAGGGTAAATATTAATGAACGTTGGTAATACTTACACTTCGTCACACTGCCAGCACGATAGTCGCAGCGATAAAACAGTTCTTGCGGTTTTACGTTTACGTGTCCCCTCTTCTTTCTTTCGTTTCGTTCTAAATCGATGGACAGTGTAATTCGAATACACGGTAACGTACGTTATTGTTAGCTTTTTAGGTATCTGCATTATGACAACGCGCAGGCCGTTTGAGACCACAGAAGGATTACCTTCACCCGTGCGACAATAGTAATATTGGAAATAATAACTATACGAGACAGGACTTATTCGATCATTGCTTTCGCTTCGCAACGCTGTTCAGTTGGTTGAAGACTTTCGGGTGCTCACTTGCTTATGCTTCTGCACGGCGCCGAGCTCTTCACGGTCGATTTCTATCTGAGGGGCTTGACATAGCTTGACACATAATTACTTGTTCAGACTTCCTGACTAGCGTGTACAAAAGGTCTCTAAAAGTCTTCAAAGAGTAGAAAATAGCGATGTATGTACGTATTTCACGGGAGAATTAGTTCCCATGTGTGTGGGTGTATCTGCGTGGCTCGGCAACGATCCTTTATTATCGCCCTGATCTTCAAAATCGCTGATCTCAGTGACAGACCAGACCATTGAAATGCTATTGGGAAGGCCAATAATAAGAGGTCATTATTCTAAACGTGTGTAAAATGTGTGCGTGTGCGTGTGCGTGTGTGTGTGTATGGATGTTAAGCTTCGTATTTTTAAGTACGTGGCCGCAGCTATAAAAATGAAGATCGTTATTTTTACCACTATCGTCAACCATTATCGTTGTTATCGACACTGTCTATATAGTTTCGTGTTCTAGAGTTCCGTATACTCCCTACACAGTTTACGGAGATCACTGGAGTTGCATGTGTAACGACTTTTGGGCAGCGCGATAACATCGATCGGTTTTCTTTGCTATCACTGCGCTATCGAAGAATACTCTCCTTTACTTCTTCTATTTCGTTAATTTTTACGGGCAGAGTTGAATTCTTTTTGTTTTTCTCTCTCTGCATAACAAACGAAGCTCCAAAACGCAGCACTACCGCTAATTCTAGTGTAATAATAATCATACAAATAATGCGACAGATAGGACAAATCGGATGGAGTCACCGACATCTATATGTCAATAGATATATGTAATATATATATATATATATATATATATATATATATATATATATATATATATATATAGATGTACATTCTATTTGCTTTTTTATTAGCGTCCATATGTCGTGTATATGTTGAGCCCTCCATCTTTTTGTTTCTTGTCGTTTACACGTACCCATATTTATCTTTTCGGAAGAACCAACCTGTCATTAGTACTATTAGTAGATGATGTCTCGTTGACTTTCAGTCAGCACTTGTATTATTGTTATTTGTAAAGTTCTATAATTACTGGCGAAGTTCACCATTTATATCAAAAGCTAACGGCCGTTTTTCAGATTCATTCCTCTCGCGATGTCTGTTTTGTCGCCTACCTGTCGCTACTTTAATTGAAGATAACATCCTTCTTCCCGTGGTTTCTCTCCTTTCTACCGAATCTTCAAAGATACTCCTCGATCACGACTGGCGCAAAGCGACTTTCATCAATGAAGCAACAGCGATCAGAAACCTTCACGTCGTAATTTTTAGCGCGATTTCTCACTCGACCATCTGGATGCCTTTTCTAACCCACTGTTTTTGGAATGCGTCATAATTATTTTTGTCCTGTTTGATCCTGTTCTCCATTGCCCCATGCAATTGCCCTTACGGTTCGTTTGTATTCTCACAGTATTTTCTAGCTTATTTTCTGTGATGCGTTTGGGGTGTCCTTTTGTGTATTGTGCTGAGTACGACTATTCGTTGATTTTTTGTTCAATTATAATGTAATTATAATAAAGTTATAACTTTCAATGATATTATCATCATGGTACTAAAACTAACGCTCACGTCAACGTTGTCTTTTGTTAAGGCAAGTTTCGGGAACTACTGGGCTATGTTTAACGTGTATCTTTGCTGATCCCATTTGACTGCTATGGACCCAGCAACGAGGCGTGCCTACACGTTAGTTGGTTTTATGTTCATTTTTACCTTAGTTTAAATAATTCGATACTGTTCGTGCCTTTTGCAGCGTCTGCTGATTTCGATCTGTTTCGGTGGCTGTTGTAGTTATTGTTTTATATCGGCATATATAATTACTATCATTATTTTCCAACATTCGGACAAAAACGCGCGTAAAACAGACGCTCGATTTCACCGATCAGGGCACCAACAGCTGGTAAACAAAACTTGGTAGGAGAGCGATGATTAATTATGTTGTCTACTATTTAGAAAGATAAATTTGTTTAGCACAAAGCATCGACACGTACGACGTACTAGCACGCGAATGCTAGCACAGTATCGCACAGATCTTACAAATACAATGGCCGGTTTACCAGCCAAGAATGCTGCAGAATTCAGCTATCGGAAATATCCTCAAAATTTTAGCTCCGTTGTGAAGAAAACGATTGCTCAGGATAAGTTGAACTGCCGCACCGGAAAAAAAAACTGCTCAGAAAGCATTACTTAGTCAATCCAATCGATTTTAATCGAGACTGATAATTTTTATCTTTTTTGAAATATTTTTCGCCGGAGTGTCAGATCAATCTCCTCTCTCCTTTGTTTTAGTAAACGTATTATTGACTAGCGTACATATACAGAGGAGATCAGTTTATCGCCACTTTTACCATAGTCGTAGCTGTATGAAGAAGCGAACCCGGTGTTCGCTAATGCGCATTACCAGACAATAACTATTTGAATCCTATACTTCGTTTCGGTAATAATAATTATCGTCATTACTGTTAGTCATAGTATTAATTATTATTAATAGCGCTGTTGGTACTCGTGGTGCCATCGGTTAAAGTCGATGTAGAAGACGGTGATTGAGCCGTTTGACAGACCAGTAATGAGGAATCGTTGATCGTGTGAAAGGGCGACGGAACGTACGGCGCCTTCGCACGCCGGAAACGCGTAGAGAAGAGCCAGATTGTACGTGCGCCAAACCTCGACAACACCACTCTCACCTCCAGTGATAAGGTACTCTCCGTCGCGACTCAGCGCGCAGCACTACGACGATATCAATGGAATCAGCGTCATCATTTCAGAGTAAAAAAGTAATAAAATTGACATGTTAGGAACTGAAATATTGTAGAATCATGGTTTGTGCTTTTTTGTGGAGCCAAGTTCTATCGAGACAAGATTATGCGCCGAAATATAACTATTACATGACTAAATTATGATGGTAATATAATAAGTGTATAAAACGTTTTTCAAGCATAACTTAATTGCACGCATTAAACGTGTCACTGCAATTTTAACCGAGGGCTCTATCGTGATCAGTTTTATTTGTAATGTTAGTACTATGGGAATTTGTTGAGGTACTGTTATGTCTGTACTTGTTTTATTAAAAACAGGACATCAAGGGGCCAAGGGATACACAACCAGTCCTATTTCAGTGAATTATTATGCAAGTGTAGCTAGACTAGAGTAGCAGTAGCACATATACTTACGCCAATATCATCATGGTGTGTAACAGCCCTGAGCTGTTTGCCGTTCATATTGAATGCGCACACGTTACTTAGATCGTAGCAAAGTACCATAGTGCCTTCACGGGATAGGCACACAAGGTGCGGACTGCGGAAGTGTTCGGGACCTTGGACCGATCGCAGCAGGTCGCCTGCCGTCGTATGCACGAGAACAGCTCCTGAACGTGAGCCACTCACGACGAGGCCAAGTTCCGCAGACACGACAATGCATGTCACCTCGCTTTCATGGCCGGATAGTGATGCTCGTGGCGTCGGAACGTCTATCGTATATAAATTTGATGACAGCGTTTTCAAATTTTCGCGCCAATCATCGGGAAGATAAGATCAAGCAATCAGCGAAAGTTAGATTGGGTTTAATGCTGTCCGTTGACAAAGAAAATATAATATATTCATTAAATTGCTATTAATTTAACTCGCTAACAACTAGCGGTTGCTTGATGGCGAAATACGAAAGAAAGTGATTTCAGGTGCTATTAGGTTGTGTCGTTTCAGCTAGAGACCTAATGATAAGCTGTATGCTAAAGATGTAACTGCTGCTGCTTCTGTAGGCTTCTATGGCTTGTACAGAAAAAACTAGGTTTCGCATGTAGTCCGAACTCTGTCAGAGCGTCTGGGGAAATCGTAATCTTCGTGAAATGCTCTAATCATAGAGCTCTATTCGTTTTCCATGAATTTTCGGCTGTTGAAAACGATTTTGATGGCCGAGTCTTCACTACGAAGCGTTGACTCAAAAATGCTATGTTTGTATTTCTTGAATGCCCGAATAGAAACGCTTATGAAAGCAAGATTTTTTTGCTTTTCATAGTTGATAGGCAACAGATATGTTGACGAAGGTAAACTATTTTTGTTAAATGAGAATCCGCTTTGAACAACATACTAAGCTACGCGTTGTGGTTCGAGAAACGAAAAGATCCGCTATGACACCCTTCCATATTTTTTAAAACTGAAGTGAAACGCTCAATGCAGGACGCATTTTGCGTTCGATTTTTATATTAAGCTACAAAATTGGTTCATATAAAGGCTTGGTCAGTCAGCCAACGATGTGAAGTGATCTAGACTGATGCAGTTTTGGTGGGCCAGAAAATTTTAACAGACCTCGGAGGGGATCTACAGAGCATGGCATGGATTTCAATTTAGGAGTTTTTTTTTTTTTTTATTTAGGAGTGCACCGCCTCGATAGATGTACTTTTCATTGGCTTTCTTAGAAGCCTGTATGATGCACGAAAGGTAGGTGAGAGATTCTCCTGCATACTAAGAGAGCGATCATAACATTCATCTATTGAAGTAGTATCTTTAATAAAGGATCTTAGAGAATCTCCTTAGTTAATAGAATTTGAGATATGCTTAAAAAACGAAATTTCTTTCTAACCGACTCAGGAATAGTCTGATAAAGAATATATCTAAAAGACCGCCCAAAACGGACATTGCAAAAACTGACCGGGATTAGCGTTGTCGCCCGCGATAGACTGGGTACGGGCGTTCCAGTGCCACAACAGCACCGTACAGTCCTCTGAGCCCGATGCGACGTAACAGTCTGAAGTTATATTGCATTCTGAGCGAGCCAAACATGTAACGACCCCAAAATGCGCATAAACAATCTGCAAAGTCTTAGCAGATTCCGTGGCAAACACTCGAAATGATTTGTCCCAAAATCCGGCAGCGATGATAAAACGCGAATCGACCGTGGTGACGAAGCACGATGGTCGGACCTTCAGCCGCTGCGAAAAATCCGAATCACCGAGGTGGCGCTTATGCGGCGAAACGTTCATCACTAAAAAAATTTAAAAAAAGAGACGGCTTAAATGATAAGAGACTATGGGTATAAAAATCTTGCGCTGACATAATATCTTCACGTATATATTTAATCTTATCAGATAAGATATTTGAACTCTTACCGATGCTATGCTAGGTTCAAATGTCACTAACGGTACAAAGGTTAGCACGACACATACGAAAAAACTAAGTGGAATGGCGCGCTTAGGTAGACTTAAAATCATCTCCTTTTCTTTTCATCACTTTCCCATAGGTACAAATTAGTGACTTAGCATTTGTTGCAATCAAAGGGTCGAAACTACTTCTTAGCTAAGGCGAGTTAGAAGTTGCGAAGTGTTTCAGACGTTCAGATTTTGTCAGAAAAACAATACCTCTTGTTAAAAGTGATTTTAAAAAGGCGAACTATACTTACTAAGTAATGGATCCATTGACAATGGAAGGACCTGGCTGTTCTGTTGACCCGGCCCGCTCTGGGAGGACACATCGTGATGATAGCTGCCCGTGGGTCCGCCGCCACCCCCATGCAACGGGGTGCTGAAGTTTGGATTCCAGCGGTTGACGGCAAAGTTGTGATTGGCCGCCACCGTGACAACTGATGGCGCTGGTAACTGCGGGTAAGTATTGGCTGAGATGTGCACAATCGGCGAATTTGACAGAAACTTGATCACCATGCAAACCTCGTCGGCCACAGGCGAAAACATCAATGGGCTTATGTGCATCGCTGAGCTGCGCGGAGGGTGTGGTTCAAGTAGTAGTTGAGATGGTGTCATTCCAAAATTTTTTATTTGCTCCTCGATAGCCTCACGCATTACCGGATCTTTGACGCTTTCCAGCTCGACGTTGCCCTCGTACGTGAGGTAATAGAAGACGTTAGCGCTTCGTACAGCTTCTGGCCCGCGTTGCTTGTAGCCGAATATGAGGTCGATCCACTGGTGCAGCTGGCAGCTAACAATTTCCGATTCCAGCGCCATTCGATGGATACGGACAAACTCTTCGGCCGAGCCATTTGCCCAAGGGGGCAGTTGAACGTCGCTAACAAGGTGACCATCTTCCCTCGTCCCAAGCCGGAACCCATTGTGATTTTGGAAGATCTCCGGCAGATAGAAAAACTCCGGGATTAGCTCCTTGACATCGGACGTATCACGTTGGCAATTACGCCACGACTGACCGACGGACGAGAAAAGCCTGTCAGGGTGATCGAATTTGCCGTCCTGCAGAGCTAAGAACATAGTCGCGAACGGCTCAAGTCGTAGCAGCCAGTTGAGCGTGAATGCTGCAGTCGAATAATGTGTCCCGTAGTGGAATGGCGGGACAACGTCGTGCTCCCATGATTCATAGCGCTCTTCGAAAAACTGCTTACGTGATGGATTTAACGCACCAATGGGCTTCGAGAGGTCACGGTAGTTCGAGGGCAAACTTAGGTCGAGTTCAGCGCTCTCGTAGTTGGTCAGCACCCAAGGAAATATGGGGTACTGGTTGAGGTCGCTATAGGTGCGGCCGGCAATCGTGTTTAGGAACATGAGGTATTCGAAATTGGATATCTCTCGGCGCTGCCACTTCTGAGTCATGTTACTCTGCTGAAAGATCTGTCGGGGCGTCATCAGTGACGCACGTCGCGTTTGACCGATCCCATACTTAATACCTACACCGACCTGGGGCAGAGCTTTCACCACCCTTTTTACCGTCTTTGCGCTGTCGAACGCGAACATGATCGAAGCTACAAACAAAAACGGGTGTAATAGAAACAATCAGTGTGACGAAACAGCAACGCGTTCATAACTAACTTATTGAGCCCATTCAACCAAATATGTCCAGTAGTGCCACTGAGAATTGCTTCAAGTTCCCAAAACAACTATGCGGCATATATTTGATCGAGAAGGGATCTTTGTATTGCTCTGTCTAGCAAGAACTTCTAAATAGGAAACGTAACTTATTGCGTTATGTTCTCGTACGAATCGAGACGTTAACAGATGGATACTACATGACATCTTCTATGCTAGAATAGAACAATGTGCGCATGGACTAGGTCTATGGCTTACTTCTTGATGCAAGGAATATCTCGAGAGCGACATTCTGAAGCAGGTAGCGGCGCGAAAAAACTGCCCGGATTTCGCTAAAGTGCCACTTGCCATGAACATGCTCACAGTATTTCAGCACCTGCAGGGCAGAAAAACACAGTAGTAAGAATAGCGTTCCGAACACGCGATATCCAAAACCTTTGCAGACTATAGGGGTGTATATAATGCAGCTCTACTAGCAGTAAGTAGATCCTATTTCGTACTTTGCCCTATTAGATAGGTCTATGCTGGAGCAAACATATGCCTTCAGTTCAAAAAGTCTAAACTGACATTTGGAGCATGTATTTCATCTGGAAACCTTTTTTTTTCTCTCTGTTCGAAAGCTTTTTTCCTTATATCGAGAGCCATGTTTTACCTCCAGTTCAACGTGATGTTTGACCTACTTCAAGATGCTACATCGTATCTAACTTACGCGTGGACAGTTCTTCTTGAACTCGGCATCGTCTTCGTCGACCTCGAAAAAGAGTTCGGACTGCGTCACTGACAGGGTGCCCGGCGCAGTTATGCCTGGAGCAATTAGTCGGCATCGAGTGCTCAGACTTACACTGCCGGTGTATTCCGCGTCCAACTCCTTGTCTTCCCAATATTCGGCTCCGTCAGCCGCTTGTCCACCGGTCAGCTCTCCGCCCGGCGACCCGTTTTGCCGTCGCTGGGCCGCCAACTGCCGATGGAGCTCCTCGCGATCGCGTGATACGGTCGCTGCGTCATCGTTGTGGCCGTGGGCGTGTTCGGCCCTGAGCGAAGCGCCGTGATGCGGCGATCCGAGGGGGTTGCGGACGAACCGTCTTCTACGTCTAGCGTCGTCCTCCCAACTATCAAGCTTCAAATGCTCGATCCGTTCAAAATCTACTCGAGTGCGGTTCGTCGAGGTGTCGATGGCAACGTTGCTAGCAGTAGTAACCGTTGGAACCGAATGATTTGTAAGACCATCTTTTCCGCCGGCTAAGTTGGTCACGGTGACGATCGCAGGGGCACTATTGTTTTTGTTATTATTAGTGCATGCTGTTCCCGCGGTGGCTGTAGGGGTAAACTGCGGGCTGCCTTGTCCGCCGCCCACGCCACATCTGCCACGCAACGCCAGCGTTCGCGCTTGCTGCATCTGCTGCTGGTCTCGCCATGCTCCGTGTCGGTTTGTGAGCATGTTGTGGACTTTGTCGATCATACGCTGTGCGACGACGGTGTCTCGTCGACGGGCTGCTGTGATCAGGTGGTCGCACATGCTCTCCTCGTCGCGACGTTCGGCAGCGGTTTGGCCGCATAACTGTTCGAAATCGGCATGCTTGATGACATCATCAGCGCGCATGCGGTTTAAGATAAAGTCAGCCTCGTTAGCGACCCGAACGATGTGGTCTTTCATGGCATGTGACAACAGGCGTCCCTCGTTAATTAGTTCAATGAATGCTAAACCCGCATGTTTCTGCAGGGAGTTTTGCCACTCTTGTGAGCAAAGCAGCATGACAAGTTCAACAACCGAGCTAGAGTTTTTAAACGTATTTAAGCCTTTGCCCTCGACAAGTAGGTCCTGACCGTGGGAACCCACTAGCGTTTTCGAGAGGAACTGCGCAAAATCGACCATGATCTCACGGAGCAACGGGCATACCCCACACAGCGCTGTCTCAAGTTTTTGGGTGAGGCTCGGTTCACGAGACTCACCGTTACCCTGACTACCTTGGCCGGCCCGAGTGAAGTCCCCGTTTTTGTTGGATCCGCCATGAGCCTCGTCTGGAAATTTATTGATAGATAGAGATAAACGGTAGCCATTAGACTAACAGAAATCGAATTTTAAACTCTTTGCACCAGCTCACAGCTCGATCAATACAGGTCAGCAAAAAGAATGTAGTAACAAAGGCTTCTTTCTATTTTTTCTCCGCGGATCAACTGCCATTGCACTCCGATAGTCTCACTTGTTTGTGTAGCTCGTACCGGGACAGTTTCGAAGATACGCGTGGAATACAAGTCTTTTGACAGAGGGAGAATAGTCACGTCACAGTTTAAGAGTCTGCATTTTATATCTGGTAATGTAGCAGCAAAATTAAGTGCGACCAAGAAAGTGACTCAAATAGAATTATCTTTTTCTAAATAACTAAGCAATGACTCTGAGGTGTAATATAAATTCTTGCTGTTTACACAGAACGTCATAACTCAGTTAACCTAAAAGAAAATCTCACCACTGACAGACGACAGGTGTGCGTTCCGCTGGTGACAGTAGGCATGGGTGGATGAGTGGCCCTGACCGAGGTGCTGTTTAGGAATAATCGGGATACTGGACGAGTGCAAATTGGCCAGGATATCCGAATCTTCACCGGATGTCCCGTGCCCATGACCGATATGGCTGTGGTGACACGACGAAGCCGTTGTCCGGCCATTGTTTTCGTACGCAGTGCGCTGCTGCTGTTCACGGTCGCGGCGTTCCGCATGCGGACTAGCCGGTTCTAATATATCTCGATACTTAGACACCATCAGAACGGAGATGAAATAGACAACAGCTAAAGCTAAAAATTGAGCTTGTTTAGTCTCGTCATCTCTGTAAATGACAGCACGGAGTCTGTTAACGTCCATGTCTTGTAGAAGCTTCTCAGGCTCCTTGACCTGCATCAGGCTGCCGCTGAGGTCGTTACGCATTCGTTGTAGGGCACTGGCCATTGCGTGATTTGTTTGTACCTGCGAGGATACTCCATGGCCGTGATGATGACCGGTGCTGCCGCTAGATTGCGCTGGTGGTGAGGGGGCGGGCAGTTTGATTCGTCCGTCTAGGCACGTCCGCACGGCGTTGGTGCAAACGAGCCGTAGACACTGGCGGAGAATGCCCCCCGATGCCATGTTCTTTTCCGATTCGAGCTCGGAGAACGAAAGCGATGAAGCGAACACCAGTACGTCGGCCAGATGCACTAAACGCTGGAGGAAGGCGAAGCTCATTTCCGATGATAGCCCCTGCGTCGGTTCTACCACGTCCAGCTCGTGCTGAACAAGAGGTAAACGAGGGGGTTGTCATAGGAGGGGCAAAACGGGCAAGAGGAAGAAGCGAAGATTATTTAGGTTAGTGGTGGTTCCTTCTTTGTCTGCTGGACGGCATATCGTATAAACAAAGTATAGCATATAGTTAACTTACGAACTCCTTTTTTTTTTCTCTTAAAAGGTTAATATGTATCCCTGGTGTCGCTCAGCGAGAGTACTGGCCGTCGTCCAAACTACCGTGTCAACTTCGGCTCAATTAATTCGAGGTTGTCAATGAAAAAAATGTCTACAAATTCCCATTTGATTGATCCTACCTCAGTTCCTATGCTATAATACATCACTGTCATAAAACACGCTGTAAAAATCGTTTCTGTGAGATGTTTCTTTGTCCGAAGCAGGAGGATTATTCGAGTAAGCCACTTGCTTTAGTCACTTTTTCTCTCTTGCCTGATCTATGCGTTCACTTATTATATGGCTCTGTTTACCTGCAACCCTCCTACGACTAAAACCGAATGTCTACTGCAGATCATTCAAACAGCGTTAGGTCTGAAAACACTGGCACATTGGCTAGTGCTTTAGCACAAAAGCTACTGCAGTTCCAAACTGTCGAGCTTGAAGGGACAAATTAATCAGTTAATTTGATATATTTAGATTTAAATATTCTACTATAAGCTGAATATTTCGCACCGTGGGCGAGGTTGCAGCGGCCAGTAGTGGAAGAAGTCCGCCACAGGCTATAACGATGTTGTCGGAAAGCTGTGAAATAAGATGCACTGTATTAACGACAAAGATGGCGTTGTCGCTCGAGTTGACAAAATCCATGATGGTCTTTGTAGAGTGTGACCTCCAGAGTTGGATATCGGTTTCGAGGGAGTAGAGCAGGTCTGACAGTAAGCGTTGGTGGATAGCTGACCAGCGGAACTCGGGAATACGGAAAGGTGGTCGCGAAGGCCCGCTATTGAACAAGTGTCTAAAACGTAAAAAAAGAAAAACTAAGTAGGTGTTTATTATTATTATTGTGACTATTATTATTTGATTATATAAGCTTAGTATTCTCACCACTACCAATTCTGCAATGTTCTGAAGTTAGCTCCAATACATAATAAAACAACAAAATATACAGAAATTAATTTTCAAATTTACGCGCGCACCTGATCTCGAGCAAAATCCTATTCATCTACTCCCATATAATTTACATGGTAACCGTAACAGTGTCATGCCTATTCCGTCATTATGAAATAGTTCGATCTCCATTTCATTCAGTTTTTCCTTCGTATTCTATGCCCAGCTTTCCATTCGAATTTAGTTCCCCTTACCTTGATGCGGCATGCGAGCTATTTTCCCGGCTGTTGTTGCTACTACTAACCCCGGTCCCGTTGCCGTGACCAGGCGGGTAAACGCTCTCATACGTATCATTCACGTTAGCAAATGAGACACTTTTTGTTCGCAACTTGGCCGGCTCCGCTCCGTCAGGCCCAAGGTCCTCTAGTGTGGCCCGCTCTGCCCCGTCGGATTGTAGTCCTGTGACCTTGTCCTTGGCGACTTCTAGACCCCGGTACGAGCTATGTTGTAACTGAGCATCGATAGTGGATACGACTTGTTCAGGACTGCCGGCTGATCCGGAGTCGCCTGCGAGCCTTTCGCCCGTCTCAATGGCTGAACCGGACTCTTTACCATTGCTTCCGAGGACCGCTTCGTGATTTTCGTTCTTAATACAGCCTCCACGACCTTCTCGGCCGCCCACATTATTATTATTGTTGTTAGCGCTGTTGGTGATGTCAACGGTCTCCACCTCGCCTGATACTTCTTTGATCTCGACCACATCACTCGTTGGCGGTGGTTGACTCTTGGCGTTTTGTTCGGCGGCCTAATTGCACACAAATGAAAGTAAGACGGAAGATTAAGCGAAATAAATTATAATCAGACATATTTAGACTTGTTTTAGGGATGTGTAGGGCTAATTTAACAGAAGGTAGAGTGTGCTCATATGTTTCTATTCGGTGTAATGTCATCCAGCGGTAATGACTATTAACTTTAAATTGACGGTTTCTTACAATAATAAGTGAGTTAAACATTAGTAATTAATTTGCTTATCTTGTTATAAAAATAAAGATTCGGCAGCAAGTATTTTCTTCTCGAAAATCACTATACCTTTTTCTCTAGTAAAGGGGATAGCGGCATACTTGAGGACTCTATCGTATCGCAGGACAGCTCCGTGACGAGAGCTGCATCCATAGGGATCTCCTTTTCACCCTCATTTTCGTGTTTTTCTCTGCCGTCATCCTCTTGAGGTTCGTGCTCAATACCGGAGCCTGCTGACACCTGTGACGTATGCGACGGAGCAGGTGATTCGATGGCGGGACAGTCAATCATCTGGGGGGAGCCTGAAGAGTCCCGTTCCTCCTCTTCGCTTAAGCTGACATCCTCAAGGACTTTCATTTCAGCCTCTGGAACAGCGTCTTTGGTTACGACGGACGTCAACTGGTCTTTGTTGATTATGACAGAGGAGTCCTCATTGTGCTCACTAGCTCCTCTACCAGAATCTGTAATTGTCGCAGCGGAAGTTTCTACTTCTGAGGCGGCCATCGCCGAGCTTCTGCGGCAAGGAGTTGTTGGGGCTCGATGGATACCGGGTAGGTCTTCAGTAGAGTCCGGAATTTTGGTCGATGAGGACAGCTGAAATAGCGTGAAGACAAATTAATATATTCTCAACGCCTCATTATCCTTAATTAACCCGAGGCAGCAACGACTCCGGCGGAAGATATTGGGTATTGTGAGCCAATGGGGTGGAGTGCCCAAAGAACTTCATGAAGGCTTAACCAAACGGAGTAAAGAAGCCGTAGACCCCTAACATACTAGAACGTAACAGTTAGATAGATAGATTAACCTTTCATACATTCTATACCTTGCCAGATCGAATAATGACCTACCAGTCTTGCAAGGCACTAATCTTGGGACCTTGATATAAGGTGTACTGTGCTTTCAAAAGGACGAACCGTAAATTTCCGTAATCATTCACATTAACTCTAAATTTAAGCTCCTGTTTATATATATGTCATATTGTATCTGTTTAAGAGAATTTCACATGATGAAGTCGACGTCCCACTAGGAGCATTTTTTGGTGTCGTTTATTGTTGAACTACTATTTGTATTATATTTTATATGTGTAATAATTGTCAACTCAATTATTTAAATAAACCTCTGCTCTCTAAAAAAAACACCAGATTCTTACCTTGGGTTCCTGTTCATCCTTGGTATGTGCAACAACGCCGTTGTTCGTGGTCTCCTCTGACCTAAGCACGTCGTTAGCAGCAGCACTTGCTTCAGTCGCAATTTGGCACCCGATCGTATCTTTCATTGCGTCAAGGGACCGTTCTCCCTGAGCTACCCGTTGTTGTTCTTCGGTATGTTTTACCTTGACCTTCTGCGACCCTTGCGTGGTCGCAGCCTCTTCTTCATCGTTACTTGCTATAAAAGCCGTTGTCGTTATGGTTGTCAGGGTCGCTTGTTGTCTGTCAACGCTTTGTTGTTGGTCTTTGATGTCGGTGGCCTCACCCACGCCCTGGCAACGTTCCTTGGCATCCGCATGCAGCTCTTTCTCAGTTCCGTCATCCGATTTCT
Source organism: Varroa destructor (assembly GCF_002443255.2). NCBI lineage: Eukaryota > Metazoa > Arthropoda > Arachnida > Mesostigmata > Varroidae > Varroa > Varroa destructor. Next base: position 41,923,639 of record NW_019211455.1, on the reverse strand, counting down.
CCTCGATCGTCTCCTGTGAGCCTGCGGTGCACACGACCTGCCCATCTTCGGTGATGACCACCTGCTCAACTTGCAGAGGACCTGCCGTTTCTACGCTCCCACGACTGCCTCTCTCTGGTGAGGACGCCAAGGAAGAAGAAATCTGCTGGCCCCGATACGCCTGAAGATGATCATGTTGATGCTGACTATGATGATTAGTAATACCATTATAGGACTGATGATCACTGCATGGAGCACCGTCAACAGTTTGTTGATCCTGTACGGCAGATGCAGACGGTTGTGGTGGTGACGGTTGCGACAAATGTTGCGTTTGTTGATTGTGGGCCGAAAAAGAAGAAGAGGATATGGAAATATCGGCGGTGGAAGGGCTCGATGAAGTCGTGCTGGGCATGTTATGCTGTTGGGCGGATGAACAGTAGCTAACTGGAGCCATTGGGTTACCGCCGACGCCGGTAGACGATGGTTGATTGCTACCGACACCAGCAGTAGCAGAGGAAACGGCTTCCGCGAGACTTGGGGCAGGGAGTTCCTGCGAGGGGGTGGTAGCAGACAACGCCACACCCAGGACTCGGACGGAGGGGGCATTTGTCAAAGCGATTTGCCCTCCGGTCGAGACACCTGGCACCGTTTCGTCCGCGGGGGAGGGCGACTCACGCAGCGCAGCTGGGGCTGACTGCATCTGTGCATAGTGTAGCTGGTACTCCTCGAAAGCGACGCGCGAATGCACGATGGCCAGGGTGTCTACCCAAACGCGCCATCCGCCATATTCATATTTGATGGCATGATGTAAGAGGGCGCGGAATAAAGCAAACACAGTTTCCGAAATCCTCCTCTGCTCCTGATCCTGAGGATGTACGTATGCCAGGGCGACCAGCCATTCCTGCCATACCGACATCTGCAGGACTGTCCTGCGATTCTCGCGGGAAGCGTTGCACAGCAGGCTTAGGTCAGAGAGGAAGAGGCGCTTTACTTCCATCAGTTCGTCGCACGCTTTTGACTGACGGAGAAGACTGGCAATGACTTTTAGGACCACTGAAAGTTTGAAACGATAAAATCAGTAGATGTAGTAACATGAATAATAATAATTGAATAGTAATTATAGTAGGAAATGAGAGATAAAATGGGTCGAAGGAAATAGATTAAGACCAGCTGCATTACTACATACTGGATTTCCGTAGAGTTTCTGTATAGAATGGCTTTTACAGAATGCTATATAGGCACTGTAACATTCGTATTATTTAGTCCTTATACAAATTGCTTCCTCTTACTGAACACAAGGTGTCAGGAAAACAATTGTAAAGAGAATGAATGATAAAAAAAAATATTTTGAAGGGCTTGCACTGCTTGCTATACAACCCCGTGATGTATGCTTTGCAAGCTTAAGTGTCGACAAGCATTGCTTTACTTAATATCATAAAAAAACCCAGCTAGCTGAAACTCCTATGATGCGGGCTAAGTATATTCCATTACAAAGAAGAGATCTAATTTATGACTATCTGGCTTGACCGTATAAAGCCATGTCACTCGATAACAGTCTTCATAGCTTGCCATAAAACAGCGAAGAAAACCAAGAAAGACATCGACCAAAACGACGATACTTACTGGGGTTCTCCAGTCGGAAATGATGCTCAGGCTCAGCATGTGGAGTGTACAAAATATGAGCACCAATGTGTTCCGTGAGCATTTCATAGAGCACGTTGTACGTGGCCAACGTCAAATGGTCTGCGTGAAGCAGCAACCGATCGACGAGCAGCATATAGAGGTTATGCGGGCTCATGACGTCGTGCTTCCGTTTATGCGTACTGCGGCTCAGAAAGAATGCCAAAAGTTTTAACGCTTGAAGTCGTACTGTCTCTGAAGGGGATCCGAGGAGCTTAAATACGGCACGTACCCCTGCACGACAGTCGAACGCTGGCACCATTGTTGCCGGTTGTTCGGCCATGAGCCCGATCATCATTTGGAGTACGTCGTGTAGATTGTCGTCTTCGTGTACCGTTGTTAAATAGTTGAGACAGCTTTGCAGTTCGTCCTCTTTCGGGCCTGATCCCTTCACGATGAGTTGTTTGAGGAACAGCAAGAGGTACGCCCGAATCGAGAGAATCTCTGGCGGAGCAGGCCTCGGTCCATCTGCGCCTTTCGGAACTATCCCGCTCTTCTCAGATGGATTGGTTACCCAGTAATAGTACTTCAGTATGTGCATTGTTTGAAGGACGGTTGATACTCGCCGGACGTTTCCGTAGATCTGAGTGTCCGCCAGAAACTCGGTGGCCAAGTATGAATAGAGTCTGATCTGAATCGGTGTTGGGGTGTAGATCCACAGAGCTGGATTGAAGAGCACGTGGTCGAGAAGATGTTTCAGAAGCAGCTCGCCGTTGGCAGTCGATAGGGTCAGTAGATGACGGACCAATGATAGAAATGACTGGAGGACACTTTCGTTCAGATGGTGCCGTAACGCCTTACGTAACTGTTGAGAAATAACGAGGAATCCCTTGTTCTGGATCATATGCTGTTGAACCGCAGTACTGCCTTCGCACATCTCGCAGATAAACCCGATTAGGGTGGCACTGCGAATCATTGAAGTGTTTCAATCATTAGGAGGATAAATTAGCTGGTTATATAAAGGTGACTCTGCTCTTTGGTTCTTTGCTTTGCTTGTAGAAGATCATTGGTAAGGGAAGAAAAGAATACCACTGCTTTGCTAAGGAAAATGGTCATCGCGCCTAGAAGTAATGGAGAGATTTACCTAAAAAATTAAGCCATTGATTACTGCAATTTCTTTATAAGGAACGTTCAATAATGCTATAGTTTTCCAGTAACTAAATTCGTATAAATAACTTGTAGTAGGTAACAAGTAATAAAACCTGCATTATCTAAGTAAGCCATCTACCCGAACATTATATTCCTCTGTAGATAGGTTCTGCATTAGAAAGTATATTTAGCAATGCCACATTTAAGCAACGAGCTCAGATAATGCATTATCTGTCCTATCTATACGCTTCTAGTAGAAATACATATTGTTATTATTAATTATTACATCCGTTTTAATCCGCATATAAGCAGCACCCTGGACTTACAGGAAGTAAATAATGACACGAAATCTCCGGACACAAACCAAATAAGGGTAATCCTTTGCCGCATGCTGCTTTGCCAGGCCATTTGTAGTGCGTTTTGCACTCGGCCTAATGCCAATACTATCTTATTAATTTTCTTTGGTTGCACGAATCATTCTGTAATAGTCACGTATCATCTTCGAAGCTTTAACCCGTGACGCCCAACGTCTTTTAACGAAAACCTTCGGAATCGTTTAAGCCATGATGTTCCTATTATACTGAATTATAGAAACTGACGTGTTTATGTGATTGAAAGAAAAACACATTCACAACTACCCACACATACCATATGCCATTAGCTTTGGCTGTATTGACATCGTGTTCGACACCCTGCACCGGATAGTCAAGTTGACCTAGTAGGGGGAATAGCATTTGTAGTCCACCAATCGAGTTGAGCGTCGAGTGGATTCCGTGTGTTGTAACAGCTCGCACTTCCTGTAGCATTAGCGCGTGCGGGTTATGAACGAAGAACGCCGCGCCCCCACTAACTCCGCCAGGGGTCTTCGGGGCAGCCTGTAGACAAAGCTGCGAGTCGGTTGCTACCGGATTATAGCAGAAGAGCATCGCCTGCGCAAGTTTCCCATCGTATAAAACTCTGCGGAGCGATTCACTTAATGTCGGCGATTCGCCCTCGAATCGAAATTGTGCCTGGTACCCGGGGCCGAGTCGGTGGATACCGCACACCTGGTGCGTACTCAACGCCTCTGAGAATAGGTACACGGCTGACATTTGGCCGGAGAACAGATGCTCCTCGTCGAGTTCGGGTGAGGCGCCAATATAGCACTTGTCGAACGGGTCATTTGTGCTGACCAGCCAGCTCATCTCCGTGGCAGAGGCCAGCTGTCCATTGACGAAGCACTTGATTTCGCTCTTGCTCCACCGATTGTAGATATAAACGACCGCTAGCATATACCACCGCCGCGGCTGGAACTCGTATTTCACGCAGTGCTGGTACCCCTTGCCCTAATAGGACACCATAACAATAACACAGACAAACAGAAAACGGAAAAGTGAACGATAAATATGTATAATGCGAATCATTAGTACGATAGAAGAAAGAAACGCATTGCGCCAAGTGCTCGGTTTGCTACCCTGCGTGGGTTGGGTGCAAAAAAGAATCTCTGGAGACGCACTACTTGCACCAAGGTCAAGCTTAATGTAATTGATGTCAAAGAGTACCCTACATATGCATATACAGGGTGGGCAAGTAGCCTACACGAGTTAGAAAGTCTTCATTTTGCATACTTAAAAGAGAACTCATTTAATCTAGATTTTTCACTGTCACGTGGCATCTGCTAAATGGATCCGGCACTACTAACTTCCATTTGTAATTGTTAGTACGATTTATATGTTGATTACTTACGTTAATAAATATATTAACGTAAGCAATCAGCGTTAATATATTTATTAACATATATTAAGGAACGTGTTTGAACTGTAACTCTGCTACTTACGTGTAGAGGTATATCTAGTTATGGTTTTGTACTTGAGATTTCCAATTTCAATAAAGACATAGCCATGCTAGTAGATACTAGTAGCCATAGTTCTTGCTACTAGGTTATTACCAAACACACAAAACCTCGCCAGGCTGAAAGTACAAGCACATAAGGTGTCATTGGAGACGCAGCTAAATAATGTACTTGTTTTTCCTTTCTCTCCAATACACGCTTTTGACGATCTACATCGATCGAGCCTTGGTAGGACATATCCTTCGAAAGTCCTAATCGTTTAGCCTATCTAGCAAATGAAAACCTATTCACTGTCGATGATACATACTCAAAATTGAGCTTTATATAGGAGCATATCTTCGGAGCACAGGCACGCTCAAGTATTCTGCATCCGTGTTCTTCGGCTGGTGGGATGCGCCCAAGAAAGGGTTTATCTCCTTCACCCTTATAACTATACTTCCGACGTGTTAGTAAATGACTTCGTATCGATTGCACTGTTGTGATTTCATATATGCGCTATACCAAGCTAACACTGATTTTTCCGTGCCGCATCAAGACCGTGGCATTTCGCGAGATCCCGCAGGATAGCTATCCTCTCACGTTGCTGTTACGCTTTCATCTTGCTTTGAAGGAGGCACCAGTAGAAAACGTACGTCAAACCCGCAGAAAGCACGTTTCCTTGTATGGTTTCAACATCTTCGAGTGATCCGCGGGGACAACTGCGATCTATTTGCGCTAGTGGTAACTACTATGTGTTGTTATATTCCTCCCCTTATGAGTTTCTGCATTCTTTGATGTTTCATAGCACAACTTTGGGTTGCCTGGACCTGGTCGACCTTCATAGATCGGAAACGGCTTGGCGAGATGGAAGGGCGTAGGCACACCCAAGCCTGCAACCTCCAACCCTCCTTTTACCATGCGAAGAAATGAGATGTAACGATATCACTTTGTCACTGCAGCGTTTTCTGCAAATGGTGATCTAAGGTCACCTGCTTGCGAAAGCCGGTGGATTGGATCTTAGCTGGGCCTTTGCATTACCACGGCGGATACGGCTTCGATCGGTTATGCGGAGGAACAGAGTTATTAGGAGGAGAAAACGCGAGATAGAAAGGATCAGAAGGAAACGGGGGCAAAAAGCAATTCGTCGTACAAAGTATAGACGAGCAGGCGATGACCCCGGGCAATTGCTTCCTTTTCCATTCCTCTGATCGGACACACAACCGCAACTCATTTATTCTACTGTACGCTCAAGGCAGACGGAAACCCCGTTGAACTATATATCTACTATACTGCTATCGTACAAGGCTTCGTTTACGTCGCTTTTGACTTCTTCAAGACCTGTACCTTTCACACTAGCGTTTTCTCTTTGTCTGTCATTCGATCAGACTTCTCGGATTCTGAGGCCCGATGAAAGCAAGATTACATCAATTGGATCAATGTTCAGCAGTAGATGCCTTTTTGCTATCAGACGGAGGTTGCTCCATTACCTTCCAATACTACTAGCTCAGTACGAATTGTCGAAACCGATTGTACTAGCAGCTTCAGCAGCAGTGGCTATAGAATGCTGCCGCAATTTTTCTGTAAAAGGTATTCCTCCTTATTTTTGCAATAGAGCCAGTGGATGCCCGAAGGCAACATGGCGAAACGGGGAGGATGCTACGTTTCTATTGACTTGGTTCACAGTTTCAAGGCTTTATCTTATGGATCCCACGACGGTGTTTCCTTAGCCGCCAAACGGATGGTTACTACGCGCGAGCAACGAAAATACTAGAAGGCGGCAGTAGAAGCAGAATCGAGATGTGTTGGCAGGTCTATTGGGTCATCCATTTCAGAGGAGCACTTCGTCTGCTAGACAAACTGTTCAGGCCAATGAGGTCCGTAGACTCACAAACCGGCAATGCGCGACACTGCAATTGGAGCTGAAATAGTCGGGCGTCAATTGCGACCAGATTTTTACAGCGATTCGATTGGCGCTGTGGAAATCTTTTGAGGTTCGCGGCTGTATCGCCAAGTGTTCGCCCCACCGGTTGTTCTTGTTATGATACAGACAAGATTCCCTCGTCTGTGAGGAGCGAATCTGATTTGGTGACTCGGACTAGACTTCGAGACCTGAGTTTACTCCGTCGGGGAAGCACCGCTTCTGTGAAGGTCTTTTACCCTAGATAGTGGTAGCCAAATATCATCTTAGGACAGCGCCACAATGATAGCTTATATGCACAGACACACTCGTATACACACACATCCGCCTCTAGTTCATAAGCCGAAAAATACGAAGGAAACATTAGGTAGAAGAAAAAAAAAGAGAAATATTGCGAATATACGAGTATCTGTAATCAGACTATACGAGGAAGGTAAGCGAGGGACGTTCAAGAGGTAGTGATTCAAATTTTTTTTTTTAGGAAAAGTGGTTCATGTTGAAAAACAAGAAAAAAAAAGGAAAAAGAAAATGGCCTTTCTTCTTCAACACAGTTGCCCGACTTAGAAATCATCGACGAATATAACATACATACATCCGTAACTACTTTCAAAGGCTTATCGTTTACTGAAGCATAGAAAAGGTATATCTATCAATACTCCCGTAAACGAAATTATCTTTGTAGGAGTTCAACCGCGGTCTGTCTACAATATACTGATGAAAGCACAGCTATTCTTAGAGGGCTTTTATACAATAATATTCTATACGTATATAGATGTAGGGCGTCGGATTCACAACCATAAGGTCTCAAAAATCAATAAATAAGGCGCTATACTGGGACAGCGTTCGAGCTCATACATCGCGACACATACAGTGCTCGTATCCTAATTCTATTCATTTAATCGACTGTGGCATAGGCAACACACGGTGGGATACAATGATTTTATGACGTAGCACAGCTTCCGTCACTTTTCTTGTTTTTTTTTTTTTTTTTTTTTTTTTTTTTTCGCACACTAGGACATATAAAATGCAGTCGAGGTAGCTGTGCACTGTTCTCTAATGCTGAGAGTCAGTTTTTCTTCGAATGTCATTGAAACCAACCTGGCTGACATACAACTCAACTGGTATCCGTTGCTATGGATTCCATATGGTTCTACAGAAAGTCACGCGCGTATTTCAGTGACTCTTAACAATGATGTAGCAACGCGGATCTGTTGCTTGGCCCTCGAAACGGTCTAGGCGCGCGTTGATATAGTGAACGCACCATTTACTACTTGCTGATAATTTTGGTAGTCGCCAGACACCCCCCGAGAGGAGACTTTTCCCCGGTTGAAGCTAAAGCGAATCGAAGTAAACTGTCCCTACCGGGCCAGCGATTAAGTTATCAATAGACCAACCGACTAGGTAGCACCACACGAGTGACATGCAACGAGACGCAACTGGATTCACACAAAAAAAATCAAACAAACCGTTCCTTACCACCGCCTCTTGTTACCACTCCTGATTCAAACGAGGTGATTTGTTTCAGTCGTTTGCTACTACAATCATATGCAGCCACCATTGCCATTGAACTAGTTAGCCATTGCTGGAGGTCGGGAGCCCGTCAAAAGAAGAACAAGAAACGATATGAAGTTGTACCCGTGTCAGCATCTATATTAGCTAAGATGTTAATGGAAAAAAGCGTATACGCTTACCAACACAAAAGTTTTATAGGGGCTGTAAAAACAGAGCTGCACAGACGAGGTTCGGCCGAAATAGGAGTTGACGTTGGGGACGACAGTTTCTGCGAGCGAGATTAATTAAGGGTTTGTTTATTAGTTGATAAATAACAAGCTAGAATGTTAGGTATATGAGCGGAAAGGTTGCTGCGGTTTAGCATTAGCATGTCAGATAGACCAAGTGATATGTGGTACGCACACATCGTACCGTTAAGCTGTTCTTCGAAAATAGTAAATGGTCAGGCTCAAATCAGGCTAGAGTTGCTAGCTAGCTAGCAACTGATTGTAAACAACAATTGGAAAGAGAGACCGTCCTTGAAAATACAAGTGATCTGGTCAAAGATACTCGTGTACGTATACTACACTAGGATCCTGCAAGCACTACTGAGATAAAGTATATACATTCACTAGCGCGGTAATACCATATTATTATGGGCAACTTTGTGGTCCTTGCAGGATCCCGCCGTATATATATAGTCAATTGACTGTACAAGCGGAGACTATCGTAGGAACCCAATTTGCTTGGTCGTCCAAATTATCCATTTTGACTACCCTCTTCTCAGTTCTATTACTTACGTGTCCCTTCCTCATCTCCAAACCAGTAAGAGAAGCCTCGAATCTTATAGGTAGTATGATAAAATCCGATGAAATCGAGCCCACAACAATTTCTACTTTGTAAACGGCTTATCCCAGTTTTTTTCGCCGCGACGCGCTGTCGCATTATCTCACAGCCGATGACAGTACCAGTAAGGATTGACAAGGTTTCAAAGTTTACTGTTTTCCCCAGCACCTCAAACCTTTGGAGACCGTTGCTCAAATCACTGTCCTCGAAATCTAGTGAGTTTGCTCGAGTGGGAAAGGTCATCCTGACGCTACTTCAGCAGTAGTACGTTCTCCAAATGGTCTCCTCATCTTCCATCCTATGCACACGCTTGCGAGAAAGAGAGAAAAAACTGTGAGCGGATCTATGAGTCGCACTAGCTAGCTATGGATCTATAATAGAGCAGTACCGAGGGCCTGAGTAGTTCGATTTTAAAAGTAAGCCGTTGTGGCGATCTTTTCTACACCTCTCAACCGCCCTGTTTTCTCTCCCCTCTTTCCGTTGCGATCGATATCATATAGCGGTATGGGAGCGAACCATGAACGTAGGTGCGCCGCCATAGCGTCAGAGTTGGCGGTGAGGGTGACTAAGAAGGATATCTGCGCCAACCAAACGGGGAGAGTGCATCGATTTCCATTCTACTTCCACCCCGCTCTTGGCTGAACTTCCATGAAGTTAATCTGCGCTCGGCTGAATTTTGCTAGAGATAATAGAAGTAGTAATAGCAGTAGTCTCTGGGAATAGCATTGCATACACCCCTGCGTCCCTAAACCCGAGCCGCCCCTGTCTGCCTTAGTTTTACCCGACATTTTCGCTTGTTTTTTCCCAGTCCTCTTTCGATAACCAAGATTCCCTTTGGGTTCGCCGGTCCTTCTACGCTCCTTCAGAGAAAGTTCAACTACGGAACCACTTCTATTCCTAGCATAGTTCGCTGTTGACTGGTTAACCGAAAAACTAGCTTCGTTTATTCGAGTAATAACACCTCGTGAAATTTATTCGGCGAACGATTCGGTTGGAAAGAGCTGGGCTTTGGGAGCTACGGCTGCCGTTTTGCTGCTTCCAACCGATTTCGCCATCTAAGCTGTCAAGCCAGCCCAGTTAGCGGTCAGGCCGCCTCAATCGAGTCATGTTAACGCGGGCCTGTGACTGTTAACAACCTGCCACGGGCCATGGCTGAGGCTGACAGAGATGTCGCAGATACTGGAGGTAGCAGGTTGGCTTATAGGTTAATCATGCTGTGGTATAACATGCCTACGTAATACGCATGAAGGGTGCATGGAGAGGTTGTTTCTTTTCTGTATTTTGCCTTCGCATATTTTCGGTTGCTCTTTACTGCATTATAATGATTGAATAGATAAGCTTAGGAAACGTCACATACTGTGTTCTACCTATGGAAAACACTGTCATTAAAAGATAGCAACGAGTGAAAAAAGAAGGCGTACTCCGTTACGTTAGCACATTAGCTAATTTTCGATAGTACCCTTCCACGCTGCGGTTGATCCTAACGACAACGAAATTTCTTAAAAACTAATACAATGAAAACAATAGCATAGGCTCTTCGAGAACTTGTCTATAATATTATCGAATTCTATCCGAAGTTCAAACGAATGATGCGAGCCATAGAAGCCTGTTTCCTCAAATTTACAGCGCTACGTCTGACTTCACGCGGTCAATGAGGAATCGATAAATTACCTAGTGATTGTTATATCGCCAATACGGTCGCTTGATAGTAGCAGTAGTAGTTCCAATTAAACGCTACTACGTTCGTCAAGCGGATCTCGCCTGAGCAAACACCTTATTCTACTTCAGCTTCACTTTTGGTAAAGCGACTCACAAGAAGTACATATATTTTGTTCACTTAAACTTTATTAAAAACGAAAGCGCCATCGCGGTATCTATCGAAAAAACTTTAAATTGGCTGATCGTAAAATAACTCTATGTTCGATGTAATATATGATCATCCCGATTATATATAACGGAAGGGTACGCACTATACGGTGATATGCATAACGGATCCAACGAACTTATCTGCAGATTTGTAAGATACACTGTCAACATGGCGTCGTTCTCAACAAATGGCTATAACATGAAACATTTTTCAGGTGCTTTTAATCATTAGAGAATCTAGCATTGAAAGGAATACAATACATATTATAGACACTCAATTTAGCAGTAAAGACGAGCACTAAGAACTACTCTAGTACAGCTGAATATACTGCACATTGAAACAAGCTACTCGATACATTCGAGTCACGCTTATAACAACAACAACGAATTAAAAGCTCCAACAGGCCAAAGCTATCGGACCTTATTCCTGAACATAACATTTTGAAGAGGCCACAGTTTCCATACAATAAATAACGCGAATATCCCATTAAATTGTATATAGTATCTACACTTCCATTTATATCAAGATTCGATACGAAAATGCGTGAAGGTTTTTTTTTTTCGTTGTGGCACACTCGCGAGCACAACGTACTTCACGTTTCTTTTTGTATTTATGCTGGTTTCGTGACCCACTACCAAATAGATGAAGAGGCAAACAAATGACAGTCGTGTAAGATCACTTCATTGCTCCTCTTCCATAAGGGAAAAACAGGTGAGCGACTTTACGCCGAATTTAACGATCCGGCAACCATGAGACACCTTCACGTGTTAACACTGAGCTTGAGCGATCAACGATCAACATTGGTTTAATGGTCACCTTGTTGAAAGTCATTCTAGACGCAAATATGATTAAATGTCCCCGTTTCTCCAGGTGTATCACTGGTGTCAACATTCAAATGTTTCATTGCGATACTATGTACATAAAATTATTGCTCTGAAGCTAATTAGGCCTTGTGGTCGCCCATGGACTTCTAAACGGCCGATTGTCAGTCAGTCAGTGCTTCGTTGTAGAACTGATTGGCTCTCGTCAAAGCCATCACGTCAATGCCCCCTCCCGCTCTAGCGCTATCATCATCATCATCATCTCCTATGAAATATCCTAAGATCATTACCTAAAATTTCGTGGTTTACGGTACGCATGCTACAGACTAATAGCCTTAAAAATACCTCCAGTCATGCACACTGAGATACATTTACGCAGGTAGGCATGTTCTGTCTGCACGTTGCCCTATATAAACCTCGAAGGTTCTACCAAAAGGAATAAAAGTGGAATGGAAAGTTTTAGTCCCTCAGTTAGCACAGCCGGTGCTTGTTGTCTTAGCAGTAACACCTGGGAACACTACGCGCCAATTAAAAAGAGACTGCACTTCAGTACCTTAGTATTACCGTAAAGACCTTCTTGTTTTTATATTTACTAGCTATACAACACGCAATTTTAATCCATGCGCTCGTTTAACGATTGGTAAGCCCCCTTGGCACGTCAGAGCGGCCCCAAAGTGCTGATCCAAGGTCATCAATTGTAATATATAGTAATCTGGAATGAGGTGCGACTTGCCAGATTGCCTGTTAGCGTGTGTGCAGCGCCATGTCGTAGATGGCCGTCGAAGATTCATCAAAGAAGGTTATTGACAATATTCATATCTTGAGCAGAGCATTACCACAGCGCTATGATTACGTGCCGCTGTGCATGCCTTTATGTTGACAGACTGATGCTTATTTAGCTGTATGAAGAAAACGAAAAGTGTCCATGTTAGTCAGTGTTTATGTACTTATGTCCGTCGGCAGAAACTGTATACTTATGTTGTTTTCTAAGCATAGCAGACGACAATCGACGGCCAAGGGTGGTTAGGTAGATGTAACCTTCCTTTAATACGACTCATTTTTTGACACCTCGTCATAAACGGACATCATGGAAGATGGCTTAAATACAGGCGAAGGTTCAATCACTTGGAGTTGGTGTTACAAAACGATATCGTAGGACCAGCCATTTAAACAATTTTTTGCCACTGCCTTTACCCCGTAATCCATTGATATAATTTCAAGTTATAAGTTATATCATGTAAGTCTATAGTACTTAACGTAGTTAACGAATAAGGAATTACGTTGAAATCGTACAACTACCATAATTGCTATACTAGGCCATTTACCACACCCGCTTTCTTTACGTTACATTGACATTTGTAACAGGTTTCGTTAAGCCTCGTTTTGCTGAGTTGAATTGCGTCTTCCCATCAAAATTGCGCTTGATTATTGCACGGAACAGATGTATATATAGCGATATGTTGTCTCAGTCATTTATGGATTTAACAGAATTTTGTGTAACTATATGGTTTTGCCTAAGAGTTGACATCGGTGGAACATTGAGCACTATGCAACTCATTGCTAGGTTAATATGCTGCTATGATATAATTTTTGGCTAGGCAAACATCTACAGACTCGAACAGAGAAAAAAAAAAAAGGTAATATCTGAGCCATTATTTATTACTGCTATTGATATCAATATTATTATAATTATCCTATTATTAACAGTAAGCGTGTGCACTCACCTTGACTTTCATGGATGTGAAGATGAGACAGTTGCCAACAAAATGAGCCGAATATCCGACGGCCTTTGAAGTGCGAAAGCAGTACAGGTAGGGCTTTTCACGTTCAATCGACACCGAGTTAACCGGGTCGAGACGAAACCAAGTGCAGAGGGTCCATCCGCTCTGGTACGGCCAACGTGATAGTGGTGGAATTGCGATCGCCGAACCCTAAAAAGACGATGCACATGAGATATGATAACATTTGATACATTATAGAGCAATAGCAAGAAGCACGTAAAAGCTAAGATCCTACATGCCGTTCGATTTTTTTCCCGCTTAGAAGTGCTACATTGCAAACGTTCGAAAAGAAAGCATGGTAAAAATCTGCTCGAAAATTGATAATAAACTATTGCTACTATATATTTCTGTCTATCCTAATTCCTATATACGTTGTTCTTGGTTAAGCAAATACTATCTACGCGTTGATTGTAACAACAAATCCTGTCAGTTCTTGTATCCGTATATTATGATACGATATAGGGTATTGGACGTTTAAAGCTCTGAGTGGAACAAGCAGAGTTTCTCCCATCAACATCACATACAACTGCAATAAATTAGTGAAACAAATGTTGACCTTTTTCCCGGAGAAGCTGAAGAATGAATCGGGTCCTGTTCGATGTGGTAACGCCCGCAGTACGGAGAGAAGTCGTACCGAGTGCGGCCCCCAAGTGGCGCCACTTGCACGTAGATAGCCCACCAGCAATTTAAGCTCCCTCACCGTAATCGAGTAGTTTGCGAGCACGCCTAGTACTTCGATTACTAGGTCTGAGGCCGATTGAAGGAGTCCGATGAAAGTGAAGACGAAACGCATCAATGGAGTGAGATACAGTAAGCTAACGTGCTACCATCAACTGAGGCTATTCTTTGATAAAGCAGAAAATTTGTTCAAATCAGGTAAACAAATGTTTCGAGCCCTTCGGATCAGATAGTCACAGGCAAATGTGCACTCTAAAGAGGCCGACAAAGGCCCTTTTGTGAAGGCCTGACCACAGTTTCGATTAATGCTCCACACTTAAGGAGATTATTAAGGATGAAAGCCTCTGAGAGTAGTCGGTTTCTGTTCAAAAAAGTAACATGAACGACATGACAAGGATCCATAGGATTCCATTAGATGTTTGTTTCCAAACTGAATGTTTGCCAAATAGTTGCCGATGTATTAGAGATATGAACATGGCAATGCGCCGGAGAAACTCATTCTTAACAGAAACATTTTCCATCGAATCCACCGAACGCAATCTTGGATCATCGCTCATGCGTATTAGATTAAGGCACTAGGAGTTTGCCTGTGGGTCTTGTGGGCTCTAATGAATCGCCGATTATGAATACGACCAGGATAACGACAACGATTACTATACTAACCTGCGACAACCTGATCGACATGAGCCATTCGGGCGAGGATGTGCTCAATTAGGTGGACTTCCGTGCACGCTTGTAGATTGCGTACACTCTTCTTTAGCATAGCACACAATACACTCCACAGCTCGGCCTGAAGAGAAGCAAAAACAAACAAAAGCCATTATCGACATCAAAGTAAAAAGTAGAGTTTGGAAAGGTTTTGTTCTGCTTGTTTATTCTAGAACTTGGCCAATAATAACTGATATTTCCGAATGAAAGGACAACGACCTTCTGTAAGATGTTCTATCATCGTTATTACTATTATTCTTATTATTATTATTGACAGAAACAGCTCGTAAGAAAGAATTCCGATTTAGATACTTTATCCTATGCATACATTCTGAATTTTCGATACCTTTAACTGGCGAAAATTTTAGGCACTACTTTTGGCTACCGTTAGGGGGTTCTGCGCGGAACAGTTGGTTTTACTATAGCGAAACGACAACGGCAAAATTTAGCTTAATGTATAGTTTAACTTTACTAGTTATTCTGATAAAAAAAAATATCACTAATCAACCCGTTCTCTCATGCGAAATAAGTCAAGAAAACTGACTTCATATAAAAAATAGGGTTCATTTGCACGATTCTAACCATAGTGGACCTTGGCCCTTGTACATGGAAACGTTTTTTATCGCCGGGTGAGATTTCTTTGTTTAAAACGAGCTTTTTTGCGTACTGATACTTCATCCTCTAACAATCAATATGAAAGCACGGATTTCTAGAAGTACTACAAAACCTAATTGCGGATGGCTGGTCATTGAAATAGTAGTTTTACAATAGTGTACAGACATTTGTGTAGTAAAAACAATTATTAATTCTTATATAAGAATTAACTTGAAATGCTTTCCTATTTACGCTAGTACGTATATCATATATGAGTGCCGTTGAGCTAGCAAACTTTAATAAGAATGAAATGTTTTGCGTGGTTTTCTGTCATTTAATTGGCAACAAAAACTGTCGTAAACGAACCACAGGTGCACCTAATTCAATTGTTGCCATCCTTAGAAAGCCGATCATTGTATAGGGAATCCTTTATACATCAATACGATGAACAGCGCAACATGCTGCGATTAGTTATACCGGCTACAAGCGTACGCAGACTTGTTAATCAGGCTATATGGGTTACACTTCCCTTTTGAGTGCCGACCCACGTCACGCTACATCGTTGCCCTGAAGTTGCCCTTCCACTGTCTAGCTCCCGTGACGTACAATATAAACATGTTTTCCCAACTAACATCTTTTGACTTCCAAGTACGTAAAATGTGTTCGTTCGCTTCCGAACAATTCGATATGCTTCTCGCTGTGGAACCGATGTTCTTTTACGGAAATATCAGACACATGTACAAACTGACTTTACTCAAAGGGAACAAAATATATATACACGATGAGTGTATTTGTGCTGTAACCAAAACAGTACTGGAAGTAAACGTTGAGCCCTTTATTTAGATGCCTAATTATAGCAATTTTGTCGGTAAGGTCGAATCTCCTAAGATGTATGTATACACACATGCCGACAAAAGGTAATTGCTATCATTACCCACCTAAATAAACGGCTTGAGGTACTGTTTTAGTTAGACATCGCTTCAGATGTTTCGCCCCTATCAGCACAAAAGGCCTGCATGTTTATGCCTGGTTTTCAACCTATATCTCACCTTAACAAAGTACCGTTAGTTTAATAGGGGCAAAAGCGTTACCACCCAATCTTCTCGCAGGGACACTATTACCCAGCTGTCTGCCACTTCTCCGCAATTTAAACACTTCCGACCCAAAACGCAACATGAAGTGAGCTGGGCTTGGATTGAAGAAGTGAGGTTAGGTTTCGCGCCACACCTTTGTGTTGCCCTGCCGCTCATGGTCGATTGGTTAACTGGAGAACCCATTGGTGAGTGTTATTGTTGTTATTCATGCTGCTGTCTGTTTTCCATTGTTTGGCATCTGTTGTTTTCGTACATTGGTGGAAACGGACGTATTCATAAAGAACCAAAGAAAGAAGGCCAGGGACAACGAGCCTAACGCCAAGTAATAGGCTGTGGGTATGTAACCCGATCGATTGCCCTTCACCGGAAAGGTAACGCTGTGGCTGTGGGGCAAGCTGCGGCGTGGCCACGGCCATAGGCTTTTTGAATTTCATCGGATAGAGAGAATAGCTATGGGTAATAGCGTATGACTCATTGTAGCTATTACAAACACTGGGTGGCTGGTGAGTATGTGTGTTCATTAATGTCTCGAAAATTAAACTTATCTATTTTTCAGTATTATGTTTAAAACGTATCCAACGAATTTTCTTTAGTTACGATCACTGGCGTTGACAGCGAACAATCATCTGAAGCAAAATCAGCGTCGGAGTAATAATACTTATTTAAATATATATATATATATATTTACCTAACTTTGCCGATACAATGATAATAACGATAGTGATAACTACGAAAGAAACCTTGAGCATACCAGGCACGATACAAATTACTACGTACAGCCCTCGTAAATTGGTACACGTGCACAAATACAAATGTAGTCCATATTTCGTGCGCATGGTCCTTCGGAGGAATAGAAACGCTTTTGTAGTAGGGATAAAATCAGCTTATTGTGATCGGGTTTATTCTTCCCAAACCTTCAAGATTTCCGCGCATGGGCGCGTATCATCAAACGCAGTTCTACTTCTATAGCTGCCGTGATAGTGTAGTGGCATCGTGTTTACCTACTGATTTTCTAATTTTGACCTCCAAGTTTTGACTGATATCTGTTAAGTTTAAATTCGGGCATAGACGCACCTTGTTTTGTGCTAAAGGGAGCCACCTATCTTAACTAACGTTCAATTGAGGTTAATACATAAAGCTCGAAACCTTGTTACATGTTCTCAAATGAGGTTTCCTTCAAGTAGAAAATATATTTGTAAGACTGCACACAGTTCAGAAGGTCTAGTATTTAGATGATAATGATCAACGAATCAATCTGGACGTTCGAAGAGAACGAGAATCGAAAACAATTGGCAAGAGACTCGATTATCATTACTTAATGTAGGAAACGAAGTTTTTAACTATTTTTTAATATTTAGAAGGTACTCTTTTATTGCTTAGCTTCTAAACAGCCATGTACCTACAGTTTGCGTTCGCATATACAATTTACCTATCTAAGGCTGCCCGATGTTAATCGATGGTGGGACCTACTTGCTCATCGGTTGTGCTCCTTAGGGCGTCGAGAACCCCGTAATCGCAAGGACATAGATTAGAAGTATACGTGGGTTAAAGCTAACGCTGCACATTTCTTTATGTAATCCAATTGGTAAGTAATTGAGGCATGGCAATGAGGTCATCAAATAGCCGGACCACGTGCTTTTAACTACCATATCAATTGCCTTTCAATCTAGAAGTCTCTTGAGGAACTCGAAATGGCGGGCCGTATTCATAATTTCCTGTATTTTAAGTATTACCATCATCTTACGTCCGAGCCTACTTGACGACTGTATGCTTTACGCGGATTTTTTGCTGATTAAGGTTCTGCAGTTTGCGCGTGGAATACTCCATACGCATTTCTAACTCAAATCCTAAGCAATTAATTTTTTTTGCGATATTTCCGCATTTTTACTATTTGGGTTGTAGATCTGCGACATCGCCGCTGGGGCCCCTAGACGCCGATTCCGGCAATGCGCCCCTGTCCTTTGGGTTTCGACACTTGGTCACCCTCTCGTTAGTTTTTACACTTAATGTAAGTAATTGCTCTCATATACTGTGCTTAAAACCTTTCCGCCTAATGTCTTCATCAATTTTCGACAAATTTTTTCCCGTAGCGCTGGCTAAGAAATCTTCGTTCCTCTGAAGTAAACTCAATTCGTTTTCACTTCCAAATTTCGGAGAAACTGGGACATTGATTAGCCAAATTTCGTTTGCTAACGACGCGTAGTTCAATGGGCATCCTTGACAATCGGTTGAAATGGGTAGCATTTGAATAACGCGCGTCGACGCATCGAGACAAATCAGATTGCTATAAATGTGCGCTATCGAAAAAAACGGTGCTCTTAAGAGTAACATATAGTGAACTGATATATAATAAAAGATGTTTGTACGCCTGAGTAATGTAATTACATTATTATTTTAATGTCTAATGCGTTTATTGTACATCAACAATAAAGAGCTCTTTTTTTTGACCCGAGTTGAGTATAGATTTTTCATTCGTCATCTATGACAGAGATCAATATGTTTAATAAACATATAAACATATATAAACATAGACGGAAGCCGCTCATGAACTTATTTGAATACTATATGATTGCCCAAATAATTAAAAAAATGTTGTTACCAAAATTACAATTGTTTCAATGGAACTTAGAAAGGTAACCTTTCAGATGGAAGAGAAAAATATTTTTCCCAACAGAAGATAAGTAACAATTGCTACTGAAGGGATTCAGATTTGAGAAACAGAAGAATCTTGAAAATGTGGCGTGCGTATTGTCTCCTTATAGCAATAACTTAGAAATAATGAAATTTTGTTTCTTTAGGTTTTTTTTTCCCTGAATCAAAAACCTTGTTCTTTGAGCAAGAACTTTTCGTCCCATTTAATTTCATCTGAACTACAGTATGTAGTAAAAAATATCTATAGTAAACTGAGATAAAATATTATTTATATTAGAGAATATTTAGCGAATAAGGAATCTTACCTGTAGCTGAGTGGAACTGTGATCCAGAAGTTCTAGCATGTAGATAATATTGTTGGGATTATTAATGACAAAGTTCAATTCCATGTCAAACTCCCCACCCACGAGCTGAAAGACAGAACAACAGATACGTGCTTAATTATGCAATAACGGTAGCGTTACAAACGTTTTTCATCCCACCAAGAACCATAGAATAGAAGTCTTATCCTGTCAATACGAATAAATTTCGTTTAATCCAGAAGACCTGCCTCACTTGATCCCCATGTCTATAAATTAAATAGCCTAGAAATTACTCTGTTTCGCTATGTGCTTATAAAAAGCGTACTTCAAAGCATTTTCGTTCGGCAACGCTTCGCGAGCAGCATAAAGTGGTTACTATTATCACTAGTTTTACTTACATACTTCATTACCCTTGTATTATTATATATATTAGTATTATATATTGTAAGTATTTTATCTATGGGCATGTTCTTTCTCGTATCTAGCCGATCGGAGATGGACTGGAGTGGGTCGGATGGAATATTTCGTTATAGTTTGAAAAAAATAAAGAATCAGGAGTAAGGGTTACTATGTATTATACCAACTGCTTTCCTCCTACCAGTATTACAGGATCAGATAGGACACCGTGTTATGTCGTTTACCTTACGATAATGGGTTTGACCCTTAAACGACCTTGACGTACATTTCAGTTGATTTACCAACAGTCGTTAAATCAGGAACGCGTTAAGTTTCGCATGTCATTAACGCCATCGAAAAATTTGCTCTTCTAACATTCTATTACACTGTAAAAGGTTCTGTATAATGTCTCAGCAAAGTTTTCAAGATTTAAAGTCTAAGGAAACTTTTGAAAAAAAGAGATCAGAGTGAGCACATGTGCCCGATTTGTCAGTAAACGAGCTTTAGTGACGAAGGTCACATAAACTACCGCGAGGTATTGGCTAGAATAAACTAACATCGTTGCAATAGAGATGTTTACTCATGAGAAAAGTTACCACTCACATCAAGTACACATTTATTATATACACAAAGTACGCCGTGTGTTTGTACTTACTACGAGTGATATCGTATGTATGAAAACTTCAGAAAGGGTTGAAGTTTTTGAAGCCGAATTCACTAAGACCAAGCGAAGAGAATCTTCAAGGAGATGAGCATTTCCATCACGAGGACGCACGACACCCACCATCATAACTTCACATCATTCAAAGAATGTCTGGTGTAATGTTCGCGTCGCCATGAGGCTATTTTGTAGCTGGAACCTTCTATGTCGATTAAGTGACCCACGCTAACATACTCTTTCCCGTTTCTCCATGTTACGAGCCCATTACTCTAATTATAAGGGTGCATTTCTCTATACACCCTTTACCGGCTGTGTCGCTTATTTGTGACCGTGTACCTTTATGTTTATGACCTTCTACAATATGTTTCGTCGTAATTTACCTTGAGGACGCTCACCAGTGTCTACGCTGTCAAGGGAACTTCGCATCGCTGGCCGTCTTAAAGGCCTTTGGCTTTCTTCTCCTAAAATACTTCGTTGCCTTTTTTGGACAATCTCCCCAATCAGGATGTACATTTTAGTCTCTGTCCCCCGAACCCCTTTTCTCTTCTACAACTACTTCCATTTTTCTGTCTGGTCTTTTCGCCTTTCCTTTTCTTTCATTTCACGCCCTCATCTCCACTTCATCCCATCCAATTACTCCTCGCAGTAGCGTGCCACACTGTCAGAGACGCGCTGACCACGCGAGTCACATTTCATCTCTGCACATATATTCGTTCTTCGACAGCAGCGAAAAAGCGGAAAGGCAAAGGACCCTAGCAATTTACTCCATCCCCCCCCCCCCCCCCCCCGTGCCGTCGTCGTCACACGCCCGTAACTTGCCCTCGCTGCCTCTGCTGTCCCACAGGTGAACCAGAAGCAACGGCGTACTTTAGTAGGCGATCTTGCTGACCACCATTACAGTGGGCAGACGAATATACATTTGTCTCCATCTTTTCTTCCCTTTCACTCTTTCTAGTGGTTTTTAAATCTGCCGAAATCCTAACAGAACGCTGGACTTTAGAGCCTTCGTCTCTCTATGCCCACGATGCACTATGGCTGTTGTCGCAGTCACAGATGGCTGGGGACCACTGGCAGAGGGCGGCGGATTGAAGCGTCGCAAACGCGGTTTTCCGAGGAGATCACCTAACTGTAGCACGTAACCATGCTGCAAAACTTTACCATGCTAAAGCGCTAGTTCATCTGGCTATAGCGTAGCACATTGTAGCACCGGCAGTTGCCATGACGGTGATATGGACATTGAAATCCGATATGAAGGCGATGTTAGACCTGCCGTTGCGTCTTACAATTAGCACAGGAGCGGTAGCGTAAAAATGTATCTGACTTTTGTCTTTGCTTCATTGTTCTCCTTTTTTCTGCCTGCGTATTACTATAACATTTTATTGCGCTTATTTCTTGGATCAAGAAAAGCTCTTGTCTGCCGACTTATTTAGGCAACTGCGTCGACCTACACAGACGAGGTCATGTCAAATTGATTTTGTCTGTTTTCCTCCACTTTTCTCCTAAGTTTATTCTTATCGCGTTAAGGTTTAGTTTTATATAAAATAAATAAAAGATGGCGGCTGGCGGCGTTTTCCAACACTGAACTAACGGTTGGTTTGCACCTGCTTTCGAACCTTATTTTTCGTTGAGCCTCTCTGAATCTGGGGTAAATACGTGGCTACTGGATCGTCGCCACCGACTTTATACCATGTAGGGCATTCGTACAATTTAACGACGAACGGCGATTCTTGTCTATAGGAAGTCGACGAAAACTGAAGATATATAGACGCGGTTTCTATGGCCAAATGACGATTGCGTGTTAAACTACTACGAGAATTAGGAGCAGACTCACATAGATTCGAAAAAAATAAAGGCTATCAAATAAGTTCTCATAATGAGCTACTGACGGACGGCCAGCAGCGCGCAAGATTGGTCATCGATATAAAAACGAAAAAAAAAAAGAAAGAGTGTCAAGGTCCTAAAAGCCTGTCTTAAGACCACTTAGGATGTTGTCGATAGCAGAAATAAGCACGGCAAAAGCAGCAAGAAGAAAAAATAATTAAAGGATCGGATGGAACGAGCTTGAGAGGGATGAGACAGGAGAATACCAAGGGCTGAGAGAACTAACGCGATTATTCTATCCATGAATAATAGTGGAGAACAACTCTATTAATGTTAAAGCACAGGACACTATAAGACAAAAGGATGAAAATCAACGGAAAGGAACAACAAAAACAAAGCTGGGTGGTAATGTTGCTCTTTTCCGTACGACTGGTTGTCTATCGTTTGTTACTACTTCTACCTCACAACAACAGCAATAACAAAGAAAACGATGAGCGAAAGAGAGCGATTTTAGAAAGAAATAACACGTGACGAGCGTTTGGTCTGCCTACTGGAGATATGAGGAGAGACAATGTCGCGCTCGATAACCAAACGCGGTCCACGGTGCTACTCAACAATAAACGGCAGCACGAAAGAGGAGCACCTGATTTGATCTAGAGACATCGAACCAGGCCGAGTAGAAGGCTCCCTCATGCCTTCTTGTAACGAAGGCGTCTAACCAGAAAAAACGCATACTAAGGTAGTGTAGACACAGGTACTGAAAACGACGGGCGGAGCTCTAGAGAAAAACGAAGCTGAGTAAAATCGGTTATTTTTTTTTCCACACGACACCGAAATCGAGGCAGCAACAAAGCATATATGTCGTGACAATAGTAACAACAGCAGATATTAGGACAAAGATCGGACTGTCTTACATTGCAAACCTAGGCAAGGCATACAATGACCTGTTCGATTTTAATAGTGATAGTATCTTGTTAAGGAACGTCTGTTGACAAAATATAGAAGGAGCTGCCCGCATAAGAGTATCTACAAATGGTAGTAGCTCATATGGTAAAGATTCCGATTTTTATGTTTAAAGCAAACATATTTTGTACCGGCGACTTTTTTAGGAATAGTACAGGGTGGCTTATTAAAATTAAGGTAAAATTAATATCACTTTTCTATAGGAAGCACCTATTTAAACGAAAATTGATTTTGAATAGTTTTTTTGCATGCGTGAACGAGGACGTTCCTCGCAAACATATTTAACTGTGTAACTTCACAAGAAGAGTATGCCGACCTAACACTACCCTCTCGAGATCACGTTCTTTAAGATACGATCAAATATGAGCAGCAATTTAGCACTGCCCAGAATGGAAATATCGAATCAGCGGTTCTCTATTCGATCAACTTTTGCAGCAGTGGTAATGAATTTTTTATTAAAAAAACTGCGGACGGCCGGATGATGCATGCTTATAATTGACACATTTAGATAATAGCCCAGCGAATCTCAAGCTTTTTCATCTTCAGACTATGCTTGACTTTTCCTGTAATAGATTTGAGGTCCTCGTAGGTTATACGACATGCCTGTCTTTTTCAAAATAACCTTCGAATTCCAAACTGAGATAGCAGTATCACTAGGCATGGATTTTTGTATTTTTTTCGAGTTTGCTGTTGTTTATTAAGGATGTCTTATTGTGGATCCTCCGGACTATCAAATACCTCTACAACCGCATGTTGACTGTCATTAAAGTAAATTTCGGGTAATATAAGAAATTTAAAGCCTTGGCAGAGTCTCGTCCGGTATAGAGACATGGGACTATGGATTTTCTCTCATCTTTTAAAGGCGAACTTTTTACCTTGGGCATGACGAGTCTTAGGTTATGTTCTAAAAAGTACTGTTTTTTTATTCTAGGGTTAGAAATAGCGAATAAACGATTTCCCACTACGATAGGCAGCTTGCCAAAATGTGCCCAATTTTGACGAGACACTCTGTATTAAGATAATCTGCGTATCATATCGTAGTGTACACATATATAAAGCATGCTTTGAGCATCAATATTACCAAAAAACAGCTATCAGCACTGGACTATGCGGAAAAGACCAAACACGTTAGCCAAGTAGGATTCATTTTGATACCTATACTACGATAATTATTAATGTAAAAAAGCTCTCCTTATGTAGTGTAGAAGCCGCCGGAGAGGATAATGCCCCTGGCGTTCATTAAACGGAACTAAGCTTAGGGATTTAATAAGTTTCCGATGAAATCGATTTTCCTGATGATCCTCCTCCAAAGCACCCCCTGATCGTAGCCAACTGCCCCTTTTCCGCTCCTAGAGCGAAGCATGTAGGAAACTTCAGGGGCTTGGAGAGGCGGGACAAAATCGAAGGAATGAGTTCCGTTTCGCTCTCTCTATCAGGGAGTTCGCACGAGGAATGGTTCCGGAACCCGCGGCATCTGGGTCGCGTGCCCTCTACTTAGTAACCGTTGCTTTCACAACGAAATAAATATAAGATGGCCTAATTGTGGATGAATGAACATAATAGTTCAACAGATGTAGGGCAGACACAGGGGCTAACGAACGGAAGACACGGATAACAAAACGAATAAAGAAATTCGTAAATAAGCTCATTTTAAAATATGGATTTCTGGAGTTTTTTAATCGTCTATTTTGATGTATCATAATAGACTTATTTGCTAATCGAGGTCTTGGATAATCGCAAGAACGAGAGTTCTCTGAGATGACGAGCGACTGAGTTCTAGCTTATTGGTAGTTGGTAAATTGGGCCTCAAGAAGGACAATTGGTAAGGACAGTCGGGGCTAAGAAAGCCGAGCTACATTCAGGTCTCTAAAAAACAAGCCCACATAGCGCGTGACCAGCCTATATTTTTTTCCACAAATGACTTCCGGCTGCCCCTTCTATCACAGATCTTGGTATCGCTGTTTTAGCATTGTATCAAAATAGATCAAGATACCTGTGGTTCAATATGAACCAAAAGAATATGTTTACACTTAGACTCGAACCTAGACCACTTCTGTGTCGCTTCGGTTGTTCACTAAACTCATTACCGTTGCGCCATCGTGGGGGCAACTGCGAGAACTAATAGACTGAGACGAAGTTCAGGGAGTTGAGGCGTACCAAGAAAAACATGAAGGATGCAGTTTAGGACCACCGAAGAAAAGGTATGCGGAATTCAGGAAATGGGCCGTGGGCCTTCCAAGGTCTGAACCTATGATTTAATAACTATGGCCACCACCAAGATAATCATTTAGGAATGGCCACGGATTCGAAGAAGAAGCGGATCCGTATCGGTCGGTAGGGACAAAAGCCACCTTTTTGGGTTTCTGTTCTTGTGCATAAAGGATAACTTACAGTATAAAATTATTAATATCGTCTGATGTACCGGTAGACAGAAGGTATGATGAAAGGGTACGAAGTAAGTTCGGAACAAATAGCATTATGCCAATAACTCCGCAATGGGGATTCAAAAACAAGTTTTGTAGTAGTTAGCTAAGTTTCGATCGCTACAGTGAAATGTAAACTGATCTTTTTTTCTATTACTTCTATTCTGTAACGATGCACAAAGAACTTTCTTTACGTGTCTTAGATAAGGGTAACTTCGAAATAAACTTGATTATTGAAATTAGAGATTCGAGAAGCATGTTAATGAAACATTCCACAGTGCTCATACATGACTCCCTATAATTATGCTGGTAAGTCGTTAAATCAAGCTACGTAAATTGCCCGTACGCCCACAACATACGTGGCCAATTCGTAGAATAGCAGTTTTGCAGAGTACACTTGGAGAGTATTAAGAGACCATATACTTACTGCTATTTACAAAGAAGCGATTCGCTTCCAAAAGATATTTTATAGAAAACTGGACCATTCAATTTTCAAAAGAATAAGAATTTGTGGAGGCATTTTGCACCGAGTGCCGACATAGAGTAACCAACGATTGCGACAAATCGTAGCCCAGATGAAATCAAGCCGGCCCCACGCTAACGGCGTTGTGATTTTTACATACAAATCAACTAATGACTAGGACCTAGAAATCGCTACGCATAATATCTCAGATACTATTTCAGTTTATCGTATACCGTTTACTAAACTAAAAGTCTTTCGAGTCTTAGTTTCAATGCAATCACTAGGTATTGTTTCAGACATCAAGTATCGTCTAATGTTTCATTAACTTCTTCCTAAACAAGACTACATTCAATTTGTACGATTCGCGCCCGCTAAATTATCGAAATATTCATTTTGTTATATAACGAAGAGTTAGTTTTCAATATATTGTGACTTTGGATACTATCGTTGCCTTTGTAAATCTGTTTGACCCTTAAAGTTTCTAGAATGCTAGAATTTTGTAACGTTTATCGATCCTTGTCCAGCATCAGAATCAAAATCGTCGTTATCGCAAATAAGAGGAAGTATATCGTCACTTATCGATGACCTCGACGTTGAGGTAACCGCTTTGCGATCCATGGGCAAAAAAAAATATTGAACACCCGATAATTGGCATCCAATTAGCTGCTCCCATTCCGGACCTTCCCAACAGTTTACCGAGTCCGTTATAGCTAACACTACTGTATGTATCACACGTACAGCAGATGATAAATATTTCTACATAAAGAGCGCGTGCATGCAGCGGCAGTCGTGTAAGTATGAATTTGTCGAACGGCGTTGGTTAGATTAAGCATGCTCTATTCAAATACTCTATACCTAAAATCCAACGTTGTTGAGTTGAACATGAGCTACTTTCTGCGTATTC
This sequence comes from Varroa destructor, assembly GCF_002443255.2. Lineage (NCBI taxonomy): Eukaryota > Metazoa > Arthropoda > Arachnida > Mesostigmata > Varroidae > Varroa > Varroa destructor. Next base: position 41,896,698 of record NW_019211455.1, on the reverse strand, counting down.
CCGCTAGTCGACGAATCTGGAGTAAATAGAATATACAGTTGATAATCGTATAACGGTAGTTTTACCGTATCAGCATAAAGAAAAAAGAACGGACACACTGCTATTAAATGTGATACCGAAAAATACGCCAACATGTAGAAACCATTCCTACAAAATGTCATCGCTTTCATTTATCACTGTGCTAACGTCAAGCCGATTGCTGCATTTCTGTTGAAATTGACGCCGTTGCAAGTCGTGCCACGCCACGACTACTTGCCTAGCATTCAACCAGCACACGTCTGATCCATGTTATGGGACTTATCACTAGGCTTGTTCCCTCGAGACGGGGGATGGGGAAGACGAAGAAGATGAAATCCTAAATGGAAAAACACACAAAAAATAGATGAAGTACAGGAAAAAGTGCACGAAAATGCTGCTGGGATAGTGTACTTAGTACAGAAGGTACGAAACCGAGGAACCGCACATTAGCGTATCGTGACGAACAGTGGAGAGGTTGCGGACAAAATAAACAAACAAGGACGTATTTCGCCTTTTTTCGTCTGCTACAGCATCGTTAAATGGCAATGTTGTATAGTGCTATATGACATAGTGGGGAGAATCCGAGACTTCTGCCGAATCGTTTAGCTGAGAATTTCAGTTATACGAAGTGGATTCTAAAGGGTTATGGTGCAAGAGCTACGTCATCAACACCACATCCCATATTATTTGGCTGCTCAGCTCATGTTAGCATGCTGTAGGCAAGAACTGCAACAAAACTCATTTCACAGGTGTATAAACATTGTAGACGCAGTTAAGATGTCACCGTCAGTTAGCAGAGGGTGAACTTGGAGTGGTCAATTGCTAAATGCTGGCCAAATAAATACCATTGATATTACATCATGGTAGTTTGCGTTCCACGAAGGATCAACGAACTCGTTTCAGTGTGACATGTCAACACAATAGTTAATACAAAATTTATGAAAATCTTAATTAAATTTTTTAAAAAAAGCTTAATGAAATTTTTCAATGGCAAAACTAGATTTAACCAGTAATTTCACACTTCCGATTATGTTCATTCTACAGCGCGATAGGTTACGAAAATTAACTGACCTGCTAGACAAGCTTAGAGGCCAAAGTAATTTTCTCAAAGAGAGCGCGTGATCTTAATAATGTTTCCGGTGAAACAAATACCGTTGTTTAAATTATCAGAAAATATTCGCTATCATGTTAGTGATTCTGACCTGCTTATGTATTTGTAAAAAATTTAAAGTGCATCTAACCAGCTCTAAGGAAAAGATTGTTCATTTGCGGAGACAAGCTTTCTTGCTGCAGCTTAACTCAAAGATCGCACTTTCAGTACGAAATCAATCGTTCATAGCGTAATATGTACTACCAGCAAACAAACATTGATCTCGATTTCAATACCAACTATTTTGATCTTTACTCTTGTTAGCCCAACCGCATTCGCGTCGTGCTTGATCGATCGACGGCTGAATCGATAGCATATATGGGAATCCTTCGGACGGTAATATATACGCAGCATCGCCGTAGAGCAAACTGTTTGTATATTCCTTTTGGATAGTGAAGCAACTAAGCTGTATCCCAAATTGAAGCAAATTGATCCCAAAAAATTGGTAGACAAGCATACCGATGCCTTGAGTTTACGCCACTCTAATGAAAACACCATATAAAGGACCATGTTATGATACACAGTGCCCCTTAATACAGTTTATCGTCCCTCCCAACAGCTTAGATGGCCGCAAGTAGCGCCTATTTCACGCTACAGTTTAATTACTCTAGCTCTATAATCCCGTCAGCCTTTTTGTTTCGATTTTTGCCCTAATTCTAATTATTTGCTCTAGTAACAATTAATTCACCCCTGCGAGTATGTACACCCCCCTGTTCCGTTGCGCTGCTGCCACTACTACTACTACTGCTAGATGTAATTGTTGTAGCTGTTATTGTTGACTAGATGGGCGAGGGGTGCAAATTTAAGGACGATCACTGGTAAAGACGTGGTGGCAAGTAAATAACGCGGTTGCTTTTTGTGCCATAATCTCTAATGCGTTCCGGTGTTCCAGGCTTGCGTCTGAGCCGTATCGAGCCGAACGGAGCCCGAGTCCAAACCCGATCCTATGGTCTGAGCTCTTGAACCTGCAGGTAGAACCGTGAAATGAGCGCGGTTTACCGCTACTGCAGTTAGTGGTGGCTTTGTACCCACAGCAAGGATCATCCCCTTTTAAAGGGGGTTCTGAGAAGAGAGGCAAAATGTCCTAAGATGAAAGCCTGTAAGGCCCGTGGGCTACAAAACCAATCTGCCCGCCCTGTCCCTCACGAATCTCCAGTCAAAAGACGATAGAAGTTTTTTTTCTATGAAGAGTGAAAAACGAAAGAACGACTTTGTTACTGGAGGTACTACTATCGGCTACGTCGTATGAGTCTCAGCGGTTTAATCGGTCTCCTGTTTACCTTCTTTCTCACCTCTTTTATGCGACAGCCTGGCGCGCGTGTTAGCTGGCTGCTCATTCGATGTAACGCGGCGGTGCTACTGGCACGAGTTCCCGAAGCAACTACCGACGGCAGCGACAGGAAACAGCGACCTAAGTGGTTAGCCTTGCTACCTTTGCGTGGCTCACGCAGTCCACTCATACCGTTGTTGGTACTGTTTGTTAGTGCTCCGTAAGAATTGGACTCCTGCTGGTCTGGACCATTCAGCCAGCCTTTCTATTTAGTCAGGCTCTCGGTCGTGGTCTCTCAGCATCATTCGTCTAGAGAGTTTCCCAGCTTCAGCCTCTCTGCCGACATTGCTGTACCTTTTCATACAAGCGTTTCTTTGCAGAACTCTGTACATGTGCCTTAAGAACCGAATATACGGAGGAACGAGGAACTAACGCGCTGGTACGAACATACACACGCATACGGAGATGAAAGGAGTCGGCGAACCCTAAATATCCCACGAATCCAGTCGACCAACACGACACAAAACCATTATCCTTTTCGTCATTACAGGCAAAAACATCTTCGTGAGACCGTTTTACATTTTCCAAGAAGTGACGGCAGGTAGATTTGAGCCACTTTTTAAACGTAAAAGACTGTTTATTCAACTAAAATTCCTCTTTTATCGAATGGGATCTAGTGAATAGTTAAAACGTGAGAGGCTAACGACGGCCTCCAAATCGCAACGAAACCTCGTATCTAACATACAACAGCAAATAGACAGAAATGACGTCAGAGATGATTGACGCACCAAGTTAGTCCTAACAATTTCGACAGTTGAAAACCAGAATGAGGCACATACATTTTCATCTAATTAATAACCTGCTTGTGTGTCATAGCTTATATCTCAGCTTATCTTGTGTTCTCCCAGCTTTTGTCAAATCGAACAGCGTCCCATTTACACGCTTAGGTTCACGCACTGGGCCTATTCTCACAGTTAAAGTCTACTAGGGCAAACAGAGTATTTGTTTTTACTGTCGGTACTGTGATTGCTTGTTTGTTGTTATTATTGGTGTCGTTGTTGTCGTTCTCATTGATGTTGTCTATTGTTGCTGTTTATTGTTGTCTTATATAGTGCTTCTATGTATAAAGTGCTTATATAGAAATTCTATGTACGTTTTCTACAAATATGTAAGTTAGTTGTAAGTGAGCTGCGAAGTTTGCGAAGTTCACTATTTCAATTTCACTTCAGCACTAAAGCATCTGATATTTCGAGATCTATGTAAAGCCAATTGTTGTTGCTAGGCTTGTTCGCGAAAGGTTGCGACATTTACTTCGTGAGATCTTATTATTTTTAACAAATAGTTTACATTTCATAACTAAATTTCATTCATGATTTTGACAGTCGCTAAGCTTGGACGTTTGAATAACTTACGTTGCGCCGAAAGTCAGATGTAGTCTTAGTAAATCTCAAGAAAATCGGTTTTGTACGCTGATCTATAAAAAAACAATAATTTATAAATAGATAAGGAGTGAACAAAATCAAATCTATTTCAGTCCGAAAGGAGTTTACGAATTTCACGAGACGAAATTGTGTAAATATGCGTTACGGATTTTACGTTTGGCATTGCCTTAGGTGTGCATTGCGTCAAATAGCTTGCCAGTTCTAGTAAGTCGGATTTCGAACCTAAAGCATCAGATGTCTTTGAGTAGGCAAACATGTTATTTTTACGTAGAACGGGTTTCACATAGGATGAAATCGCCTAGCATTATTATTTAGGGTAAGTAATTTTTAGCGCGTCCCAAAGCCTACTAAACAAATACTGGCGGGTGTTTAGCGCTACTTATGGGCATTTACAAACAAAATTCTCCGAGGCTTTACCCACTGTATACTGCATAAAACAAAAAGTACGACATTTCAATATGGGTCCAAACTTCGTCACGTGGGAGAAGCTTGCCTGACTCAAAATTGACGAACCTTATAATTTATAGTGTGCGCCCAGAGAGCATGTTAGAGCGGACAACAGAATACAGTCGTTATGCAAATCGGGTTAATGTATAGTAATTCAACCAAATGAGAATACCGTCCTCAAGCATTAGAAGGGATTCTGCTCGATGTTCTACTCATTTGTGGCTAAGGCATCGATTGCTCACGATGATAAAAGCGACCATCTTATAGTGGTCCATCAGGGCTTCAGCTGAGTGCGATGAGCTCTGATTCGTGAATTAAAACATAACTACATCGACTAATGTATGATCGTATTGAGCGATTATGCTCATAGAGTGACCAGCATTAAGGGAAATCGTATCTACCCTCAAGAGCCCGACTGTCAAACAGCATCAGGACTCTAGCAACGAAAACATCGATGTTTACTTGGTCAAACAATAGCAGCTGTAGCAGGAAATATAGAAATTTTCTTGCAAAAACTAAAACCTTTTAAAAAAGCCACAATTGCAATTTCGCCAAACTTCAACCAATGCAAGGTGAAAACAATTGTATTTGATTCAAGTGGGGAAGCGTTTTGGCAAATTTATGATGGATCATAAAACAGATCTCGATTTCGAGGTCACGCGATCGGTTCATGTGAATGCGACGGCTGGCAGCAGGAGTGGCAAGGAAGTACTCTATCAATAACAACATATGGCCCCCTGTAGAAGCTTACAAAAGATAGACGCGACAAAAATCATTCCAAAAGTGGCACCTTGTACAGATGCTTACATAGTCCTAAATCACAGTCTGTAGAAAAACGTGTATTAAATGCACTTCCATGCCTTCGCTTAACGTTTTATATATATAACCGCTAATTCTAACGAGTGTACCCTGTTCGTTTGTTTCTCGCCAAGTGAACGTAAATACCCCTAAATCTCACGCGCTCATTCTGGTTAAATCAAAACTTCGCACCCGATAATGGTTATGTGAGCGAACAGGAATTCTCATTAGGGACATGTACTCTTCCAACATGCCCACCTTATTTTGCTGGTTTGTAATACTTCCGTATCTGATTGCTTTACCCAATTCGATGATAAAATAATATGAAATATGTTGTACTCTTTTCGTAATTACTATAGACAACGAAGCACAAATACTACAGCACCACAGAAAGCCCTGCGGCAGTAAGTCCTTGTCTACCCACAACTATAACAGTGCAGCATCTGCTTTATGCCAACTGCACATCTCATGGATATGATAAACTTAAAGTAATAAAGTTACAATCGGAGATAAATAGACGATTTCTTAATATATACACATGTCCAAAATCTCGCTACATACACGCAGTTCGTACATACATACAGAGGCCGATGGCACACATGGACGGAAAACCGAGATATTTCAATCTCGATTTAGGCACAGCCAGTGTAGCAATCAGTTGTGGGCGTTAACGTGTATATATATATATATATATATAAATATATATATATATATATATATATATATATGAATAATAAATTAGAGGAAGTGAAACATGTACGTTCTGATATGCAAATGAATGGTCGAAATCACGGCAGCGTGTACGGCATTTCCGTCTAGACAAGTGGAACTATCGAATAAATTCCCTTGGTAAGGCGCCGAAGCTCCATTAGATTGTCGAATTGGGTTACTGTCTAACAATTCGTTGCTTTGTTCCTCGATGTATGTAGGTTTCTATCTTTATATCGTCATCAAAAACAAGGACACAATACAGTAGTGAGTGATTATGTACAGTATACTCACATTTCATAATCATAAGCAGCACCGGTTTTTAAACTGATGAACGCTTAATGGACTGTATAGCTCTATACCAAAGTTAGTCTTAGCAGTTTCTGAGCGGTGTCCTACCGCGAACTGCGACAATTCCAAAGGGTCCATGTTGTTAAACCATTAAGTTATGTTGGACATCACAACATCCAGCTAGCTCATGGCTCAATGTTTAGCCTACGTGAAAAAGGTGACCACAGACGACTGACTTTTGTTTTGCCTAAGTGACCCACAGAATGAAATCTAGGAGCATGACGCTTATGACAGTCAGCATATTAGTTTCCTATGCAAATCTTTAACGATAGCACTATTTTAATCAAGAGGTTTATACATGTACAACTTTGGGATTTACTTAGACGAAACCGCTAACTAATGAGCACTATATAATAATAATAATATGAGCTCTCAAAGTAGCAACGTTCGTCTTTAAGTATTCCAATGTTGTCATTATTATTTCAATGTGTCTGATAATAATATTGATTGCTCTTGATAAGCCTGAACAGAATTTTCGATTGTAGTCGGTCAAAAATCGTTCTAGCACAAAACGGGACAGCTTCCAATGTTCCAGAGTTCCGTTGCGTTTCATAAAAATGCTCGGTTTGATTTCGGAGATAAGCCCGCAATACAATCTTATTGATTTTGCGAAACAAGATAGAACTAAACCACGCATCTCACCCACAGAAGTTCCTAGGAAAAACGATTGACTTCATTATTAGATAAATTCGTTTAGCCCACACATCCGGCGACCATTGGCTGGGTTCATCTATTCAAAGAAAAGGACTATCGCTTGCATCTAATTCTGTTGGAAAGGTTACTTCGACTCTAGTGGCTACAGTGCCCTTACAACCTTATATTCGTTTCAATATACCCAAGAAAATACGAATAAACCTTTAGGTCATGGCCGATCGAGCAAATAAAGTTACGTTCCGGTGTTAATTGCTATGTACATTAAAACCATAAGTTTATTATAGATCAATACAAAATCAATAAAAGCAATTCGTAAACCGTACCATTTCTTATGCGAAACATTTAGGTGACCTGTATTCTAACAATGCACAACAGAATTTTATCACTTCCGCTCTTTGTGTAAATTGACTCTGCTTGTATGCCTGTGCCTGCGCGCGTATGTTTGTCGGCTGCCAAATGCTACTCCGATTGATGTTGTCACGACAATTTTAGCTGGCTTGCTAGGACGCGTCGATATACGAGAAAACTTTTTCAACCAACGGGATACAGGCACGTCTGCGCCGATCAGTGCTTTGGCCTCGGAGTTCATTGAAGTATCTTAACCAGACGCCGACGGCAATGATAGTAACAATGATTATAATTATTAATATTTGTGTCAAGATCGTGCTATTCACAAAAACCAACTAATTGCCACCCAACACAAACCAGTTTTTCCGTCAGTGGCCACCATTATATTAATACTAATAGCAATGAATAGTATAAACGATTGAACTAAAAAGAAATTTCACTCTCTCCGGCTCGTCGTCCTCAACCAACTTCACAGGCTGAGCGCCACTGAAGAAACCGCGGGAACGCATAGCAGGATACATCCCTACTGAAGCAGATGGTGCTGCCACTACGGATTAAACTATTAATAGATACCCAACTACGAATATAGGATGCCAGTTTTAATAGCGTTTGGTGAACACACAGAGCGAACAGAGCCGGTAAGCTATCCACCAGCGAGTGGGAGCGTCCGTCGCTGTGGCTATTCCTGTCGATCCCGTTGAGTTGAGTGTCACCGCCAACATCGACGTCATGGCCCCTCTCGCGTCACCCTATATATATATGCGGTGACGCGACTATATATATATATAGTCACAGTATTCAGAACTCTCACGAGCGGTCATAAGCCCCAATAACGTGACTACCTCGCCTCAACTGTTAAATGCACAACATGACTGAGTTTGTAAACTGTTGTCAAGTACGTGCACATTCAGCTTACGCGCCGCGGAGGCTATACCGCTACTGTGGTTTTGGCCAGAAACAAATCTCTTTGCATCTATATATTGTTGAGACAGATAACTGGCGCGTGACACTAGTCGTAATCTTCGTAGCTGAGCTGAAGCAATATCGATGGCCTGCCCTATAGACCAAATAACACTATGTTCGTTAGTTGCGCCTACGTCGTTTATGGCAGTGATACAGATTATGTGGCAGCCAAGGGCACTTGTTCTCTAAAACAATTAATGTTATTACTATTATTAATACAGATATAATAAATATTTGAGCAGAACTGGGTTTAGTCATTTTGTTCGCCCTCTAACGAGCGCTACCGGTGGCCTATGGGTGATGCAGCACACGTTGAAGTACAGATGTCAACCACAACGCCTACGTTTTTTACGCTCTTTTCTGCTGCCTTTCGCCTCTTGTAACCGCTTTGTATTAGATCAACCAGAGCGCAAGTCACCAACGAAGGCTCTGTATAGGACATAGGTATGACGCCGCGGCTGTCAAGGCGAACTGTCTGCTTGACCGGCATAATAACTGTCTAGATGCCGTTCTCCATTTCGCTAACGACGAGGGCGACATAGCAACGCGCTGCGCTTTCATGCCAAACCTGTTTGACCAGGCAATAGAGAAATAGAGGAAGTACTGCGTAGAGGAGGCGTTGAAAAGTAGGTAGGGCGCTGGTCGCAGGTTGTAACTGGTGGAGCTGAGTTTATGGCGTTTAGAGTAAACCCCCGCTATTAGCAGTAAATGCTCAGATTTCACGGAGGATAATTGTTTTTTTTTTTGTTAATTTGTTAAAGTTGGCTTTTCGTTCACACGCTCGTAGATATGAAGACGAAGAGATGGGCGAATCACAATGAATAGTAAAAAATGCAATGTATGTCACTGAGATTAGTAGAGTGCTCCACAGGGCCGAGCCGTAACGGAACTCAGTGTGTCGGTCTAAGTTGGTATGATCAAACAGATGGAATAGAAAGTGAGGACTTCCGATTATCTACGGTACAAATTTTTCCGTTTGAATTTTAGGAGTTCAGTTACATAAAGAAATAATGAATGGCTATATGGTTAACGGCAGCCGGTCATGGCTTTTTGTGCCTCCAGAATTGGTTTGCACCAATAATGCCTTCAGTTGCTCCCGTGAATATGAGTAACGTTGATTCGGTACTGGTATTGACTTAATTTATAATATAATAGCAAACATTAAAAAGCTTTAAAAGGTTTTGACGATCAGGGTACTGTGAAGCCAACACCTCGAGAGTACCCCCGCACTCGTACTGAAACTGCTCTATGAAATACATATTTCACGTGTTTTTGATATCGTATTATATATTCGTGGCATATTGCATCCACTTTTTTTAGTCGTAATTTTAGTTTCATCATTATCGCACGGTTGACCTAACTTCCTTGTGCCTCCTAACAAGCTGTGATAGCACCTCTACTACGATTGAACCATTCCCAAATCTAAACACCATCCCGTACTGATCCAGAAATTATATTTGTGGCACCCCGTTAAACAGTCATTTGAGGACACGGATAAATCTCTGTTCCTTTCCCCTAAGAACAGCATCGACCGTCGTTGCCGCTCGGTCTCCGGCACGACTGCAATCACCAACCCGTTATCGGCGCCATCATAATTTCCTTGGCAACACCGAATAAGCGTTAAGGATGTTTCCAATACTGCCGCTGTTGCTTATTCCACTAAGACCCACTGTTGGTGGTAACAAGAAATACGAACGTAAGGCGAACTAATCGAGCTGGCCGGGCCAGAGTAAATGTAAGCCACAATTGTCTGTACTATCCGATGATAGCCATTTGTTTTTCAGTTATGCGCGACGGCGACGCAGCGCCAAATTCTACATTCCGTCTCGTTTTAAACTGGTCAACGAATCAGTCAGTTGCCCATGGTAGAAATATTTATCCGCTTCTATCTGCTAACGATTAGCTGCAAACACAGGAAGACCTGTGAAGACGCGCCGGCACAAGCAGTGACAGCCGATGTCAGTTCGGTCGGCAACGTGCGACCAATCGGCGCTTGACGACACTGGGCTCAAATATTAATGCCGCCAAGTGTAGGGACTATAGCAAAGATCTCACAAGGGGCCTGCGATTGACGGATGGATAGAATGGTCCTGTTTAAGCAACTTTGCTTCAGCCAGAACAGTGAAAAGTGGATGTCCTGTTTATGTATAAAACAACACCAACGCCACAGGCAACGATGCAGAACTTCGCTGATGAATCATGGCTTGAGTATCAGTCAGTAGAATATTGTAAAACTATCGTCGACGTTACGTAAAACATACATCTTGAAAGCCGATGTTTTTTTCATGTTGCTATTGGTGTCTAGGTTGCATTATTGTTAGTAATTTGTGTTTAATAGAATCTAAGTGACTGTCTAATTATTAGCTTGAACTATAATAGATAGACCATTACTGAATAGTTGAATTTTTAATTGATTAGTTAAAGTGGCATACTTGTACGGTAACCCCAAAAATGATAATGGGCCTACTCGAGAATCTGCCTTGTAACGTTTAAGGTATGACGATAGTATCTTATGTAACATCCACCGCCAAACTAAATAGAGCCATAGGTTTCTACGACAAAAATAGCAACACAACGACATCCGGTTGCCATAATGTATTCGTATATTTCAATCGTTTCCGATGTATTCATTTCGCTTACGCCAGGCCTTGCTCAAGTCACAAGGTTATAGCCATTCTCAGTTGAAAGTAGCATGACCTGCTATCTTTGTACTTTGTAGTTTTATCAAGTTTCCGCGATTCACCACCAGTTTGTCTTTGCGAAATGCTAGACATGAAACCTGACCAAACCCTGTCCTTGTAATTATAGCTTGACTGCACTCGGGGCCGAACCTTTGTTGATAATACATAGCACATAGGAATTCTAATTTAATATTGTCTATCTAATCTAGTCATTATATATGTCGATATGGCTTACATATCACGTAAACGAGATCAACGATATAACGAGAAAACGTCTCGAATAATTAGTATTAAGAGAAGTAACCCACGGTTATACCACTAAAGCAAGAACTAACTGTACGGCTCTGTTTGGACATGGCTGATTGAATTGTTGAAGGAGTCAACGTCACAACACAAAACGCCGGCAGGCAGCCTCAACGGAGCTGGGCACCCAAACCCGCTAGATCCCCGGCGTGACAAACGTATTTACGATCATCCTAAAACGTCAAAGATTCGATGTTTTACTGTGATACTATGTGTTGATCTGTAGGCAAGCTGATGATAGTAAATCTGTCCTCCTATTTGAAACATGAATGATATACTTGTCATAAAGTAGTGGGTAAAGCTGGCCCGATTCGTTAGGCTAGTCGTCAGTCATATGATGCGCTTAGCGACACGTCAGTGAATAGAGGACGACGCTTATGTTAAGAAATGAATAAATTGAACTCATTGATACGACGTCATCACTTTTTCTTTATACAAATAGTATAAAATGAAATACCTATATATAAAAAAGCTCAATGCCCTCCCCAGCTCTCAGAATACGTTTACTGTTGGACTGAATAAATCATTATAACATATACTGCTTAATGTCAAAAGGTATATGTGCGTCATAGCTTTGTAACTACTCTCAGTAGCTCTGTTTTACTGAACCACAGCCGGAAGTCACAAAAGCCAAACTTTTTACCTCAAATATTGCTCGTCTCTTGATGAAAATTCGATTTGTACAGTTTGTTTGAGTTATAGGTATTTGCAGATTTCTATCATATTCCTATCATATCCCTATTTCTTCAATGCTTTACCTACACGTATACATCTGTATAGACGTGGCGTAAACACCGAAGTATTCATGAATGTCCACAATTTTTTACTATTAATTTTGAATTTCGTGACTAATCTATTCATTGAACATTATTTATGATATATTGTATATTCTACTTTGAATTGAATGTTTTCTTACCAGGTGCAACACGGTGTGAACGACGTCCTTGCCCGCCTGCTCGGGGGTGGCCTGCAGGAGCCCAATTAACATGGTGAACTTAAGCTTATCGTTTTGACCAGTTACACGAAGAACATCCTCAGGTCGGCGCAGCGCAGACCCTGTCGCACTGTTGGCGCCTACTGCGATACCACCTATATTATTGTTATTATTATTACTTCCGTTACAGCTATTATTACTCATATTCATAAGGGTTCCACCGACACCTCCAGCACTGTTGATCCCACTTATTGTTGATGATGATGAATTCACTGCCCCCGGGAGCGCTGGGGTCGGAGCTGTCACTGGTGTGGCAACCGATATCGTTGTTGAGGCTGCTGTCGATCCTGTTGCCACCTTCCCCGTTACTGTGGTGGGACTTCCGCTGTCAGAATTCGGAATTTTGTTCACTCCATCAGCGTCACTACAACATGTTGCAGGATTATTCACCCCTGGAGATATCAATCCTGATCCTCCACCAACGCCAGGGCCTATCGATTGCTGCGACTGCGGTCGTGAAGTAGGCACGACCGTATTCGCCGCAACGACAGAGTTCGCTACCGCGACATCCGAAGGGCCAGTTCCTGTACCGGAAATAGCCGAAACTGCTGGAGTTGTCTGCGTCAGAGTAACTGCGTTGGTCGCCGTTGCAACCCCTGGGGGCTGCATACCGCCTGCTGGACCTACACTAGCTCCCATAGGAAGGACGTTTGTAGGATGTCTGATCACATTCCCGAGAACAGAGGACACTGTATTCGCCACAGCCGAAGCCCCCGTCGCGATCGTCGCGGCGCTGGCAGTAATAGTCCCACAGCTACCTCCATTACTTGTCGTTATTAGTGAGGTCACGTTAGTATTAGTACTGCTTGTTGGTACTGGGTTTGAGCCAGCTGCAGAGTTCCCTGCCGCTGCTATAGAAACAACTGCAGTACCAGAGATTACAACAGCAGTTCCCGGCGTTGTTGCGATGTCCACGTTTGTGTTGGGGGTTGAAGCCCCTGCCGCCGCTGAAATTTTTCCTGTCGCTGGAACAATGGACGCAGAAGCAAGTCCTAAACTGTGAGATGTCGTTACGGCTGTAGATGTCGTAATGGAAATACTAGTACTTGTTATGATTTGAGACTGTGATTGCTGCAGATGCTGAGACTGCACCGCCGTTGATGGTAAAGAGGCAACGGTGTTCGAAAGAAGACTCACTCCCGATTGCTGTTGGCTCGGCGTAGTTTGCGAAGGGGCAGGTGACGATGTTGATTGCGCAACTGTGCCCTGAGTACTACTGCTGCAACTATTGCCTACACTGGGGTTATTAATGCCGAATAACTCATGCTGTTGCAGATACAACTGGGCTTGTTGTTGTCGTTGTGATTGGTCCATGATCTCTTTGACGATGGTCGGCAGCGGCAACAACGGTACTGCTGTCGGTGTTGAAGTAGGCCAACCTTGGTTTGGACAAATTGTGGTAGCTCGCTGCTCAGTGCATCCGGAAGAGGCCTGCGGGGGCCTGACGGACCTCCGGCGTCGTTGTCGTTTTCGTCGAGGAGCTCGATCGTCGGGACCTCGTCGGGCCTGAAGCAGGCCACTCCAGAACGCGCCCTGAGAGCGGCCGCTTGTCGGTCGCGCTAGGTAGCCAGAACGTCCGTCAGGCTCACGCGGCTGTGTTGAACTTCCAGAGTGTCACCACAGCACTAATCACCAGCAATAAAATAGGGGGAAAGGCTAACAATGCTGGATGTGTATATTGGTGATTGTCTTAACGGCGGCCGAAGACAGCAACTAGCAACAGCAACAATGAATTAGAGGAGATCGACGGTGTACCACAAGTTCGCCGACACACGCACTTAACTTTTCTACACTATTAAATTCAATTCAACAACTCAATAGCAAGGAATAACTTGGCGAAGGAGAAACACACCCGAATTCTTCCACTACGAACACCACATCATTATCAGCAAACTCCGCAGCATTAACGGGCCGTCTCTCTGTATTTGCTCTACTACGAGTGACTTTTTGCTTAGGCGAGCAATGGGTGTGTATTTTACGCTGTGCGTATTCCGCTGTCGTTTCTTCGGTGCGGTAAACTACCACAGCTCTTTCAGGACTAACTCCGTCTCGAAAACGCCCAAACACCACACAAATGCATGCCACAACACGTCAATATAGATCGCCCCCTAACGTAACGCTTTTACTTCTAATTTTCCGTTTGCCCCGGGGGGCTGGCCTTGTTTCTTCTTCCCGTCTTGTCTGCCTCACCAAGAGCCTCTCTGCCAGCCTAAGCGCATCTCCTGCTTCTTGTCTAACGCTGTCCTTGCCTCTCTATGTTCACACTTGCAGCGGTTCGCCGTTGGCTGGCTGTCTGTCTGTCTATCGGCCTGTCGGTCAGTCGGACAACCTCTCTACTCCACTCCGTCACTTTATTTCCCCTGCTCACACAACTATGTCCAGGAGGCGGCAGCAGCGGTAGCGGCAGCAGCACCAATAGCAGTGCCCACTCGGGACTTCTCTCCCGACTGGCAGTTGGTGGCTGGTTTGAGCGCACCGCTCGGAGGCCGCACGAATAGAGATTGTTGAGGCTAAGGCAGAAGCAGCAAACGCACTCCAGCTGTCGTCGTTCGTTGTCCCAGACAAGCACTAGCACACGACGGTTAGAACAAACGGGACACGGCGTACCTTGAGTAAACTAAGTAGGCCGAGAGAACAGCGGCTCCTTACTAAAAACAGATGACGACGAACCGTGCGATCAGCTGGACGGTACTGTCCAATGCGAGGCCGGGTGCACCCGGAAATGAGTGAAAATAGACGGAACTTGGAAAGTACAGTGCCGCTGGGAGTGATACGGTTCGCAGAGTTGGGAACAAGTATCGAAAGGCTTGGAGGAAACGACTGCAAAAATTTCATTGATTCGAATTGAATTTGATTTTGAGTTATATATAAGGTTGGCTTGGTGTTCCTTCTTTCACAGGCCTACTGTGTCGGTGATATGATCGAGTGTGGTGCTCGGGCTGGAAACGTTCCGTGGTTTGGCGTTGCATTAATGCTGTACACCGGCTCGGATTCACGGTGTAAAAGCGTGCGAATTTTTGGCGCTGTTATGATTATATAGACAAATTTTCGCTCCCGATATCTAGCAGACACTTAGCATCAACAACTGTCAGTGCTTCTGGTAGTAGTAGCAGTAACGCGGTCAATATTGGCGATATCAAAAGCCTCGTCACCGATGCGTAGGCGCAGGTTTAGCGTCCGCGTAATTTCGCACATGCCTACCAAGGGCACAGAGATATACGTTCGTATAAATAGTAATATTGAATTAGTTGGACGCTTTTAGCTATTTTGGTTAACATAACAATTTTTTGTACATTCGTTCAAGACAATGAATTATTATACTTATCGAGTCTTCTTTTCATCTAATCATCTCTCGTCTTATGCAACGTAACATTATGTAATATAAATACAATGAAACATCAGAACCGAAACGGGTGTCACGTCAATTTCACATGCCAAGAACTAGACCACTTAGGTATGGCTACATGAATGTAAAAAAAACCTCACTTCTTCCGCTCCCGGTATTCTCGCATTCTATGGATCGAAGCACAGCTTTTCAGCAGGCTATGTCGGTCCCATCTACAGTGCCTAAAATACGCTGTCCACCATTCGTACAAACTATATGTTCCATAATCCAACAACCAAGGCTCTGAAGTAGCAAGGTCAATCCCCTTCTTATCGCCCCTATCTTTTGGATCATTTTGTTCCTTTTTGTCGTCTGCTCTTGTATCGCGCTTCAAGACCCTCCTGATTTTCCTGGTGTTCCGCCACCTCCGGGTGCAGAGGCGTTGTCCTGAGTTAGCCCCGGCCAACGTAAGAGAGGCCTTGCGGGCGCATCGCCCATAAAAGCAGTAGTAGGAAGAACTCTCTGATGGTGATGGCGGCGTCGACGTCAGCGCCGGTATTGGTCCTAATGTTTTGCGCTGTCGGAGTCCCTCAACGAGTCGTCTCTGTTCTGCCAGCTACACACACATACATACAATTACACCAACACCCATAGATGCACACACGCACGTACACCCATGTTTCCTTACCTTTCACTGCCTCGAGTCCCCGTGCGCTCGTTCATCAATTGGCTGGAGATCACCAGCGCCCCCTGGCTTCTTAGCCTGAATGTTGGTTACGGCAAAGGGTTAGGGATAACGAATGGGTAGCAACTACCTTACTCGAACTGCTAAGCGCTCATTACCTTGACCTTTTTCTCACTACAGTCTCACAGTAGGTACCCTTTTCTATCTCACAGTACCTTTTTTCCTTATATTCGGCGTTACCAGACACATAACACCGCTCAATAGATGTAAACAAGAAGGTTCCGGCAGCTTTCTCAAACCATCCTAATTAAATTCTGTGTTAAACGGCTGCGAACCGCTGGCACCCTGTTGCTACGCCTACCTTAAGCCCCAGGTTTCTTTTTCGTTTATTTCGCCTACGTTTCGTCGCCCTAACAGCGGCAGGGGCATTAGCAGCGTGCGCAGCATCAGCCCTAACAACACTTACCATAGTGTCACTTGAAGACCTCTAAACCCTGTGCGTCATCATTAGTCAGACATTAGCGGCACTGTTGCCAACACAGTAACTGCTTGCTAAGATCCTGGGCTTGACTGAAATCAAGTTGAATAATGGCTAATACACGGCAGTTTAAAATTTGAGGCTTGTAAGTGTAACTTCTTCTTCATCCTTGGTTGGCAAAATGGTCGACATAGGCTGTCACTCAGATTTGTCAAAATCCATTGACCGACGTTAACGCCAGTCCGAAGCTTACTTGAAAGGTCGACAGTATCGTGGACCTCACAGAGAATGTGTGTGCTAGCCTACTCTGCTGTATAATCCCTACTATTCCGTGTTTTAGGGGGCTTAACGTAATCCTTTATTTCAAAGCAAGGCACGTGCCGTTTAGCAAGAGGGCGATGCGAAATGAGATATAATATGCCGCCCTTCCGAATATTTCAAAAACAGAGACGACAACTACTGGTCCTTCATAAAGTTTATGGGGATTTAGAATACAGAAATCATAGGATGTAGAACAGAGCCTAGCAGTCAGAACTTCTTTCTAGCAACGACAGAACCATTAGGTCAGGTAAAGGAAACCGAACTCTAGCAGACACTAATCATAGCATTTGTTGATATTGAGATGATAAATGTAAAGAAGGAAACCATAGAAAAAGTTTTAAAGGATGAACTCGAAGTCAAGAAGGACAAATACAGACGCCTAGAACACATGAGTCGAGCAAAGTGGCTGCGAAAATCAACTTCAATATAAATGCTTTTAAAGGGAGTAGACACAGATTGAAGCAAGGCCACAGAACAGGCACAAAAAGGCAGTAAGGGCGATAATGAAAACAATGTTAACAACTTTTTTATTGATAAATGCGAGCGAGTCTCTAGCCTAAAGTGACCTGCTTGCTAAACGAGGAGGCTCAGTCGTTACTGAGAAGAGACGGCTGACTGTTTGTAATAAAGATCGCCAGAAAAATTAGAGTAACTACTACTAATTAGAGTAATTAGAACCGATCAAGTACTTTTTATGATGTATCTAACATCATTGGGATCCGTTACATTGATTCACTTGGAAACTGGAAAAGGAAATTTTATTAAGTGGAACGTTACTTGCCTCGGAAGTACGTCTCGCCACTTACGTAACAGCCAATATCATCGATGTGGTAAAAAACGATTTGATTTATCACAGTAAAGCACCAATTTTCTTCAACACATTGTTTGTCCTGCATGCTACGCCATTAGCTTCGTATTATAGCTTAAAGAACATCTATTTTGTTCACACTAAGGGTATACATCATTAATGTGTTGCAGAATTGTCATTTCTATAACCATGACCATTGTTTTACAACCTAATAATGAAACGAAGCCAGCTATTTAGACGTCTAGATATCAACCTCTAGATATTACTAAGCAGACACTTGATTATATATGGCCAGTTCTGAATGGAACTATAATGTTATTCAGTCTCGTCAAACAGTTGATAACTTTCTGCAACTACAGAAATGAATCGACTTAGCCCTCAAGGTTTGCATATCAATAGTAACAATTACAGTGTGATACTTTACTGTTTGTATGTTTTTACGTTTAATACCAATGTATGTGCACACTTATAGTGGTACATCAGATCTTTTTAAACCACTCTTTCATTTTATTATAGTTGTTTTATGGGAAATGAAGAACAAGAAGATATATCTTGGGTTGGAAGATAATCACATAGGTTTAACATTTCGTTTGTTTGATAACAATATGACGACGTCAATCTTGGTAACCCTAGTGAACGTACATTTGCGGAAATATCTAACAAAATCGGAATGATATATATGACAACGTACAGTCTAAACCAAGTAATCGTAAGAGAAGACGCTAAATAAAGCTAGGAAGAAACATGATTCAGTTAACAGCTAAGCCTGCTCCAAACTACTTTTCAGAGAAATTCCTATAGACGGCACTGAAAATAGCGTCGATTTCACACTGTGATAAAAATTTCAATAGAGGAATATTATAGGAAAGCTGTTGAATGTAGTAGTAATCGTAATAGTTGCTTTAATTGCATTATTATTAGCTCACTGTCGCAACGATTATCACTATCATTATTAAATAAATTATTTTTACAGCTATTTCTTTATTCATATATTTTATCTATATACAGTTTCATATATATTAGAATTGAAGATTCTGTAGAAATGTGTATACGAGTGGACTGTGGTATCTAAATTCATATAGTCTCATTTACCCTTCAAAAAACACTTCAAATAAACTTTCGTCCACAATATTTCAGGTATTTTACGTGCCATAACAAACAACTATGCTATTTATTAGTAACAATAGTCAACTCAATTCATCTAGAGACACATTTTCGTTGTACACACCAATACAGCGACAATAATTCACATAATTTGAACTATATTTTTTGATGTCAGATCATCCTTAAAGAGGGCGTCAAAAACATCTCCGAAGAAAGTCGGGTAGAACTCGCAGGCCCGTTTGCAGTCCGGTGCCCAGTTAAGTTCTAACAATTTCGGCTGAATCTCGCCCCTCGAATTCCACTCAAGCATCAGGTCAATGGCGTACATTGCTCGAGACTGGTGATTATACCCGAGACCAAGTGGAGGAGGAAATTTAGTTGCATTCTTGAACAACACACAAAAAACCTCGAAAATTTTTGCTTCCACTGAAGCCCAACTGATGTTACTGTTTTGTTGCTCGAACTTCAAAATGAAGTCGTCGCAGAGAATGTTTTTCATATCTGTCTCTTCTGAGTAATTCATGACAGTGAAATGTTTCTCGTAGACATCGAATTCATCGAGGGCAAAAGGCCGATTTGCAAATCGCAAATAAAACTTTCGGTGTACCATTACCTTGAGGGGAGATACATCTCGAAGGAGGACACAGTAGCGAAGATCAAACTTCACTCGTCCTATACCTTCGCGATTGAACAGAACCGGGTCAGTGATATACTTGCAAACCATTTTAGGCCCTGTCATTGCCAGACGAGCAATAAACTCAATGTTATCTGTTATATATGTGTCTAACGATCGAGCCAGATTGAATGGCTTCACAATCCAGTAATTGTCCAAGCCGGCGGCCTCTCGTCGCTGGAAATACGCAGCAAACTTCGGCAGTTCCGTCATTAGGTTATAAGATGTCGGTAACCACTTCGGGAAGGTCTGTAGATCCTGAGGCGGCTTGGCTCCCCGTCTTGCAACAACAGCAAAGAGATCTTTCACAGTAAGAATGTGTTCAAATGGAAACTGATTGATCATCATATCCGGGTATTCGTTTCTTAGATTGGCGAAGTCCTTAAAGTGTGTGTTTAACCACACGATGTCAGCCTCTTCGAAGTAGTCCGTGACCTCGTAGCGGCCATCCGCACGTAGGTTTTCTCTAAGCACCGTGTATTCAGTAAACACTTTTGCTCTCGCTGACATCACCGGCGCGGTGTGCCCTGCTGTAGATATACAACGTAACAACAATAATCACAAGCATAAATAATCATTGTTAAGATTCACTGTCCTTTCTATATTAACAAGCATTATATATAAGATCGGTGAGTATGTCTCCGTGGGAATGTCCAATGATAGTGTGTTTGCTTACTAAACTTGAAGATATCTAGGAAAAGGGTAGGACATCACTGAATTGTATTTTGTCCGGTACTATGAGACTCTCACCCACGAAACCCTGGACCCTTTATCAGCTTGGGTCATGGTTCGGGATATGTTTGATATTACTTCGAAACCATGACTTGCAGGAACGGTCATTTCATTATCCTTCCCTTTGAGCCGTTCCAGTCCATCCTCCATTCTGGCTTTCCTTTTGACCAGAAACTCTAGGTCTCGAGAAGGATCGTACTCCTCGTACTTCTGTTAATTACAGATGTTGTGCGTCGGACCCATGATTGTTTCGGGTCTGCCCTTCCACTATTCTCTTACGCCTCATCCTTTCTAGCTGTTCTTTTCGTTTCATAATATCGTCAAAGAAAGCCGTAACTTTGGTCCAGTCGGTCCTGTCCTTTGGCAATGCTCAACTAAAGCAATAATACAGGATGTGAAATTCAATATATTTATTTAAAGAGATGAATAAAGGAAAGCACGCCCTTGATAAAATATGCTGGGTTGTAAACGCGTTTATTTTTGTTTTTTCAAACTACTACTATCCATAAATATACTACCGACCCCTTTCAATCAACGCTGCATCTCGTGCAGATGTGATGGCTAAAAAAATAATTCAAATAATTAAGTACATCTTAAGTGTTGCAAATAAAGCTACTTATACTCTTACCGCCTTGTTTTGACCATCCGTTAGCTTCCGGCATCGTCTCTTGGTGTCTGCCACTTTGAAAAAATTGCTCTTCAGACTCTGCTTGCTGGAAGTCTGTGTTCTCAGTAAAGTTGAAGTCGTACCACGGTAACAATAACGCCCTCACCGTAGCCTCGTCCGTAAAAGGCCCTTCAACGTAATTCCGGGTTACAACCTCATTCATTTTCGCATTTTCTATTGGGAACAGAAGCGAATAAGCCACTTGGCGTGGATGGTAGTAAAACGGAACCAACCGAAAGTTTGGCTCTCGAGAATGACTAATACTTGAGCCAAGTTCATCCATAACATACCTGAAGAACAGCACGTATGAAATAGTAAAAAAAATTCAAAAGTCTTTTTTTAAGAACACTTCTTCGGAAATTTTAGATATAACCACTCACTGACGTAGGCATTACTATATGTGACGTGAATTACGGCCGGTCATATTTACCAATAAGTTTTCTTTTTTTATTTTTTCTCTATTTAGTAAAATTGCCTGCATAAGCTTGAACCCACCCTACAAAGAAAACTGAACTATAATCGTTCAAACTTTAACTCGGCATTTTATACTATATATATATATATATATATATATATATATATTTTATACTGCAAGAAACATCCATATATTTAATAGTACCAGCAGCACTCAGCTACCATGTATCATTATCTCATCTCCTTTCGAATTGTAAACACACGCCATGTAACAAAAAATTGATTAGAAATTAATTCTGCGGAGCGAAATACAGAAAAGTTGTTTTTAAATGTGAAATTAAGTTTTTGAAGTACATACATCGGTATGTTCATCGATGTTTATATAGCATATATACAAAATCACTCACGCATGTACATCTAAGTTGACCCATAGTTTAATACTTAATTGTCTTTGAAACAAAGCACCAAAAGAATGCGCCGACATGTCTAGAAAAGGCCCCTCTTTGTTTAATTTACTAAAAGCCTATTCAGCTTATTATCTAGGCTATCGGTTTACTCCACCAGATAGGAACGGCATCTTCTGCTTGAGCGGTGTTTAGTGAATACGTTTGAGCGAACCGCCACACCCGTGGCAGAACTTCATCGAGAGAATTCGAATCAATGTCCATCATGGCGGCCAATCGACTTCTAAGAGCGGCGTTTGATGACAGCACTCGACGTACATCGTTAGGGCTTCGAACAAACACCAAGGTATCACCATTGTTAACTCTTCTATCCAATATTGAGTGGCAGGTTTATTCAAAGGATACACATAGGGAAGTAATAGTTCAATAAAAGTACTTTTTTAGGTAATAGAAGAAGACATTTAGAATCGTATAGAAAACCTGTTTTAACATAAATCATATTGAAATCACGGCAATATTAACTGACGCATAAGCTTACCGAAATGTCCACGCGTGGTCGCAGAGGTAAATTTGCGATGGATCCATTCTATCGATGCCCTTTTCGCTCGAAACAACCACTTCGACATCGCCATCCTGTTACGTAGTTGACAAGGAACACAAAATAGAAGAAGCATTAGTTTGCAGCAATAAACCAATGTCAAAATGATAAGAAGTTACTTTTTCGAACCAGCACCTTGCTTTTGTTTATTGTCGATCGCAAGTGTTCTATTATTCTATTATTCATTACTATTATTATTGTTATTGTATAAAAGAAACAAAAGTGCAGCAGGGGGAAGTCGAATATTTTGCGAAGTTTCTCTCTTCTTAAACGGGCACTGTACCTATCTATCCCAGCACTGAAATTACGTTGGTCATGGTTACCGTGCCGACAATGATAAATATTAAAAAGAAGTGAAACCAGTTAAGCTAGCGTGCTCGCACCCATTTTATATTTTCATAACATCTATTTTACTGTAAAAACCATCAAAGTGCCACCCGTGTTTCTTCTTCTTCTTCTTAAACCTAACGGGTTTAAGAATCTTTAAGTCATAAATCAATTCTTATTTAACCATAGACGTTAGAACAAGCCCATACTGCGGTTTTAAGCACCTTGTTTTTTCGCGAGTTCTGCGTATATAATATTTAACGAAAGACCAAGTTGGTTAATAATAGCATTACATTTTCTGTAACAAAATACACACGTTTCCTTAAGCGGCGTGCAGGGGGTAACTCTTAAAACAAAAGAAGTCTCTAATAGCACGTAGGTTATCAGTCGCATGCATTCAGAAGACCAGCGTATTGTTTATCAATACTGTCCAACCTGGTCGTAACCTTTTTTGTAGAACTTAGGAATTTGCCATGTGAATAGGCTAGGTAGGGAATTCAATCACGCACTTTACTGTGCGCAAAACTTCAAAAACGCAAGTTACTGTGCTGCCTTGCACCTTTGCAGCTTACGTAAATTGATTCCACTACCTAATCATTCCATCGATAACACCTGTACAGAAACTAACTCGAACTAACTGTACAGAACTACTCGAATATATACACGAGACTTTCATATTCTCGGAAGTCAAACTAACAGCTACAAGTCCCGAAGAAAAATAAGTTACATATAAATGTAAATATTATAATAAAAATAACGGGGTTGGCAGCGAACAACCGAAGTAACATACACAACGTTAATCAATTAGCGCAGACTGTACACTCTTTTATCAGCAATCAGCAACAAACAAATATTTTAAACAAAAGACAATTCAAATCCGATTTAAGCAACGTCGGCGCCCGCATGTTGTCGAATGCTTGGGAGCATCGAACCAGCTGTTCAAACCTCGCCTTGCACTCGAGCGAAAATCAGGTTATCACCAGCGTCGTACGTCTCGTCGCGTAGCTTTCGGCAAAGTGTTGGCCAAAAGTGTTCCGGAACACAGCTCATTTCGAGCTGTGCTCGATGTAACGTTAGAAAACTATCAAATTCAACATCCTTCGGGGGCAACGTGCTGCACATCGTAAGCGCTCGCCGTATCTGAACTTTCTTCAATAGTTAAAAAAACGTGTGCAGACGATATTTTGCGGACTCAAGTGGCATGCGACAAAAGTTCGAAATTGTGAAAGTAAGGGAGAAAGCGCCAATATTCAAATTTCGCTAATCGGAGCCATGTCTAATGCCATTTAGTGATCGAATATTTTGTATGATAATTTGCTGCATATTTCATAACAATTAACACTAATTGACAGAATATCTTAGTGACGTCTGCAGCGAAATGGTATCGAAGCTCAGCTAAATGATTCTTCATTCTCTTTGATTGACAATTGTGTGCGTATAAGCTTGTTTTTGCGTAATATCGAAGCCGATCACAAGATACTTTTGTGTAATGACTCAAGAAAAATACCGTAAATATATTCGTCTATTATCAAAAGATTCAGGCGATTGGGTTGTTGCTTCTCGTAAAACAAATGGCAGCCTCAATAACGATTCAAGTTCAAAGCTGGAGCAGAGAATTTGCAAAATACACCAAACGCAGACTAGTTACGTGAAGAGAAATGGTAGAGAATGCACACCAGCACAAAAACACCAGCGTATCAAAATGTTTAGTGTTTATGGCTTGGAAATTGGAAAAGTGAATTGAGAGGAAAAAGTGAGCACACAAACTAGGATTGTTGCTATCCAACAGGAAATGTTTAGTTTTAGCGTAAAATAAGTTGACATCGATGCGACCTAATCTCCCTTTTTATGTATTCAGAAAATCATTACCTAATTTTAAATGAAGATACTCGTTTAAGTTCATAGCTTGACAAGAAAATGGGTAGTATCAGCCTATGCGACAATAGGACTAGGTATGTTTATAATGTAGGCTATCTTACGGTCTTAGTTCTTTTTACTAATACGGCATTTACTACTCAAAGATACAAAAGCGATTCCATGTTCAATGTATTTCTACAAATGAAAAAAACGACTGCGTGAGCGATACGCTACATATTCGCACTTGTTTTTTGTAGTTAGAACAAATTTAGGGTTTTATGTATTTAATATTTAACAACTTGCTGCGTCGGTGAAATACAGACAAACTTTCAGACAAAAAGTGGTTTAATAAAGCCGTTTGTAGTAATTCCGCACTGGCTTTAAAAGTCATCCCGTTAAAAGCACTCCGGCTCTGTGAGCCCGTTTGAGCGTATTTTCGCTGTTTGAGAAATTAAGTCAACTTCGTTGTACCTTCATAAAATATATTTTTCAGAAAAAATAAGTTCTATGAAGCTCATGGTTAAAATAAGAACAGCGTCGTACCAGTAGATCGCTGCTCCGTTGAGCGCACTCCTCTTTTAATTACGATAACATCAATAAAACAGCAGCCAAAGTGTATTACCTATCAGATGCTCTATAAACGGCACCGCACTCCAAACATTCAGGCAATTTAACGCTACAAGATCCACCGCGTCAATTAAAGCTAATCCTGCAGAGTTCACGTTTCGTATTTTTCACTTCTCAATGTAGTTAAGTAAATCGCTAGAACTGACAAAAATAAACTGTGACAAGTAGAGTGCCATGCCATATAAATAGAAAATCCCGGAAGATGTTATTCTTGCATGTTTTGCTTTTTCACTTGTTTGGTAACTATTCATTTCAGTCCGGATCTTCACTAGTTCGTACAAGACACTGGTTTGAGGGAGTGTTATGCGCTATTGAAATATCAAGGCCAATTCCCTTTTTTGCCAGTGGACCTTGAAGTGTCGTGCAACTCTGTAAACCTGGGCGTCCTTGTCATCATGGGTTTTCCTATCAAGACCTCTTTGGCTAACCTGTTTCCGTTGGCCCAATATCTTCTGCATGTACACAGGTGCTACAGATGATATCGGAAAATGCAACGTACATGGTATTTGTTGAACTAAGGGTATGTACTAGAAAGGATTTGGTAACGACGGCAAAATGGTAGATAGAGTAGAATTATTCGCATTCTTGAACACCATATATATTTTATGATCTAGATGAGAATATCGTAACTATAAATAGAGCCTATTTCAGTTCAATATCAGATATCAAGTTCGTTGACGCACGTGCTTTTTGAACAATACAGCATACCGTTTAAGACGCTAATGTGGAATCGACAACCCTCGATAGTTCCCCAAAATTCTCGCTTAATAACATCTATGATTAACTATTTGAATTTGTAAATATCTATCGATTATATCTATAAATGAGCACAGATTTGTTTCAACCGCCATTTTCAGATTTTATTTCTTTTGTAGGTCCAGGTTATCCCCATATTTCGACGGCGGTTGTCTTCCCACCCCAAACCGGCAAGCGCCGGTCGTCCGGCAGAGTACGTTTTTTCTTCACAACGTCATTATCATTGCATGAACTTCAACGTTGTTTTATAGGTCTATGATTGACAGCTACGTCTAAGCATCCCCGGCGTCGAGCTTTTTCAGGAAAGCCTTCTTTTTGTGGGCGACACGGCTCTTCCTCTGAGCGCGCGTCATCGGCTGCGCGGTCCATATCTTCTTCTCGACTGTCTTCTTTGGCTTGGGCTTATGGACCGGGTCCTGGCGGATGGCTGCATGGGCTTTCTTGTATAACGCCTCGATATCATCCGCCGAGATACCCTCCTTTACGTAACGGGCAAACTGCGTTTTATACGCCTCTTCATCTTCTTCTAAAAGCGAACGCATGTAGTCGGCAACGTGCTGGCCATAAATATGCTGTCGATGCACATCAGCGTTAAACTGCTTCGACTCGGCGTCGTAGCCGGGAAAACGCTTGTTCGAATGTGGGATGTTGAGTCCACCATCAACGGCCCCCTTCATCGCGCCAAAGATACGCGCACCTGAAAATGACAATCTATGTAGAGTCTAAATGGCCCACATTTGGTAGCAATAATCGTAGTTTACCAACAAGAGTGCTAGTCACGATTCAAAATAATACCTAGCAATACCATTGTGCACAATGCCTAAATGTTTCCATAGCATTCGATGGCTGGCTTCGACCAGCTAAGTGTCTGCGCCTGTAGACTATCACGTGTCCCTAAGTTTAGTAGGCAATCTCGTTACTACACATCTAACAGCTACAGCTTCCCTAGTAGGGTTCATCTGTCACATAACTAATATTATGTGTACTATCATTGCATAAGTATTTTACCAAAAAAAAAGATGTCGATACGAAGCAATCTATATTAATAATTGAAGTTACAGAGAGATCCCTCATCCCAATTTTCAACACGAATTGATTGAATAATTTAGTCGAAAGACATACATATCAAATGGTCAACTGTTTCGACAACGTGAGTCCAGCAAGGCTCTCAGCCGTTGCATGGAGTGAAATTGCAGACTTTCGGTTTTCGCTCCCCTCACGAGACGAGGGCTCGCAACAGTTGAGGGAATCAACTGGCCAACATCTGATTAAGGAAGCGTTGTAAACATAATGGAATAATGTTACCCTACAAGAATCGTTTTCGTATGATTATCCAGAGATCAGTGACATTGAAAGTATATCATGTTTTTGTTATCCGCTCACGTAAGGCAGTGATCCATGAAAATGCCTCAAAACCTGTTTAAGAGGATGGTGCTTTGCGCCCTTGAAGTAACATCGAACAAGTGAGTTGCACTTATTGATGCTATGATAAAGGGCAAACCAACGTACCGAAGTTCATTTGTTTCAAGTACCTGTTTCCGAACTTCACGTTTGGCATTGCCAGGCGGTCACCCTGGCTCTTTCCATCACGAAATGAAATATGTCTACGCGGATTTACTCCAAACCTTCATGTCTTTTAGTTTAGCAGTTAAAATACGATAACACTGCGTTATCACGGTAACAACAAAGCAATAGATGTAAATTTCCAGACAACAATATGAACAGTGGTGGTGTTTTGAAAAGTAGAACAAAAGAACTGACTAAACAATATGTTAAGCGTGCGTCCCATCGAATTCAGACATGACCCACTTATCGAATCGATGATAGCTTACCAGTAGATGTCCTGGCGAGGCCGACATCGAGGTAGCAGCGGAATGCACCGGGTTTATCATCAACGTCCTCAACTTCATAGTCTTCGCCGGTGGCCTCCTCAAGACCCTTATAGATGGTATCAAGCTTGAACTTCTGCAGTAGGCGACGCGCTAATAACAGGCCGGTACAGTATGCCGCCGCATAGTTGGTAAGACCGAGCTTTACTCCATAGCGAGGAAGTTCCGATGCGTATGCAGCACAAATAATAACGTCACCTGTGAATAATGACATGAAGGCATTGGCTGACCCAATATGTAGGAAAGCAATAATTTTCTTGTACTAACGGAGACTGGACTTCTATTATAAAAACCCTTACTTAAAAGAGAGCACGCTTCGCTTCCGTACCGTACGGTTACACGGAAATCCATCAAAGCTATAGAACGAGCGATGTTTTGACAGTAGCATTATTTTAATCCGTGCACTTACGTGCTTTAGCGAACAGCCTAGCGAGAACTGACGTTTGAATCCCAGGGTGCACATTATGATCTAATTGCACATCCCTAAAAGGTATGGCCAGGTTTTGCTCTTATAAATAGTACCTTCAAGGCGGGCGTAGGCAATTTGGGTGATGATATCGCGGTTGGTCACACGAACGATCATACGATACTTAGGGGTGTTGTACTTGTTCTTAGCCTGGACGACCAAACGCTTACGAGCGTAGTAGTCGGTCTTACCCTCACGTCTCCTCTTGAACTTAACCTGTTAGCATTAGAATAAATAATAGTAGTAGTAACGATGATAGCAAAATTGGACATCAGGCATAATACATATACAGTTTTCAAGCAGCACCTCAACCTAACCAGTTAACTGATGTGAAGAAACATGTTCGTGAAGGAACATGTTCTATAGATGTTCAACGCGATGTCGTTTTCTCAAGACACTTTTTAACGAGGCGATATATCGCGCACGATCATCCACAGTTCCATGGGATAACAAGCTTTTCACAAGCCAACACTACGATGCACTGGTCAAATGACACCATTACAGGTATCACAAACATTGGCTATAATATAATCGTTAATGTACGTTTTGCCGTATCCTACGTAGAGGCTTTTTCGCCTTCAATTAGCCGACTTCATTGATCAACTGCATTAAGCACGTCACCCGCTCCCATTGGTGATGCCGCTGCCTTCATTGCACCTCACAATTTCACAGCGACTCTAACGAATATTATCCGTACTCACAAGCACACGCCTATGCCGCAATACTCCACTACGACGCTGAAATAGCAACACTAACGACCCACACGTGGTATCCCGCAACGGCAACAAGCATAACGCTGTTAACGAGCGATATATTGCACGTTTACACAAACACACGGAGCAAATTCAGTAGTATCTTGAGGATTTTGTCGAGCGAAGGTTTGATTTCGACGAAAACTCACCTGGAACCTCTTGTAGTAGGCCTTGTTTTTGACGACCTTGACGAACGCCATGTCGAGTGTCTTTCAACAACTCGTTTGGAGACGTGGGGTAATCAGCACTTCGTGTTTCCACGGGGCTTCAGCTTACCACCCAACCGTCACGGTCAGCCCTCGTCGCGAAAAAGGTTACGCCACGCCGCGATCTTGCCCGTTTTGGCGTCCGCTAGATGGCGCTGGTCGCGCGCGAGTGGCGCCAATTCAAGCCCGCGCAGATACGATTCGCTGACAAAAAAATGAAGAAGGCTACAGAGTAGAAATTATATACAAGAGACCTTACATGAATTTTACGCCTCTCTGTGAGAATGGAGTGATAATATCTTTGCCTATTAAACGTAAAAGATAATATCTTTGCTTACTAAACATGGAAACATTTAGTAGTCTAGGTTTGAAACAAGGACTAATTCGTTCGTAGTGTAAAGGGCAGCCATCCATTTAAATCTGTCTTTTACTTGGGCAGTACCAAACTCGAATATTTTGAAATCTTAGGCCATTATATATAGATGGAGTGGAAAAACAATGTTATATTAGGCAGGATACCTTGATAGACAACCCTGTCAAATATTATGGCACAGTAAAAGATAAGTAAAGGTTTGATTCAACTCGAGGTTTCAAACAATTTTCAGTCTATCAATAGTAATATTTTCTCTCAATAGTTTTTTTTTGTAGGAATGTTGTATATTTAGTCTAAAGAGAAACTTATTACATTTAATAAGTAATATTCCTAAAAATAATCTAACTACGAGCACAACGAACACATTTTTTTAAACGAATGCGTTCGCGATTACAATTCTCAGTGGCTATTCATATTAGGTAGACGCTAACTTTCGTGTTGATGAGACAAATAATAAATATTAAAAAAATTGTCTTTCATAATAATTTGTATTTCATAATGATCGAACATATATATGTAGCGAGGCTAAGTCTATCTATACACATATATAACTATGTTGCGCTTATATGCAATTTAGCTACGTTTCAGACTATCGACCAATAAATACAGACCAAAAATATTTAATAATAATAGTCATCAGATTTTAAAAATTATTAGTGAAAGTAATTATAGAGTATATCTAGTTTGTACATTGTTGTTCGAGCGCACTATTTCGTATTTCTGGCCCAAGAATATTTTGACATAGGTTACATTTTCCATGAAACTGAAATCAAGCAGTGTACAATATGCAAATCAACCAGGAATACGGCCTTTACGTAGTTAGTTTTTCTCCGTATTGTAAAATGATAATTGAAAATTGTCATTAAGTGTACTGCGCGACTCACTTCAACCTTCCACAAAGACTTGAACTTTGGCAGCAATTTCAAAAACGTATTGGACTGTTGACAAGGAGCCTTCATGAAGGACCGACTCCCCAGGCCAAAGTGACGGGACAAAAAAGGTGTTGTTCCAGGCACCCATCTCCGCTGGAGGACTTGGATGTGGGTTGCTTTTTAAAGCTCAGACTCAAAGGGGCTGGACACTTGAACTGACCGAGATTCTGAAGGCCCATCAGGCAGTGTGGCTTTAAACCCGTGGAGCAACTCGAAAAAAGTTCCGCCTAGGGCCTTGCTTACCGTTATCCCTTTCTGAAGACAATTTTGGAGGCATAACGGGAACAGGGAAACTGAACAGCTTAAGCAACCATGCAAATAGCCCTTCCCAAGTTGTGCAGATCAATCGCCCTACCATTCCGCTTGCAAGCGGATTATCTAGCGGTTTTCTCGTGGCCAATGATGAAGCGCGTTTTGTAAGTACTGATTGCCATGTCGCCCTCGAAAACTGCTTTCGTTGTCCATGACGACTGCGTCTATGGCCCTGTAATGATCCTGAAGGGCAAACAGCGCGTCTCCCATTACTCAAGTTCTATTTTTCGAGCTAGAGGAGGGTAAATGAAACGAATGCAGTGTTCATTTATGAGAACGAGAAAAAGCATGTCCTAGGACGCCCAGTGGCTCATTAACTACAGATCGACTTTTGCGAGACGCCATGCTGGCAGATCCGTAAGCGTCTGGTTGTAGCCGCTGTCCATTGCAAGCATACTCCTAAACCCTACTCTTATTTCGCGCTCCAGGATATGGCGGTTCACTAATTGATGGACGATAATTAGCAAGCCAGCTGCTGTCAGCAATCACTTCGACGATTTAGGGGGCATCGGCTGACTTCTTCCTGGTAACGACTGGGTAAAAACCGATGGAATGGAATGGAAAAAACTACCTATGAGCGGTGCGACATATTACGCTGTTTATTGGTCAAAATGGAAAGGAAGGGCCTCCCGACAATAACAGGCGACAGATTGTCAACGACAGCAAAAAAATTTTACCTACTTCCCGCCCACTTTCTGTTTGACTTTCCTCCCGATAATCAGAAGCTGCTTTCATGCATCAATAAGCCGGAAGGCCTGCTTGGCGACCCGCACCCGAGGCCACACGTCAATATGCTTCAAAAATACGATTGATACAACTTGTCTCAGCCTCGGCATGCGGTGCGGCCCATTAGTCCAGCGTCCTCACCTCGATGTCGATATTAAACTCCAAGTAGAACAGCTGGCAAAATCCTCTGGCGAGCTTGATCCCACCAGCCACATGCGCGAACAGTTGATTTTTAGCATCCGCATTACCTGCAGCTACAACAAAAGACGCCGGCACGTCGATTAAAAGGCCGGCTGCGGCCAGGTTTGTCTGCTGAAGGCTGCTCATTATCTTCTGACTTCTTAAAGTTAAACAGGAAACAGCACTGCAACTTATCCACTACCAACTAGCCCGTTTAATCTTGTCCTTGGAAGGACTTTCGTTCTTACACGTTTGAGGATCAAGTCGGCGTGCCGACTGGGTCCGTAGGAAAGGCGTTGGTTCATTTTTTTTTTTAAAATAACCCATTTGTTCGCTCCGAACACGATCTCCAAGTTATATCATACCAGAACGGGGCCACGTAGGTACTGCTACACAACGCGTACGAATTGGTCATGAGGCCACTGTGATCTGTTACCGGAAGCGGATTTATTCACTCTCCACTGTCGCACGGCTCTCATCAGATAGTGGCGATGAGGAGGTCCCATCGCTGGCGGCTAGCGATTAACCGACCGAAATTGAAACTACATTTTTTGTAACTATTTGAGTATTTTCGAGTCCGTTTCAGTACTCACCACTGGGTGTACGATATATCCACGTATATAACACTTGTTTGTCTGGGTTCTGTGCCGCTGATTTTTATTTAATTTCTCCTTTTAACTAAACGCATGTCTTTATTGTGTAACCAAATCCTTGGCCAGCATCATGGAGTTTATTCAAATTAAAGTCCAGCGTTTGTGGGTCGTGCTTGATTTATCAACATACACTAGAATTTGAAGCAGCAATGGGCGTGTGCTGATTTTGTCAATGTTAATTAAGTAATGTGATTAAAAACACGCTCATTTTTCCTTCAAACATTTATGGTTGATTTTGGGTTTCGAATAGCGTACATAATTGAATCTACTGCAATTGTAATAAAATACGTGTGTTTATTCATAGTATATAACGTCACATCAAACTTCTTGCTCAATAAACTTAGGTAAAGCATGCACGAGAGCGATTAAAGCAAACGTTATTTCTTCAGAACTCCCATATATATATAGTGCCGTTTACTTGTAACAGTTATAAAAATATTAATTCGCTTGTCGCTCCTGTCAAGTTACTGTAAATTATTTAAATTTCCGTAAAATCACACTGTGCAAGGACACACAGGGGTCCATCACCGAGTTGGCCGTCGTACCCTAAAATAGATTTATATGATTGTTAATAGGAAAATAACAAAACAAGAAAAGAGGGAATCAATTAATTAATCTCTCGATAACACCAGTGTCTCGGTTTAACTGCAAGACAAAATTGTAATAAATCATTCTAAATAATAACTAGGATTAGCCAAGACGATGTACATTGCAGACGTCCCTTAACCGTATAAAATAGTCCGGATGGGTTCCAACGCGATCTGTTCTAATTTTCTAGAGGCAACACCGCAAGATAAAAAAGGTTCAATTTTTCGAATGTAACCTCGTTAAAATTACACATTGATAAGGATAACAATACTATTAAAAATTGTGCATTATCGACGAAACAAGTGCTCCTGTCATAGTCATTAAAACTCCAAGGCAAATATGGAGTTGGTTTTATTTTTTCACGGTTCACACCAGCGATTGATTGAATAAAACAATTGTTAACTGGACATTGCCAGAATACAGGTGTCACTTTGAGAAGCGATAACACTTTTACCTCTCGAGAGTCCCAACGAAATAGGTCGACAACTTCATGATTTCGATTTAGCAGCGTGTCTTTATAGCCTCTCGTTTTCTCTCTGTCATGCGATTTTTCCATATATCTATATTTCAGTGTCATTCAAAACACTACTGCACAACTTGTTGTAGATCATATTATAGCTGTAACCTGATTTCCCTCGTAGGTATGCACCTATACACGATTGCAACCGCCCCTGTCTTGTTCCCTATATCCCAGCTTGACCGGCGGCATAGCACCTTTTTAATCACTTAGATAGCTTTTCGCCTGCCTCTCCTTTGTTTTCACTTTTCATCTATCGAGTTCTGCCAGGGGTGCCAGTATTATCTGTTATAAAATCAACGAGTTAGCGAGTTAATCATGTTCATAGTCTTCGT
Source organism: Varroa destructor (assembly GCF_002443255.2). Taxonomy (NCBI): domain Eukaryota; kingdom Metazoa; phylum Arthropoda; class Arachnida; order Mesostigmata; family Varroidae; genus Varroa; species Varroa destructor. The sequence continues at coordinate 41,862,866 of NW_019211455.1, read as the reverse complement.
CAATACGTGTCCATTCCTTCTCATTCAAGGGCAAATCCCTCAACTTAAACCTCGCCTGGACCTTAGAGGATGAGCAAATTTTTGTACTGCGTAAGAACAAACTCTGGTAAATGCTTACACAGCAATTGCCTATCGATGCAGTGTAGTTCAACGCTGGCGTAGTCGAGAAATGTTAACAGGCTGGTGAGGTCCGGGTCGCTTCGGCCAACCGCTATCAGTGGTAAGGCGCATGTTTTTAGGTATTGACAGAGTAGGCCTACATAATCTTCGCTGTAGTCTAAATGAAATTGTGCAAGAAACACAAAAACGCCCAACGTGAAGGGGACACAATCTATCGTTTGTTTGCTTCTGGCTGTGAGGCAGCCAACCGTTCGAGAATAAGCAAACTTCGGCATACATGTGGTGGTGAAAAGTGCCATGAACATGGCCAGATTCGGAATCGGGTGCGCTGGTTGCTCATTGTAGATCTGTCGAACCGGCTCGTATAGTCCAGTATATTTAAGGTAGTTGGAAAGTCGATCAATAAATTCGTTGTCAGCTGGCTGTGTCCGTTCAGGCAGTTGCAACATTATCGCATCGTTTAGGTTTGTCAGAGCGGCAGATAAATTTTTCCCGTTGAATTTTGCATTCTTGTAAAGCTCATGACCGATATGGCGTCGGAGAAGAATCATCTGTCCGACACGCATTAACGCTGCGACCAAATTCGGGTAGACTTTGGCAATTTTTGCAGCCGATGACGCCCACAGCTTTGCCATAGCCTCGGGCTGAGTTTTCTTCATAGTCCGTTGCACCGCGCCCAATCCCTCTACCCAGATCTGTGTGTCAAGGGTTTTCGCCAGTGAATCAGTCATATTCTTAAGTTCAGTAGCAATTCGAAACGAGTACACCCTATCTAATCCAACCATGCCGACGACTCCTACCGCCCGAAGTAGTAGCGAAAATTCTGTCAGGATAATGACTTTCCTGTGCGTTATTCGATCGTACCAGGTGCACAGCGAGTCGACATAGATCGTCGACTTTGGATCGGTTAAGCGGAAAAGTTCGTTTGCCAAACGCCCGACAAAATTCGCAGCTGTCCCGTCAATCGGGGGATGCTTCGGGATAGGAATTTCCCGTGATTGATACTCCGATTCCCAGTCGTGTATCTGCTGCCGGAGGTACATGTTACACTCTTGCTCGACATTGTAGTTGACTATACGTGCAAACTCCTCCTGAAACATCTTCAGGCCCCTGATGCCGATGTAGTCCTGGACGTATTCGAACGATCGATAATATCGGCTTATAATGTTGGAGAGAGCACTCAACTTTTCCATCATTTCGCCCGGCTTCGGCTTCAACGAGAACGTCAAACCATTGTGCAACGACAGACTAAGCTGATTAACCAACTCCTTTCGAATTCCGTCCTCAAGTAATTGTTTCGGATCAATCTCGACGATACCGACCAATGTGGTTTTCATCTCAAGGACTCCATCAGTGAAAACGCTGATGTCGTGGGACAGCTTAGCAACTTCGACACGCTCATCGATCTGGGCGAAGTGTTTTAACTGGTCTTTCATTAGACGCGGAGGCAGTTGTTGAAGGTGGCTTGTTTGAATTTTGATAATACGAGCCAGCAGAGAAAACATCGTCTCGGGAATAATATGAAACACCCGTCGTATATAACTGACTAGCTCCTGTGAGTAGAAGGCAGATACGGCTTCCACATCTGGAAATTGACGGCACAATATGTATAACGTTACACACTATAATAGATGATGCTCGTGCTTGATACAATAGTGACTATATGATTAAAAATGTTGGTATTTGCTAAGGGAAAAATAGTCTTACTAGGTTCAGCTGAAAGTGTTAGTAGTTCGCATACATAATTGCTATGCGAAGCGGCTGTGGACAAGTTCAAATAATGATAATCAGATGAAATACTTATTAATCTATACAAAGCTAATATATTAGATTTTAATTTAAGCTCGTGTAAATCAATTTAAAGCGTATAAGAATATATTACTTCTAAGTATGAATAGCGGATACACTTTGGTTGTTTTCGATTAAATTTTGACGCATGTTACCTTGTGATCTTGCCTGGACGATGCGCCTAAGGGGCAGATCAAGAGCCGATGCCAGCTTTAGGAAAATCGTCCTCAGTTTCACAACTGTTCCAGGATTCTCTTTTATGCTGCGTTGCATATGGGCTGTATAGGCATCAATTAGTATCCAAGCGTACGAAACATCTACAATTACATCCAATTTCGTCAATAGTTCAACATTGACCGACAGCAGGCGTAGCATACAGTGCAGAAATTGCCGGCTTTCATCGACAAATTGCCTCACTTGAATACAACCTATTCAAACACCGTGACAAGCATAAACGTTATAGTCTCGTATCATTTGTTTTCATTTTTTATTTATTTTTTTAACGAGCATTTTTTTAACACTATCTATTTTATAGCAAAAAAAAAAGGAAAACAAATGTATCAGTTAGGATCATTCAAGGCTTTAGCTGAGGCTTAACGAATATTTCTTTTACTTTTCTATCTTAAACTAAGTGCCCCCAACCAAATATGTATCTGATGAACAAATATTCCATTTAGTTCTAAATATCCATGTATAAATTCACCTTCTATTTGATGATACTGTTTAACTTTGTTCAGCGCGTCGATCAGTTGAACGATCTTTCTGCTATCAGCAACTGGACTTTCATGGCTAAGATTGGTAACCTGCTCAACGGTTGCCTCGAACCATCCCTGCAGTTGCTCGTTCTTTTCAATCCGGTTAAGTGGCTTACTACCAGAGTAGACTTCAGAGAGCTCCTGAAGTCTTTCATTACTCTCTTTTTTAAAGAATTCCCATTTAGCATTCTTCTGCCGCAACAGCTCCCGATAGATTTCCCTAAATTTGTGTTCGAATTCCGCTGTGACCAGCAACAGCTTGAACAGTTGGAGCACGTCGTGCTTTTGCAGGACGATATCGCGCAGCTGGCGGGCCCGCTTCGTAACCGTGTCCGGAACCATGGCCGTATGCAACAGTAGCCAACGAAGAACCACGTTCCGCATTCTTGCAGCAGCCAATAGCTTTTGCACTTCGTCGAGTACCAGTTCGTAAGTGGGTACACCCTCGTTGAGAAGCTGCTCGGTTTGAGCTAACAGCTCTTCAACTTGCCTGTGCATTTTTTCACAACGCGTCTGAACGGCCTTCAAATCTTGGACGTTTTGCAAGGCCGCCTTTGCTGCCCTGTACGGCTCCCAGGCATCGATTAAGTTCACGACATTGCCCATGTAAGTGGCTATCACCCAGTTGTCAGGGAAGTACCGATCTACAATCTCGCGCATGATGGCTGGCTCGCCATGGAGGATCTTTGGATAGAAAAATAGTGCAATGTAGATCAGCGCCGCCTGGTTCGCCAGCGCCACACTACGATGTTCCGGCTGCGGATACAACGGGATCTGATTGTAGATGTCATCGGAGCGCAGGCGGCCCAAGAGCAATACAACGAAGCCTAGATCAACACCTGCTCTCTTGAAGTAGTCCTCGGGATAACCAGCAGGACGCGTTTTGCTTCGAGCCACGTATCCCGTCGAGCGAAGAAGTTTGCACACGTCATCCATGTTTGAGTCGATGTTGGACTTCTGCGCTGAATACCGATAATACAGTACAAGTATTCGTTCACGAACCGTTCCCTCGAACTTTTCGTCAATGAACAATAATATCACACCGCATATATACAATGCTTCGGCAAGCAACTGTTTGCCGTCAACGTTGTCGAGAACGGATTCGAGACTCTGTTGCATGTAGACTCCTTCGTTGAGCTCCTCGAGAAACTGATTTAATTCAACGGTATAACTATAAACACACTCGAATGCAAGATATAACTTCGACAATGACTCAAGATGATTTTCTTTAAATACCTCGTCCATTTCGGCTATTCGCGGCTCATTGTCAAGCCGCTTTTCGAACGCGTCGATGTTTTTGAAGTAACTGAAATCCAGTAGAATGTCGGAATATCGATCATCGCTCAGTTGCGAAGGTATCATTGATGAGAGTCGAGTCAATTTGGCAATGATGGTGTGACCCTGCGACACGATTCTAAGTAGAGTTTGCCCACAGGGGCTGTTCTCGGCCAGGAAGTCCATCTGCAATATGGCCGATAGCCGTGCAGTAAATAGAGTTCACAGGAAAGGTGAGCCGAAAACCTTTAATTGATACATGTGTAAAACAAATAGAGGAATGAAAGATGATCATTTGTGGGAACGCCATTATCTCTGTTCGACAGAAAGATTTAGAATAAAGGCAAGAAAAAACCTCAGCTTCATAGTAAGTCGTTATCTCCCAGTGATACATGTAGAGATTCACACGTCAAATTGGCGTTAGACAATTCCACTTCTATCTGGCGTCCGATTTTATATTCACTGAATTTATAGATGATTTCCATTTAATAACATCCACTTAGTTTATCGATTAATAAACGTAACCGAAAATTCATAAATATTAATAAAATCAAATCCACTATTGTTACATATATATATATATATATATATATATATATATATATATATATACAAGAACTACATATATATACAAGAACTTCAAATAATCTAATTTAAGAACATCATCGGCTATTATTAATAATGCTTACATATATAGCTAGGTCGGCCGGGCACGCAACCATTTCGGCAATTGTAGCCAATTTATGTTTGTTTAACTTTTTTTTTGCGCGGTTCCACCGATTATATTGCCATGTACAGCAAGTGCAAAAAATCTCAACGCAAAACGGCTTATTCAGACCCACCCTGCCTTCACGAACCCGCTTAGATGTCCTATAGAACGCCTCACAACATACATACAAACATCTTCGGGGACAGTGTTTATAAAAATCATCTGTTATTTATTAACACTCACCCCCTGTGGACAAAATCGGTTGCCGCCCTGACAAATCAGTTTTACGGTCGTCTTTGAAGCTGTCATTTCAAAAAGCTTCACACAGTTCTGTCTAAGTAGAACATCGCTGCTATCGATCACATGATCTCAATTGTTCACCAGTAGTTTCGTTGGATCTATCACTTCTATGTATATATTTTGATCGAGTTCGGGCGACAAACAGCGTGCGGAAACCGTTAATGACAGAAGCTTGCATAGAAGGTACGCTCGTCGAGCGCTAGCCTCGTAGTAAGTAGATGGCTATGAATCAGTATGGAAATAAACGTAATCTGGAGACAAGCCAAAGGCAACGTTTACGCGAAGTTACGCCTAAGGAACAATAAAGATAGCTGATCCCAATTTCGATCCTCACAGCTAATTTCGAGAACGTTTTAGTGTGAATTATCAGTCAGGCCTGATACCGTGGGAGCCTTCCCTGCACAACCACGATAATGAAAGCAAATTGAAAAAGGTAAAATAAAGGCTTGTGCGAGCCCTGTAAAGCCAATCCTTCAAAAACATTAATTATAGCTCGTATGCAAACTCCGTAGATTTATCTAATTTTTTCTTAGAGTTGGCTATAAATACTGCAGATGTCATCTTCAGAAAGAACAGGGTTTAGCATCTGGGTCTCACCGCGACATCGCCGTCAGGATGCGTTCTCGCAAGGTGCGCACCCGTTATCCGGAAAAGTGCCAGTTCCGATTAATAGGTAAAACTCGAAGAAACCGAATTCTGTTCGAAGAACGCAAACTGTGAAGGATTGCACATTGCTTTAGACATCTGTTTCGAAGACTGTACGACATATGTACATACGATTCTGTCTTTTAAGAAAAAAAGCAAACTTATTTGCGAAATGTTGGCATAGTTTGACGTATATGGATTTTTCCCTGCAAGACGTCCCACTCGCTCAAAACACATCTGCTTACCATCCACTTGTTGTATTTTGTCAAAGAGATGCTAAAATAATGATTAAGAGTAACACTTGTTTATAATGAAACCATATAGAAGCTGAACATAGATTTAGCAAGAGTCATCATTTTCATGTGGTTAAAAATGATGCCACATAGAGAATAGCGGTCGCTTCCAGTTTTGCTCCGACCGAATTTTTATTTCGAACTATTAGATGCGCACGCTTTTCTATACAACAATAATCGAAGCTGATAGATGATGATCGCTGTTAAAGCTTGAGTGAATATTTATTTATAGCATTTACTGGCCATATTTAACTAAACATGTTAGCTCGGCCAACAACGAAAACATTTGTCTGAACCACAGACATCGTTAGTCGTTATTGCGACACCGGAACAAATAATCGGGTTCTTTTAGACCTTCCGTAAAATGCCCAGGTTCGTCGATGAAATTTCAAGGTCGTTTTGAGATCAACATTCAATTATGTAGATAAGTAGCCATTTGAGTGGCACACTAGTTATATAGAAGCATATGGCGTACGAGTATCGTATGTTCATTTCATTAGTATTCATCTTACAACCCCCCCTTAACTGATCATGTGAGTTGTCTGGCAGATATTGGGTGCAGGTAACGCGTTCGTTCACAAAATTCGGAAATCTTTCAAAACAAGAAAACGTTTCTCAGTGCCAACTTTTGAATGCTTGGAGTGCTTCATAATCTCCCAGTTTTAGGCCTCTTTAGATAGAAAAATCGTGGGCTGCACGCATTCAACCTTGTCGTCTACTGAACTTATGGACACCAGAAATGATATGGGTTCAAAACTGGGCGTTGGACGGAGCCAGCCGTCTGAGACAACTCATAACGGAAACAATACTGGACGTAAGAGTCCGAAACAATTAGAATTCGATAAGCTGAAGAGTTTTAATTGTGATTTTCCGGAAATACTAGCAACGCTTAAATTTCTAAGAAATATTACATCATCGCACTACGGTACAGAGAACGGTTTCACATGTGCTTCTACGTTTTTCCATCACGTTGCTACGTCTAAAACGGAAACAGTGGTTCTAATGAGTTAAGATGATTGTGTCGCACTGGAAGTCAATTTAACTGCTGCCCTATTTACTGTTTATGACTGTTAACCATTTAACTAGTTATACATTTTCTTGCAGCCGATACTTCAGTCATTTGATAACTTACATAATACAAGGAGTGGTCTTGCTGGGCAACTTGGATGGGCATTAAGTTATAAATATTTGAGAATGCTTGTGCTCACTTATGGAACGATGAAACGTGCAAGTTCCACACCTTTGTTTAAGTGAGAAAAATTTGAAGTAAAATGAGGTATCACGCTGATATATAGAATAGAAGATTCACATATTCGCTACGCGTAAACCTACGTCGACGCTTTAATCCGTGTGTTATCGTTAGAATCGGGAATCGTTAAAAGTATCCTTTTCACTGGTCCCGCAGAAGCTATTCGTCAAGAAGTCGTAGAGCGCGCAAGTTAACTGAAATTAGACGAGAAAATGTCGCAAAATAGGAAGATTACTATTTTTTTTTTAAATATTACTATTATTAGAAAAAGGAAAATTGTTATTAATTCACTTATTAATGATCTAGCAACCTATAAACATAGTGGAGCACAGCAACACGGACAGATGCACACCTAACTGTTGTTTCTGCATACTGTTGCTTATTGATCCTTTGTCCTCATTCGTGCAGTTGAAACGCAGAGGGGCTAATATATTATTATATATATATATATATATATATATTATATATATTAATCCACAATCTTCCATCTCAGACGACTGTAGTGGATGGAAATCATAAATATCTTCATCACACTTGAACTTTGTTTATTCCATAAGGCATCACATATTTAAGAATGAACTTCAAAAACAATCGTTGTCCAAAGAAACTCCCTAAACACAATAAATTTTTAAAGATGAGATTCAAAGATAGATAGTAGAATACTCTGGGCAAACGGGTATGGGGTAAGCTAACCCGGACGGCGTTGATTCATACGAAAGCATAGCATACGAAAGAACTTAGGGCGCATAATAGTTCTCGACGGATCCAGCTGCTACACATTTCCCGAATGCACTGTTAAGTGAATAAAGAGGACATCTTTTTTACCCATTGGAGTTTATAATTAGCTAGAAGTTTTCATTCTACCAACGTGTATCTTGACCAATAACATGACGCGTAATGCTAATAGCGGAGCTGGGTCTCATTCGAATCTTCTTTAACCTGCTGCCTTAATGAATCATGTAAACCATTTGTGCGCCGATGACAAACATCGCATTTATGTTTCATGACTTAGGAATAGGAAGCGCGAGGTGCCATTTTTGGCCATGTTCGAAGAGTTTGGAACAATCTTTGTAAAAAAAAAAAGTTGAAGGTATATAGAAAAATATAGACATAGCTTTCTTTAACTAGACAAAGGCGAATTCACATATTGTTGGCGGGTTTCGATGCTACCACTTTTCTACTGTTTTACATCAGTCAAAAAGTTGTGTGTTCTTTGTGCATTGCCGGATCCTTCCATGATAAAGTACGTAACATATTTACCAGTGAAACTTAGCGACAGCTGGTGGTCTCGGTTCAAATCCGAGCATAGTTTTGTGCGTATTGGGACTCAATCGTGCGGAGGGAGTAATATCTAGCAGCTGAAGTATCACGTGCAATACATATTCAAGGCCAGATAACGTTCTTGTAATGCCCTGCATAAAAAATTAACACCTATGAAATCCTTTGTAATAGCCCCATATTCACTCAAATAAACAGCTTTCCCGCTCAACAAGCCGGGCAGCAAATGTGTCGCGGTATAAAATAGTGCTCAACGCCAGTTCCGGGCGTAAGGCTTAAAACGTGACTTGCAAATCAGCTACTTCTCGTATTTAGTGTGCTCTCTGCCACTAAATTGTTGGACGATTAAAATAACTGGTCTTTTTTTGTTTTTGATTTCCCCTTGATAGCTTGCGGTATTTTTGGCCTCGTAGCCCAAAATGGGCATGTATTATTAGGTTTAGAGGGATGCGCCCCTTTTCTTAATAAATTCAGATAAAATAACCAAATTAATTCCCAGTTAATGCTCACTCATGTTTCCTGAGCATATTGTCATCTAAGCGCTGTGTGTCAGTAACTCAGCGGAAGTTAAGCCAGAGTAACTTTTTAAGTTGAATCTAGGGTGGAGTGATTATTAAGCTATAATCGGAAAATAATGAAACGCTACCTAATATAGTTATATTTATAGCACGCATGATCCCTATTGTTTTTGCGAAACCACGTTCTCAGACATTGCACAGTGCAATGAGCGAATAACAGAGGCGTGTTAAGTGTCCATTCATTGAGAATTATGTATTGTTCTCTCATTCAAGATAGTGTATTTCGAAAGAATCTGTGGTAAAACTATTCATTGTATATTGGTCGTCGACGAAAGCAAATCAATATATACAACGAGCCACAGAGCGTCATTTTATTACAGGTAACGATGTTTTCAAATCTTCGCTCCTCGATTTTATACAAATAATCTGTTGTTCAAACTCTATGAGATCGACATAGGCTACGAGTAAACCTGCGGTGAGATTAAGCGTACAGAGGTTGAGGCAGGACTTGACTTGGACACGCCGCCGACGGTAGATCCTTGATTGCTATATGGGAGTAAGCAACACGAAGCCAGCAACTATTAATGTTTAGGCAAGTGCTGCCACAAAGTTCTAAGCTCTGCCGACGTATCTATAAAGTCTCTAAAAAAAAAAGTAAGTTAGTTAATTTCTATATACTATATTCTGTCATTTATTTGGCAATGCTGACCGAAGACCCGTTCGTATGTCATCAAAATATAAACAATATTTAATCCACTTGTAACCTTCAACCTAATTCGAAGACAGATTCACGAAACACTATCAATAGAATATATTTCGAGTTTGTAGTGGAAAAGACTATTCGTATGCCATACCGTATCACAGCTATGAAAGGAAGAGGCACGGTAATTTCTAACCTAGTCTCTTATCCGCACAAAGCCAACGGTCCCAAAAATGAATGTTTAATGGTGCATGCTTCACAGACGATAACGAACATGGTGACAGTAGTACAGTATAGTGCCTTTCCCTTCCATTTGCCCCTGGAGACGTCGACGAATTGCAAACATATTCCTTTCAATTATACGACAATTCATGAACAAGATGTCGGCCAAACAACTCGAACATTAATATAATTACTATTGTTTAACTGGCATTGGGGCACTTTTCAACAGATCACGCTACCTACCTTGGTGATGTCGAAGTATAGCTAATGGTGGGAACAGGATATACAGATCCAGGCCATCGTAATCGTACGGCCGTCCAGTGAGAGGAACACGTTGCACCAGTTGTGTGAGGTGACTGCGCTGCGCTTCGAAGGAACCGTTGCATCGGTGACATATACGAGCGTAAGACAAAATTGTAAAGCAGTTTTGCGTGCTTAACTAAAGGTTGTGGACACTTTTTTTTCGTCTCGAGCGTTCGGAATATGCGGACCTAGTTCTACCGCCAGCTGTAGAGTCAATGTATTCTCTACTTCACATCTGGCTTTGCGTCGGATGTTGTTAGCACGAAACCTAATTGGCAACTTCTTACGGCTTGGGAGTCTTGAAGAGATGTTGTCATTTGCTCTACTCAAGAGATCTGTTTATGTGTTTCCTGGATGATCTTTCCGTCCCACTTTATCGAAGAAGTAGGCTATATTGAAATAGCTACCGTAGCAAAAAATCATGTCTTGCTGTTTGTACCAACTACCTGATCGAATTGCTTAAAAAATCGTGCAAACATTTACTTAGACCAAATCGTTAGTTACATCGAAAAATCAAGTGCGAAGAAACTTGGACATGTACTGGAAAAAGAAGCAATTTCTAATTGTATTATCACTATTTCTATTAGGCTCTAGATATGCCGTAGTTAAGCAGAAAGCGAAGACAAATACATCTATCACTGTATAATCATACACGTAATAACTTACCGGGACGATTTTTCTTTACATTATATGTTAGATGATTTATTTTGATCGATACCTTCATAGCAGTAGCTTTGACTTTCACGTTGTCCATGAACCGCAGTGATTTCTGTTTGCCTGCAGTCAGTCATCTAAGGGAATTGATTATAAGTAACACGTGCACACTATTAGGCGAGTTGTCACAAGATGATAATAAGATAATTTCATTTCGGTTAGTTATTTTTGTCATTTGAATTTTGTGGAACTTTAATGACACTTTTTCACAGTCTATAAGCACTAACTAACAGTTGATCTGATCGGATCTCTGACGAGATCATTACGCTTGTTGAAAGCATGCCCCCTGACTCTGTGAATGCCTCTGTGTGCGTAACTCATTACGTAGAAACATAATGGCTTGTCCGGTACGATCGATTGGCGAACGGTAATGCTAATGTAGAAGAAAACTCATAAGCTAGAGGACGAGATGGCTATTTTTGCCTGTCTAGGGTGCCCTGTTAGCAGCAGGCGCTCAAACAATTCGATCTGTAGCGCAAAATTTTGCGTCTCCAAACATTTCATCTTGTGTTTAACAAGCCGTATATAACCCAGTAAAACAAGTTATTAATTACTGTTTCCTGCATAGAGCGCACGTAAACATTGTGTCGCTTATGAAGTTAATTTTGGCTAACTACAATAATTAGATGACCAAGTATAGGTCATTTCCTTCATTGAAATTGACGCCTGATTATGAATCGCCACCGTTAGAAAGCCGCAAGAAATGGCGTAACTGTGTTTTTCATTGTTTTGTGCATAAACAGAAACGTTGGATTTACTATATATATCGTTATTATACCTTGTTACAGATCTGGGAAAGGAAACTCCAGCGGCTCGTAACTTACGTGTCAAACATTTTAGTAAATTAGAATATAGAATCGAACATCCATCAGAGCCCGGATGGAAAAGTGGTGAGCTTTATCTGATTATATAAGTACATGATAATTATGCTAAAGCTTTGTAAGGACGGGCGTAATTAGAGCCCTAGTAGGTAGGAAATGTTTCAGTTTTTGTGTGTGGCTATAGGCGGCTTCTCCCACCAGTAAGAAATGCCCAAGATCGAACCTACATTACTGCACTTTCAAAAGGTGAAGTAAGCGTGTATCTCTAAGCAGTCGAGGTAGTAGTAGTAGTAGTTTGGTCCATCGTGGAACAGAGTTCGTACGTCCTGGATCTCACGCAGCAGAGGGAGCTTCGAATCAAAGCCTGAAATTGTATTCCTCTTTCTTTGATTAAGCATTCACAACGAACATGGAAAACAAAAACAATATGGTAAAAAAGGAAGAAGGAAAAAAGTCAGTGTTACAACGGGTTAACAAAGACTTCCCTACGTTGTGTCCATTTTTAGCCTTGAACCTTCCTATTTTTTAGGTTCCTATGCAATGTGTTCGATTATAAAACCGTCCCCATTGTGACGAACTGATAATTCGTTTGTCTACGAAACGTTTGGTTTTTGGCAGACTCTCGGATGCCTGGAGTGTGTTACAGTTTCCTTCTCGGAAGCTCTTGGGCATTTAGCTTAGTGAAATAGCCTGGAAGCCTTGGAAACCGGACGAAAACACGCGATTCGCCTTATGGAGGAGAAAAGGACCAACCGTCTGGAGCAATGTTTAATTGAAACAGTAGAATCGGATTTGAAAACTCTTCTATTATGACCGTTACAGAGACGATTCCTAACTCTCGAAAATAAAAAAAATATAAATAATTTTCGTCGTCTTTTACACACCATTACATTTCCTTCCGTATAGTATTTATAATAACAATTATAGTTATCGGCTTGTTTCCTGCATTGGCGTGACTGCCGCTATAACATTAATTAGTCTGGTTCGAATTTCAGATCGGTCGAATTATAGTTAAATTTTATTCGAATGCATCTTGCGGCCGCATTTTATGCGATAGTCATCGATGCGCGCTAGTGAATCGAGTGATACAGCTGATCAAACGTGAAATCACACGTAAATGATGCCCTTCCATCTCCCCGGCATCGAAGCAGCGTGACGGGTTTGCCACAGCTCCACGATTTGTAAATTGTTCTCTTCTTGAAATAGCCCCGGCTAACGTGAATGTTCTAGACTAACTAAACAGTGGATCTTCAACATTAACTCGATCGTCGGCTTCGTGTCTAATACATCTTCATATAGTTTTTCAGTTCATTCATCCATTCTCTACTTGATAGTCTATCGTACGTTGCACGGCTAAATTGAATCGACTGTTTATTAAAGGAGATTAGCAGACGATATTGTTCAGTATTCGATCTGTCTATATGAACGTATCTATGTCACTTTATAAAGAAAAGGAAACCTGCCAACGTGTGGCGTTTTGTGTCTCGCATCACAGACAACTGCAATCCGCAAGTTCCTCCAAGCAGTCTTCAACTGAATCGTTATGGTGTTTTTTGTTGTCAGAACGAAAGATTGTCTGCTTGCTTACGATGGCTACGGCGACGACAATCGATTAATACGAAGGAAAAAAATAGCACTTGATTCGGTGGGAACCGGGTCTGCGAGGTAAAAGGGTCAACGATACACGGTGCAAACGTATCATTGCTAGCTTTCCAGGCTGCAGAGAGCCGGCGTCCTGGGGTAAGGGGTTTTGGCCTGTGGAAACCAGATCGCCCGTAAATCCCGATTAATCGAATTAATTTACCAAGGCAGAAGCTAATAGAGATGAAATAGCTGACGAATTAATGGGTACTGGTGCAAAATAAAGAAGGAATCGCAAAGAAAAAAAACGCTGCTAAAGTATAAACCTTCAAACCTTATCTGCAATTGTCTGCTTAAACGAAACGAACACACGGTCACGCGTACTGCTATGCTGACAAACAATAGGACGGCGACTTCGAGAGAAGTGGATCATTGAAATCGTTAATTGTTTCACTTGTTCATGCAACTGATTCCTGAACAATGTGATCTGAATCGTTTTAGGCCTTAGGTGATCTGATCCGAACAGGTGGCTACCTGGTACAACGAATTTTAGTTTTAAAAAGGAAGTACCGTAAAAACACACCGCGTATCTTCCTAAACAGAGACTAAAAGGCAGATTAACCTATGTAAAAGTAACAGGGGACACAGTTTACCTTCACCAAGATCTCTAAAGCGTCAGTAATGGCGTATGTTACACTGTGATTCTTACCAGTATTATATCACAAGCATCATATACATAAGTTTCCCTAAAAAAGGTGAGCATATTTTACATCTTGTAGGCGCTAGCATCGAACGAGTAGCGTTATCTTAGCAGCTTTTTTTTAAGAATGTACTTTCTTTTCATTGGCCTGTTTAGTTGTATGAGAAATCTTCGTTGGAAACAAAATTCGTACGAGAGTTTGGTTAAAAAGGAATGATAACACGATGCTGGTAAGTTAAAGGGAACAAGGAAACTTATAACTTTATATTAATTCGTTGTTTTACGTACCGTTCCATATCTGCGCCGTGTCTCGCATTCGGACTTTCCAGTTGTCACACTTTTCCTTTACCAGATCATATCTGACATTTGCCTTCACTTGAAACGCAACAAACTGCACAAATTGAAAAACGATAACGCCGATTGCACTCGTGCGAGGCTGTGGCAGACGAAATATAACCTATCAGATAGCGGTCGCGTTCGTGGAGAAGCCCCGGCCAGTTTTATTTGTTCGTGAACGACGTGTTGCCAGCTTCAAAAACCGCATCGTTCCCACGAATTGGTCCGATCGTTCGTAGACACGAAGGCGAGTAGCCAACGCGCCGAAATCAGTACTGACATATATATTCCTATAACGAATATATGTGGGAGCAGATCGAGTTGTTGTCTTCTGCCGTTCCGATTAGTGCGAACGAAGCATTACTATTACTCGTAAGCAGGGCTTCAGTACAGCGTTTCAGATTCTTGTCTCACTTCATTCCACCCACTAGCGCGATGAGGTACGGATAATAGGTGCTGTGTTTTCGTATAATAGTCAAGTGCAATATCCATAACGTAATAATATCTGAACAATGCCGTGAGTGTGAAGACCAAAAATAGCATGCGACCAAAGTCACGCATTGCGTAGTGTCTATGTACTTCGTGACATAGGAGGCCGTGAAAATCACTGCAAGGATGAAGGAGACTATCGTAGGAAAAAAATACTCGCATAAATTATATATACATGCATAATATATGTTCGGTTCATAAGTAACGGTGAAAAACATAGATTATGGAGCAGGTGTTAATAAGTTTCACGTTCGATACTGGCTCAGATTGAGCATACGTCCAAATAGTTGATACATTCTAGTACGAGATAGAGTGTGTCAACGGCTTGTCTCGAAGATCAAAGCCCTATAGAAGACATCTAGGCTAATTTTGTAATGGGCAGATATAAATCGCGGGGGCTGGATATTGGAGATTTGAACTCGAGTTCATGAGCAAATACTAAGTCCTGTGAATTTTCGCGTAATAGCTAATTTCGTTATGATATAGTTAATAAAGTTTATGGAATAGATTTCTCCTTTGTGAGAAACTGATTCGGTGATCAGTGTTTCTTTTACCGATCGTAGCTTTCGTCTTATAATTGTTTTACTTAAGTACAATTGTCGCGTAAACTCAGCGTAAGTAATAGGAAGTCTTGTTTATGGAAAAGTTGGTTGAAGAAGAGCACAGTGAGCCTCGTAAGTATTCGGATCGTGAAAGCAGAGCGTTCATAATTCTTTAAGAAAAACAGTGAAGGCACTTTCGAATATGCCAATTTTATTGCGTTTCTATTCTGTTTGCATAGTGATTCTAACAAATGCCCCCAATGGAACAGATGCCGTTCTTGGTTGAAAAAAGGTGCCATAGAATGATGTTAAGACTCAGTCGACGTGGGAGACAAGTGCCCTGTCCGCTCATATTCCGACGCCGTCGCACGGAACATTCATGTAGAACAATGAAAAACTGAATACATTGGCGCATTCAGCGACAACATATTCGTGAGCCTGAGAAAAACGTATTATCTTTTCGGTCCCTTGCCCAGGAGAACATAAAATTATAGGGCTGTAATCGCAGCGCCAAAGGCTACCAGCACAAGTCTGATGGTTTTTTTCAATATATGACGATTTTTGTTCAGCAAAGGCATCTTGATTTTTTTTATGACCGCAAGAAATAAAAGAAAGGGAACGGGCCCGCCAACTCTCGGGAACAACTTTCCATATATCGCGTTAATAGGAACGCACAGCAAATGACGAACGTCTTCCTTGCGTATTTATTGACAGTGAAGCCTTTCTCGTCATATGCGTGCTAGTTAACTGCAAGTTACTGATGAACGATGGTAACGTAGTGGCTTTCACGTTGCTAACACAGCTGCCAGAGCATCCCGGAAAAATCAGGAGGTTTAGCCACGGTCGGCGCATCGCCAGCTGTGAAAGATAATAACGCCCTAATCTTTTATAAATATAACGACTTAGTTTAAAGCTACGAGAGCCACTGTCAGCTATTAATAGGAGTGGCACAGATCGGCGCAAACTTCCCTGCCCGTCCGCAGACTCTGCCAAGCGGAAAGTAGTCGTGGGTCAACGCGCAGAACGTGGCCTGATGAACAGTTTATATATATATATATATATATATATATCATGCGGTGGACTAACTAAGTCGCAAATGAGATTGAGTATCTGGCCGACATCTCGCTGAATCGTATGCGATTTAATATATAATATATATATATATATATATATATATATATATATATATATATACATGGTGCGGCAAGGCTCTGGACCGTTTGAGGGTAGCTTCAGCTAGTTTAGACTTGCTGTACTAGAATCAGCTTTTTATTGCAATAAGTTGCATGTCTTCTGTTGCTAGAAGAAATGAAACCTGTCAAGTGACTGTCTTCAACTTATCACGACGTTTATATATTGCCATAAAAGTAACTGCAGTATAATGTTTCTTACTTAACTTTTCCTAAGTTATATTCCTATGCATATGTCTTCTTAACAATAAAACGTTGTCCTAGATAGGAAAGTCCGCACCACTGATTAAAAATAATTGAATTTACACTACAAGTAATCTTTTTCCAGGTGGTTTGCATGTAAATAAACAGTTTTAGTTGGAAGAACAGCTGAATACTTACTAGTCCATTTGTACAGTAACCATATAAAGACGTATGACGCTTGTCTAAAAATCGCAGCGGAAATGGGACGCACTATACGTTTGGAAAGACGGACATTTGGAGACACGATTAATGGAAAAGATAGCCGAAACTTTTTAACAGTTCTAGTGAGTGAAACGGTGTTGTTAGAAAAACAAAAAAAGTCCTAACGGATGGACGCTCATTTAATAACCTCATCAATTAATATATATGGAGACCGTTACAGTCATTTCTCATGCAACGTCGTTGATAATCCAACATAAACTGAGCCCCCAAATGCGGGCTTTGTCGCCTGCTAATCTAAAAGAACGTCTAGCGAAAACTGAGTTAGGTCCCTCTACCCAGACGATATCACAGTAATGGTCCCGAAGGGGGTCGAATCCCAAGAGGAACACTCCATTTAAAAGAAGCGACATCAACTAAACGGGCGCCGTTAGGGGGTGATATTCGTTAGCGAGAATGTATCCACTGCTACTCCTTGAATAGAATTACGAAAATACAGCTTACCATAAACGTCTACAATTTATTGAAATATCATGATGATGGTACATGTGGGATAAGATTCGCCCCACCGATGTGCCTGTGCTCTATACAGGAAAAGGCAACAATCCCTTGACAGTTTAAAGAAGTTGAGCGTTTTCATTTAATATCTCTATAAGTATTGGAAACAAAATGTAGTAAAAATATGAGTAAAATTATAATCCGTTGAAAGACTGTAATCTCACTCCGTATAACCCTATCATCTAATCATGAACAGGAGCAGAGACGATAATGGGAGATACAAGCGGCGAAAGGTAGCCATTCTATACTGGGCCTGAAGAATGTGATAGATGTATGAATTAGCGTACGTATCAAACAGTACGTTTACATAAATAGTATCAAAGTAATTATTACGTCTCTATATCGATTTCGTGTATAAATTTGCTCGTCAAGGGACCAGAGTCAGCTTCATCGAGTGCTCATGTGAGACGATATTTACATTGTGCTAGCCCTGGTCCTCTGTACGAGCTAGTGCCATGGCTGCCCTACATCGGCTTGCGGGACACTGAATCTTCCAAAGGACTCCTGCTATAACCGAAACTGTTACATTAAATTCTGTCTATCTTCGTATAAAGGTCACCAGTTGGTCACTTTTGATATGATGCTTACTAAACAAGGGTCGGGAATAATACGAATTCGAAGGGCGGTAGTCTCTCTCTGTAAAAAGTGCCTAGAGATTAATTAGAAACTTGCAACGCGTAGTAAAAGTTGCATTGCGTTTGCCTCCATATAGTAACCTGCTTTTTTTACACGAGAAGCTAATGTTTGAGAAATCGTTATTTTCAATTATTCAGTCAAAAAATTGATCGTTAAAAAATTACTTCGAAACAAAATATTTATTAAACGAAGTTCAGCAAGTTTTTAAGTTGAACAAAAAAGAAATGGATAGCAGAAGTAATCTACGAAAGATTTATATTTGTGTGCGTCATGTCAATAACTGATGCCACTGGTGAACGCAATTTGTCTCCCAATACGACGAAAAGGATATATCGCCGATCGAGCCAGTTTCTGCAACTTGAATGGACAATGGCCTTTGGAAATATCGATTTGACCCAGATCGCCGATAACACAAGCTCGTTTTTTGCCTAAGTGCTATACGGTTCTATGCCAGTAAAGATTTTACTGCTCAATCGCTCTCAGAGTCTCTATAGAGGTGCAATTTCGGTCACAGATCCGGGCAAGATCATATTCTCGCGTATAAATACAGGCATACTGGAACAACGACCTCTGGTCGAATCTGATTTCATAAAATAATAAATATCAACTTAATAATAATCATTATTATAGTTAGATAATTTACTGGTCAGTGAACTTTGTAGACAGAAGATTCACGATCCAGCCTACCATGCAGTCATAGAGGAAATACAGAGCCAGGTCTCGAAGCGAGCATTAAGAAGAGATTTCCTCAAACCTTTAATTACCGAAAAAATTAAATTATTAAGTTAACCAGTTCAAGTTCGATATTGAGAACTAATCTGGCAGGCCGGTCCTTAGTCATATTTGTTAGATAGTAAACAAGTCTAAAGTCTAAACAGGTCTAAAGTGCAGGTCTAAGAAGTATGCCTGGCGTAATCAATTTGACAGAGATCAATAGCACCTAAATACTTTTCGATACGGAAATGTATCTATTAAACTGTGTCAATGCGCTACATAAACAAACAAAAAGAAACGCTGTTATTAGACATCTCTAGGCACCCAGCGATACCCAGGCATCCTGCAATTAATAGACATCACCGCCGATTGTAAAGCACGTATCAACTCTGGGTGACCACATTATATAGTGACCCAGTATTTCTAGATATAAATCGATATAAGCAGGTGGGATTTTGAGTAAAAAGGTCGAGTCGATTATAGATGTGACGCGTTCTATTAACGTCATCACCTACAGATGGATTTGACGAATACGGCATGAGCGTCATGGCATGACTTTTCTTCCTCGCCTTAAAGGTGCTTTGACGTCAGCCAGCTTGCGCGTATGCGTTAGCCATTTTTGTACTTTATTTGCTTTGGCGCCGTTATTATCGGAGCTTGCATCGACGTTAGCATCATGGGTGTCACGGACTTCGTTAATTTTTAGAAATCATTTAGTAGGTCGATTGACGGCTCTTGGATTCGCGGCAATGGTTCCGGCCAATGAAAGGTGCTCATTTGCAGAGCAAGCATCGTAGCAACCACGGAGTCTATCTTATTGTTTTTTTTCTTGTGTGTCATCTTTTCTAGACTCCCGTTCTATGTGTTTGTTTTTTGAAGCTACTAGTCAAGTCAATGGCTACTTTAATCGGATAGTGAAATACAATGGAAATGGAAGCTGCATAACTATAGTAGTCGTATACGAGGAATTAAAATAGCAAGTTAGCTGGTCATTTGTTTACTAGTTAGTTGATCACTTACATTTCACAGGAAAAAAACGATTTCACTATTGCCAGATAAGATCAAGGCAGATAAGGCAAAGCTCCTACGGCGGCTGGTTATTGTGAACTGAGACTTTTTTTTTTTGAAATAATGACGACGGTACCCGCTAATAAATTCATTCGCATGCCGGACGTAAGTTTACAGTAAGGGATTACGTGGACGTTTGTTATTTGTATTATAGCAGTAACGACTGACTAGGATCCGCAAGAAAAGTTCTCGACGATATAATCCGCAGCGGCTGATAACGGTCACATCAGATAACTAATTTCAAACGAGCTGATAAGACTTGCTCTAGGGATATTTGTAACGCAATTGGATTCATTAGATGTAATATCATTAATGGATGAAAATAGTAACTTTGCTAACTAACAAAAACCGCAACAAATTATCATTACACAGTTTGCAAGAAAAACACTAAACCTACGATTAGGAATTACGACTGAATTGTTTGATGCCTAGACAAGCCGGTACGCACGACTTAAAATAACAATTATTTTTGCTACGCTGACAACAATAAATTCATTAATACGGCAGTGAAAGTAATCAGTCGGATTACGACCATTGACTCGTCATTTCTGCAAAATCCCTGTGATTATGATAGATGCCGCCATTACTGATAAAATCAATAGCGCTTCTATAATCAACGCATAAAGGGCAGCTGGTCGGGAACTCGACTGCCGACCCCCTAAACGTCAACTAGATTAGAGCTAACGAATTTCTCAGAAGTACGATAAGAGAATTACCACGAATCTCTGTGTGGTAACAGCAGCAACTCAAAAAGGCATGAAAAACTTAGCCAAAATATTCGACATGCATTGTTTTCCTTGAACGATACTGTGGTGCACGTTTGCACGCCATCATTTTTCGGCCACCGTACGGTACCACTAATAAATTTATCTGATGACCTCTAACTTCGTAGCTTTTTTCACTTCAATCACAACGAAGCATCATCGCTCAGTCGACTAACAAGTAACTCTAACTTTCATGCGCAAACTTCTAATGGTACCACTGAATGAACGCGGATTCATTCTATGAAACGGCTTGCGTTAACTGGGTGTGTCCGTTACTACTCGCCTATTATTGTTCTCTATTTCATTATACTTCGAATAATTTTCAAGTGTACTGCAATATGAGCTAGACATACGGGCGAGAGAAACTTTTTTTCCTAACTCCGAACTGGGAAGATCGAAACGACGGAAATCTGAACGACGATGATTGAACCCACTCGATATACGGGGATCTCTTCCAGTCTCTGCTGCTTCACTTTTTTTGCGATAAATGATTCTCACACGGTCCGAAAAACGGTCGCTCGTCCAACTCGATTCGTCGCTAAGGTAACCAGGTTTATTTAACGTGCGTGAGGACCCCAGCGCTCAACGACGAACTGGTCATCTATTGGACATCGGGGACCATTTGCGACAATATTACCAACAACATCTAACGCCCGAGGAAAACAGATAAACAACATTATCCCAGTCGCTAAGGGTCGCTCACTGGGAGTCTATTAGAATGTCTGGATGACAAGAAATAGCCAATTGCGCGCTTGAATGTCTTACGACTTAACGAGCACTGATTGAACTGGTGCGCATGTAACTTCTGCTGGACCATATGAGACAAAGCTATTATATCGCAATTTCAAGTGACTGTTTCAAAACAAGGCAGATAGGCCTCGTTGATTTACTGTCTTGCATGATTAATTGCCTCCGTGACGCAATCTAACGAGCAACTACCGCGAACTGATGATGGACAATTTCGACGAATGTCATAAAAGGCCCATCGTGTACGTGGCCTTACACGCAGTCTCTCATCAGCACGCTATGCACGCGTCGAGCCGCGGCATGAACACCAGCTGTCCAAATCTATAGTGAAAAATATATCATACTATCTCATTTTGTCGAGCGTCCCCATTTGCCATTGTCACCGCTGAACGTATTGCATACATTCTTGATCGTTTGCTTTTAAGAGGCACGAGCGCACACAGGGCAGGACCTACTCTATTGTACGGGGTACGACACTCAGCCCCGGTAGTCTCGCGGAGACCTATACCTGTTAACTCTCAATTTCTCTCTATCTTCACTACAGGCCAACTCGGATCCCGTTTTAATAGCAGTGCAGGTTGATAGGCCGATTTTTTCGCGATGGACGTTACAAGCTACGATAGCTATCGTTACGGAATAACAGCGTAAAGGAAAGGCTCGCATGCACTCGAGATGGCTGCGATACAGTTAAGTCAATGGGAAACAAACATGTCGTATTTGCATAAATGTCACGGCGCCGAATACCGCCATAAGGCGCGTTTTGCGACGGAAGCACAAAGGGTCTTTCCTGTCCTGTCATTGAGCACTTGTCCGATTCATGCTGTTGGCGTTATATAGCAGATACAATAAATTGGTAGTACCAATTGCGTTACTCGTCAAAATAGATTGATAAATCAATAACTAACCGTTAGCTAATAAGGAACATGCATATATCAGGCATAATGAAGTGTTGGAAATTTACACCGTAGCCTCTGCTAATCGGCGTTTCTGCAGAACATGCAACATGTTACATTTTTTAGTAAATGTGCCTAGCGTGCGGCTCATAGTCGTACCTGAAGGCAAAGCTAGAGATCTGGATGAAGTCTGAAACATTCTGAGCCGTCGATACCGATCCAGCTTTCTTTGTTTCGCTTGTTTGAAGATAACTGTGAAACAGTCTTCTAGTACCAGCTTTCATACAACCACCACAGTCTTCACCAACCGAATTGGCTGGTAAAAATTAAAAAATACTTAGAATTCAATGCGTTTTGGAATACGCAAACAGGATGGTTTTTGTGATTCGTAATCAGTGGATTCATCCAGATTGTAGATACGTACACACAAACGTATATTCGACGAATGTTTCTGTTTGAACGACTAAGGAATTGATAAAGTACTAATTTAAAAAATGGTGATTGGTCTTGAGGTTTCAGCGCTGCTAGACCATAAGAGGACTGTAAGAATGACGTCTGCTTACCTGTCCTGAATATGGGCGAATTTCTTTATTCAATCACATCTGTCGTGTAGCGTGTATGTTGCTAGTAGCAATTGGACCAACGACCCTTACGGTATGGGCAAATTACGAAAATGCGTAAGTTTTTATTAAAACGGGTAAATTTAGCAATGTAACAATGAGGATTTGCCAGTAAAGTGCCTCGATTTTAATAATATAAAAAAAAAAAAAAAAAACAATGACTATTTCATTTGAAACTTCACGAAAATGTATATAATTATACTGAATACCTTTAAGGCTAATGCCTTTTCTGAAAAATGTATATATATTGTCCATAACGTTGCATAGCCAGAGCAAATGAAAATTTACTACAGATCGCCTGTGTGATGATGGTCGCGCTCATCGAACTGCTCGGCCTGGAAACAGGTTATACTCAAGGCCTTGATTAGCGAAATTACCAAGGCACGTATACCAACTAGCTTTAACCTGCGGGCGTCCTTACCAGAAGGTCCCTAATATGATTTATGCGTAGGAACTTGAGGGCGTCTTAATCGCCATTGCGCTTCAAAACGACACAGTGGACGATACTTATTTTTGCTCGATGTCCCACTGTTTAGGGCCATTTGAAATACCTCTACTGCCATCACATATTCGCTGTTGAACACTACAGCGTTATGAATCTCGTATAAATAGGGCGACCAGCCTTAAGGTTCTTGCACCCTTTCCTATTATGGAAACTGTCAGTATTTCGAATCGATCTCTTGTTCCCGCACAATTTAGAAAATCATGACATACTGAATACTGCTTCAACATTAGCTAGAAGGAAATTCATCCAGTTACTTCATGCCTCTATTTAAAATGTTCAGTGACAAAGAAAGATGCGTTAATTCAACAAACTACCATATAAATCAAATGCTTTCGATTGACCATAGTAATTACTAGGTTTCCAGCTGTAACCATGGTCGGACTTGCATTAGCGATGAAGTGTCCTCTTATGGGGTCACACCTCACTGAATTTTCTTTAATGAAGACTATCTAACTAACGATAGTTTATATGACAGCAGAAGCGCGTGGCATTCTAAAGCCAATCGGGCTCAAAGGGTTAGGAGTAGTGAATATTAGCTCAGGAAAGCATTTGTCGTAACTGATTAACGCCGGACCAAAGGTAAGCTTATCATCGTAAGCGATCACACGGAGGCGATGGTCCAATTGATAAAATGCGATAATGACAGATCTATGCGACGGCTTATACCGACATGGCAAGTAACTCAACCAGTATCAACGCATCTCTGCCTCGCTAACTGTCTGTCGGCAGTAGCTGGATAAAATGAAGTTGAACCATTCGATTACTGATATAATTTATCTAATTTACAGCGTCAGACGTCTGTTCTCAGATTTTAAACAGATGGCTCTGTCGAAAACAACGAAAAATGAATGCGATCGGACCAGGTATTTTTGGTGACGTTTTACATAATGAACATCAAGCCAACGCTAGCAAGCGATTCAAATGACCCGGGGAGCACAGCGAAATCTGAGCAAGACCACTGGAAATCACTTAACAATCTAAATAAAGATTATGTTAGCAAAACAATTTAAACAATTAGTTCCATAAAGGTGTCTTTATTCTTAACTATGAGTCAATGTTTAACGAGATACATCATAACAATAATACTAGGTAATATCACGCTTATTATCCCTGAATAGTATTTCGGTGAATTATTAACGATAGCCTATAAACATTTGGAGTTTTTTTTACATCGCGTCAGGGGGGTCGGCTCCTAAAACACAATAGATGTCTTCCCAGTTTTAGGTTTAAACCTTCTGTGGTAAACCTTCTGTGGTCTTTTAAAGCTTAATGACATCATCTATTGATAGTATTTACTTGCCTAAATCCGGACGTGGTTCTCCCGGAAAGATCAGCTAGACTACGATATATTCAAATGGAGAAAATACCACACGGCGAGCATTTGCTTCCGCATTTATTCGTTAAAGAAGTGATTATTCTGGTACATTTAACAGATTAGAACGGAAGTCCTGCCCACGATTCACTGAAGTAAGTTCAATTAGATGCCCATGCACCCTATGATCGGAATTTACGACACCTCTACTAATAATCAAATGAACACGGTTTATAGCCAGTTCTTGGAATCAGATCCGTTTTGTGTGTTTGCTCTGGTTCTGTTGTAAGAAAAACGTAAAATACAATGTCGAATTCAAATGTTTATATTTTAACTGCTAAAGTGCGAAATAAGGCACGTCTTATCTCAATTTCGCACTCAGACCACTCGGCACTGAGTAATCCTAGTTCAGTAAAAGTAGATACGAATCAGTACTGAATTAGCATGTGGCCTTCCGCGATTGCTACGCTTACCTCCATTATTGGTAGGGTGGCAAACGCCAATCGGCGCTGGCGATATTGTTTGTCGGCTGCAAGTCCTTCATGCGTTTCTGACAGAATGCCAAAACAACAGCACAGCCATAATGACCATATTTATCACGAGCTGCTAAATGGTTGGACGATCGTATAATTCATCCTTCAGCTCCACGAAACAACTAAGGGGCAACGGTTTTCGGATGAGGCAAAATAGCGCAAATCAGTTAAGCGTGTTACCATGTTAGGCTGCTTCCTTTCCTCAATTAAATGTTTGCCGTACTTTTGATGCTTGTAGTAATAGCAATGACCCATAAAAGCCCAGTGGCAGCGTTTTTCTACGATCAGCACCAAGATTTGACACCGCATTTGGAATTACCTCTCTGAATTTCAAATTATTTCGTCTAGGATTACGCCGCGTGTGTTTCCGAATGCGCTATATATATATACACATATACAATATATATATATATATAGATATATATCAACTCCGTACAATTTCAATTAGTATAACAGCTGTGATCGTAATAGTAACGGTGGCAAAGAAAAGTTAGTTTATTTTATTACCACTGTTATTATGTTTGTATAGCTATGTGAGATACAAACAAACGCACAGACGGACTGCTACCGATGAATTGTTTTTTGCGAGGACTATCGGGTTGTGGATGCCGTCTATCTGGTACCTTTTTGTTTCCGTTTTTTTTTTGCGTTCTAATTACCCGAATACGCGCCGTTAGTGTGAGGTCCCAACGTTGTATTACATTGGCTTTAGTAGCATGCGCCGTTGCTACGAAAGGCTTGTTCAAAGCGGTTTCTACAATGAACCAATTTCAGTGGAAACCTCCTTTTCGTTAGAAACTTTTCGTCGATGACTGCCACAAGCTCGCAACTCCGGCAAGCTCGATGCCTACCTAGTTCTACTAACATCAGCCGCAGTCTGTTCAGGAACTTCAACGCTAGAAGCTCCGCTCAGGAGTCACAGTACTGAAACCAAAGAACTACTACATATAGTTAGTAGTGCTATGAACCGCGAGACACAAGATGAGGAAGCCGAGATCGCCTTTCGGAATCAGTGAAATGATAGACCAACCACCAGCTTTTCCATCCATGCCAGTGCAATTTGTTTAGTTGTGCCAATTCATTTGTTAATGTGTTTTTCTTGCTGTTTTTCCTTTATCTCCGTTGACTTCAGCAGCTTCTGCCTGTAACGTTATCGGTAAACTTGACGGCGGCCGCAGGGGCTGCAGAGGGGGCAGTTGCAACCGCTTGTGTTCGCGGCTGCCGCTCCTGACTTCGTTGACGCTTAACGCAGCTTCATTCGGGTTGGATTTTTTTCCTGGGCTGACGCTGCGCTCGCCCCGTTGTTTTCTGACGTTTCTTCCGCCTTTCTGCTGACGCGCGAAGAGGTGCTCCGGCTGAGGCGGCAGGTTACGAGAGCTAGATAAGCACGCATCGGCCACGAGATATTGTGTAGACGTTAAGATGAAAGCGGGTGAAGTTCGCGTGGGGCTAATTGTAAATAAGAGCAGATTGTAAATAAGAGTATAAGTTTCCAGGGGAAGGCCAACAGAGGTATGTGCAGTGGGCAACCATTGAAGATAAAAGAAAGACAACAGTATGTAAACAATGGCACATAAACGAAAAATGGCTCTATCCCTATACCATCACAGCCGCAGAAGAATGTTACCTCAGTTGATGTCTATAGAAATGAAGTTGAGTGGTGGGTCGCCAGCAGCATTCACTTGCAATGGAAATTACTGCTGTTCTTGAGACAGTATAATAACAAAAGCGCAATCCGATGGTATTTTATTTGATCCTAAACAACAGATTTCGATTAACGAAGGATTAATATCTATTTCATATGAACTTCGATCAGAGACATAGATTACCGTGTTCGATTGGACCATACATGTAATTAGATGCTGAATTGTATGTCGGTGGGTTGAAGATGCGGTTGCTATTATGGAGCGCCAGTTACTCTATATATAAATATATATGTATAAAAGAACTGCTTGTTCTGTGTCAGAACCCAGTACATTAGTATCTTGTTTAGATCCTGCTACTTAGAATAAGTCAATGCATAAATGATTAGAAATAATTAAGCGGAGAATTTGTTGCTTTCAGGTCAAGTTTGAAAGCTACTAAGGCACTTCAATTTTTTTGCGGAGATTGAAATCCTGGTGCCGGGAGTCCTTACCATGGTGAAGACACATTTCAGCTCCGCGCATACATGTAGCAAGTGTAGTAATGTTCGTGCCAACGCAGCTCCGCTGCAAGGTGGGCTAGAATTAAGAACTCAAATATATTTTTTCAAAATAAACCAGCTATTCTGTCTCGGTTAGAGATCGGCCTTAAATCCTGCGGCTGTGAGCTCAACACCCATTCACCGAATTTCGCCACTGATTTTACTAACTATATTCAGTCCACAGTTTCCCATCTTAATTCCACGAATTTTTATTCCTGATTCAAACATTATATACACTAGACGCAGATTGAGTGAGCATCTGTGATAACAAAAAAAATGTATTTCGGCAACAATGCTTAACGATATAGCGATATTCGTGTGTCACTCTACGTAATCATGATGGCTCAGCCATATTTAACATGAACGAGCCATCACAGATGATTGAATGTGTAGAAAAATTTTGGACCCTACGATTTGGCCTAGACAAGACGTCACCATGGAAAGGTTGCAATCTTGAGTCATTCCATTAAAATGAAAATCGCAAAGTAACTTCAAGCAGTTTCAGTAGAAAACTTTTCCGAAGTGCACATCCACAAAATCCCAGTAGTAAAGTAGAGCAGGAGCTTCTTCCGGGAGATCCCATTGGTCCTCAAATCTATACGATATTCAGTATATTTCTATAGTAAAGAAGAAACAAGCCACAGTGATGCACATTGTGGACTATCTGGCTTTGAGGTCGAGTGGCTTCTGCAGTTTTAGCTGTACTAATGTCCAAGAAGATTGGAAAGTGTTGGACACTCCAGGCAGTCAAGGGTCGGCCGATAAAAAGAATTTAGTATACCCCAGTGTGCTCTATGCATAGGATTATGGCAGTGAAGCTTCAGAGAGCGTGCGTCTGGGGACTGACATGATTACCAAAAACTCCCTATGGATTTATGCGGGAACGGTCTGATATGGCTTGTACTGTGCCTGAAATAGTGGTTACTTTGCCTTGAAGCACAAACCGGTTTAGTCGGCCATCAGTTATCGACATATTGAACAAAATGTTGTTTGTTACTAGTAGCAAAATCCGCACTCTTCAGCACGAAAAATTCAGTAAAACGGCCTCCACTACTGACCAGCAGGTTATGTAATACCCAGTATTTGTTAGAATACGCACTGCAGATCCGTTTCGTTATAGATTCAGGTGTGAATGGACAGGAATCGATCAGTAAACTCGCATCTGAATCCATTATGTATGTCACACCAACAGCGTTAATCGAGTCGCAGCTGCAATAGCATGGCATATTAGATCTAAATTGGCTAGATTTTTTTTAATGTTATCTTTTCGTCAATGTTCTTTTTAAGCCTGATCACATGTGTTTGTCATCTTCTATAATGTTAGCGATCTGTTTCAAGACGTTCGTTTTATAAATTCCGTTTACAGACACTGGCCTTTTTTCTAGGCCTGCACCGCGATAACATGAGATGTTAGCCGTTTGCAGTAGACGCTACAGCTGTCACCGTACTGCAAAAGTATGTTTTCTGGATGTACCCGCTTTCTGTTGTTCGGAGTGCTCTTGTGTGTAGGTACGGGGACTACCTCAGGCTCTCAGAAAAGATCTCTTGACATTTAGATCTAAGAAGGGATTTTCGCCATGTCTGAGTTACACTGCAGACCGTAGCGTACTGTGTTTTAGTCAAATCGTTACGTAGAGTTTGGTCTTCTTGAACAATTACAACAAATTCAATTTTTTAGATGATTCAAGTAATAAGCGTCTTTGGATTCCATGTAAACGACCGAGCGGTTTGTCCACAAATGTTACCACTTTAGCCTTTCGGTAACATCTGCGAAATAGAACCGGTTAAAAAAGTTCATTTTTCATTGTTCGGTAACGTGATGAAACACTAGGTACAATATTATATTGTTAGCAACTACGTTCGGTCTGCCCATGTACACACAAAATCCATCTGTTTTATGAATTTTACAAACCACGACCGCTGTCTGAAACTTGTTCTGTAATTGAATTTCATTTAAATCGTTAAACTAACTTGGTTTGTAAAAGTTCTTCGTACAGATGCGATATTTACTATCGTGCCTCACGTGGCGGCTGATCGTGGCGGAATTTAACTTATGTGAGCCAGCCGTATGTACAATGAAATCATTCAATTTATTTTCCTAAAGCTGATCTCATCGGAAATGAAGCAAGGACAAGGACAAGTACAGCTCTTGTTTTATAAGCTATAATTCAGACTCCGCTGAAAACGTGATCGGAGGTCGTTGTGATGCTATAAATCGAGATTCCAAAAAAAAAATCTATCTACTAGACGTCCCTGTTAGTTACAACAGCAGCTAAGGCAGTCGCTAGTTCTGCGTACAAATTATCGTTGATTCTCTCCTCCTATGAACCGTTATAGCAAATATACGATGGGCTAAGGGTCCATTAACGAAAAAATACGAAATGACACAATTTATTCTATCTACGACCAGTTAACGTTATCTGTCCTGGTCGATTTCTCGTATCTGCGGTGGAGTTTGTATTTAGTACAGCGTTACGGAAACACAAACAGCAGCAAACATTTATTGATCTAGGTTAATCGTTGTCCTCATGCTGAAATCCTATACTATATGGATAGCTTTAGAATACCATTAACGAGAACATTTTATGGTTGCGAACACCCCACGATCGATCCTGTGAACAGGCAAAGAGTAATTCTTGTTTGGTATTTTGGAAGTCAAGAAGCAAAAAGTGTCCTAATAACCTTGAGCAATGACAAACATCTCTTAGAAAAGTATGTGAAGCCCCATGCCTTAGCCGGGAGACAAATTTCGTGGCGATCTGGGATTGTGGCTGTATAGTATCTATTTCTCATCAAGTACACTTATTTAAAAAGCATACTATTAGTATAATAATGAATATTATATTTTTAGAAACAGTGTTGACAGGGGGCAAGCAGTTTGAGCTAAGTTGGTAATGAATTTCGAGCCATCCGAATTTTGCTAGTATGTATTACGTTATACAAGTTCATTATGTTACTATAGAAAGAAAATAAGGTGAAGACACATTCGGGGAGGTAAACACGTTAACTGAGAACAGAAACCTAGGACCCCTAGTAAGGTTTTGTAAAAGGTAGCACACAACGCTTCAATTACTCCTTTCTCTATATTTACTCGGATCAGAAAACTGAACAATGTCAGCTAAAGTAGTTTGGTCACTTTTCTATTGAGATAAAAGCTAGCAGCGATCTGTCACTGTTTGAACTATTGAAACCTCGACTCCATATATAGTTCCGTATTTGCTAGTGTGTAGTGCTGCAGGAATGTAGTTTAACAAGGAATTTGTTGCCGATGTAGAAAAAATGTTTAAATCAATGGTGATGTCAACCAGAAGTTGGCGCAGAAGACAAACTTGTCCGCTGTGTGACTGGAGAAGGCAAACGTCAACCCTGGCATCTAGTTGCCCATAAAAGAAACGCAGTACTCGTTCGGCGGCCGCTACACCCGGAACGCTATCAATAATGGAAACGCTAGAAAAAAAAAAAAGTTTTTTTTTCTTTGCTTAGTCTATATAGACTTCACTCAAGGTGTTTTCTGGCAACATAAGTGTATCATGATTTTAAGGTCAATGACTATAATCATTCAAATACGCTAGCAATATCACAATTTGAATAGAATTTTTTAACCATGGCGTTGGTTGACCGTGTGTTTCATTGCCCTAATTTTCTTCAAGGAATACTAGTTAGACGTTAACAAGGGTTACAATAGCAGATTTGACAAACAGGCTACACTAAATAAAAACAATGTTATTGCTATCATTAAAATTATTTATCGACTAGCAGATGCGCGAAAACTTGCGGCAGAGAAACAGTAGTGGGGTTAGGGATCGACCCAGGTTACGATAACATACATCTAAAATGTACAGCATGTCTAAGAAAAATATAATTCCAAGACGATCATTAATTAATTCATAATAGTTCGTATTACTAAGAATATCAATGCGGATAAAAATGTATTTAGATAAATAACGAAACAATTGGACAGTACGAGAATAGTTTACGAGTGTAGAAAATAGCTGATTGTCGCACCGATGCATGGAAATCACCCCGTTCGACTATCTAGCGAGACTAAGGAAAACAATATTGTAGAGTTGTTTGTACAAAAAATTCAGAACGTTCAGTTCTAGACATGCTGCTGAAGTGTGCTCTTGAATGAATACTAATTATGGCGCTTAAGATCTGCCTTGAGTCGATATCTATATACTCAACGCTTACTAATGTGTTTATGTAGGCTACAAAAAATGCTCTTATTCTTGAAACACATAAACTATGAAAAAATGAATGCTAAACAATCTAGTCCGTCAAATTTATAGTTTTCTATATCTTTAATCTCATTGAGATTGGGATGAGAACATCAATATGATGATCGACTGCTTCGAGTGATTATCCTATAAATTTCAAGTGCTTCTGTTGTGTCTGCGTTATGTAGCTGTTGTTCTACATTATTAACTTTAGTATATAGGAATAAACTTTTAGTAAAACCTAATATGGAGCGTCGGAGTGTAGCTACTCATTGAAAGAACTCTGATAATCTGTGGCTTCACCCGTTTTAGTATAATAAAAAAAAAAAAAAAAAAAAAAACAGAAACGCAGAAGTATCAATGTTATTATTTATTGCTCGTACATATCCGTACCTTTCTTCGGTTTAATTACAGTAATAATATGTGGTTTAACTTAACGTAGCTTCTATCTATGATGCCCTCAATATCTCTTTCGAAGAGAAGATTTTAAAGCATCAGTTAGAGTGAAAATATTCTTAGAGCTTCGTAGCTTACATGAGAATAAAAAATACAATCTACATCTATGAAATCAAGCAAATACAGAACGAAGCTGGAACCTGTTTCAAAGTTTACCTAGATAATTAATATGAAGAACTGTTAATGTCGTCGCATCACGTATGCATTACACTGCCTGTTCTGTTTTAAGAAGTTACGTTAACGTAATAAATATTATCGTTTGTGTACCGTAAAGGTGAACGGAAACGTGTTCGGATCTTGAAAAGGATACGTTGTAAAAAAGAAATCACACGGCGGAAAAATATTCGCGAGGACGGAGATGCTTGAAGCTCGATATCCGCAACAGCTTTAGCTTTACATCAGGCAGAAGACTTATTCGGGATGTTGTAACGGCTACCGATGTATAGGGCGGCAAAGGTTCTGCCCATAGACAGCTTACGGTTGGCTGGTTCGAAACTCGCAATAATAATTTTATATATATATATATTCATTTATTTTTTATTATATTTATGATAAAAATAGTTTGATGATAAAAAATTGAAAAGAAAAACTAAATAAAAATATATATATTTTATGAAAGCGCCAAAAAACGTTCCTCTAGGATAGATCACTATTTAGCCTCATCATCATTTCCAAATACTCCTAGATTAAACTACCCGGAGGTTTCAAGAAATCAGAGATTCTACTACACGAGCTATGCGGTAGAATCTGTATATAGATATATGTACACATACCTAGCATCGCTAGACCTATCCCCAGCAAGAAATGTTTGTGGTACTAAAGTAAGAACACTTCGCGTTAATTACTGTAGTTACAAAATCAATTTATTTAATTATTATTTATATAATTATCACGACATCCTTATTACAATACTCCTTTTCACTTGTTATCATAATTACTATATCTTAATATACTATATATTTAATACATGAATATGTCAAGTATTTGCTCGTATTGGGTTGGGCTTTTGTTTGTATGAAATTTTGACTTGAATAGCAACAGTAGTTTAATAATATTAATCACTAGAATGTCCTTATAGGGAGCACGCACGAACTCATCAAAAGACAGGTCTCAATGGCCTTGACTAATAACCAGGTGTACATACACAAATGATGTTTCAGAGTCTGCCGTGAGCCTGCCGTATGCTATTTCTTCTTGTACAGCTGCTACGCGGAATTCTCAGAGCCGGACTAAAATGTGGAAAGCGGTACAGCCATGTACACTCTTTACGTTTATTTTTTTCCAGAATTAACGCCAACACTTGTACGTTAGAAATAATCAAATGCAGGCACAGACCTTCGATTAGAACTAGGTGGCCTTTATTCTGGCCATATCAATATATCTTACTAAGATATAGGGTTAGGAATGTCAATTAGTCTGGATGCAAGCCTGTAGCTGGTAAACAGTTGGTTCAAACATTACCGGGGTAAGTTACATTTTCTGCATACATTTTTTCTATATAGCACGTCTCCTCGAAAACGGAATAAAAATGATTGAATGATGAAGAATTAAATTCAAAAGATATTTAACAATGAACAACGATATAAAAGATCGATAAGAGAAAAGTTGTAAAATCAAATCGGCTACGGCAAATGCAGAGAGACAATTAAAACTCTAAGGTAATATAGAGCCAGGAACATATTACATAATGTAAAGAAGCGACAGGCAAAGAAACTGCAGACATTCAACTCGATGCTTAAGATGGAAAAGGCAGAACCCACGTTTTGTGTACTAACTAATTTTGCAACAATAATATGCCTATTGATTAAACGGAAATGAGAGCTCCCGTACATGGGGCATTTGAGCTGGGTATTACGATTAGAAAAAGAACGTTCAGATACATAGATAACGAGCATGCTGATTAGTCTCCTAAAGGTTGGAGAAGATTATAGACCGTAAAGACGCACACTAACAGTAAATAAATAGCGTTCTTCTTCAAGAACATTTATAACCATAATAATAATCAATAACCTTATCTTAAGCGGTGTAGTAGCAATTTATAAATTGCTACTGGCCAAAGTTAACTGACGACACGGCCCACTCTCAAAGTTTGCCGGCAGCGAACTAACAACAATCCATGAAATGAAGGTACTTCGACAAAGTTCTCGGGAGATCGCTGAAACATAAACATGCGAATATGAACTCTTTATATAGAAAAATACTATTATAGATATACATTGAGGTAGCATATAGCGCATTCAGTCGAGACTGGCACATTCTCTCAAATGCTCATTTTCTTCCTTTTCAAGTTCACTAGGTTTACGATGATGCGCAAAAGTGCTTGGTCTAAATGGTTGGCTGAGAACCGTTTTTCAACAAAATACACACGCAATCATACGGTTCGTCGACGACCGGTAGTTCGAAGTGTAACAGGGTTAGGCTTCCGGTTGTGTCTGTTGTATCGTCATCAACTAGCACGTGTATGTCGTGAACGTTTGTGCGAGAAATCGTGTATTTTGGCAAAGACGGTGGCAGGCCTAAGAGACTCTTAGATAACATGCTATAAAGGTGTTCGCTATGCAATATATGGACATATAGCTCACCGACACGGGGGAACGGTCGTCTAAATCGGAATGATATCCGACCCTATCCCTACCCGAATAATAATAATGTCCGATTAAGGATTATTAGGTTGTTACTACGTAGATAATACAGTGAATGATATCCGACCCTATCCCTACCCTAATAATAATAATGTCCGATTAAGGATTATTAGGTTGTTACTACGTAGATAATACAGTGAATGATATCCGACCCTATCCCTACCCTAATAATAATAATGTCCGATTAAGGATTATTAGGTTGTTACTACGTAGATAATACAGTGAATGAAAACTGCCCGTTCATAGTTAAGTAGAAACACCTTCAGCCAATGAGATTCAACTCTGCTTAGCTCCCCAGGACATTGTATCGAAACATTAATGACATAAATTCCTATAAAGCGCCACTCACAAAAGTTAAACTGACCACCTCCGCTGCTACTGCCTTTGGCCACGCTGTTGTTTTCATCACGAGGTAAGAAAAATAATTGATTATCCACCCGCCGGACGCACATCACTAATTATTCGTAGAGCTCTGCTATGTGGTACCATAGTGCTTCGTGCCAATTCGTCTCACCGCGTTAACGGTTCGCGCAGAGACCTTACGTTAAATAGCTTAATCTCCCGCTCAGTCTTCACTTTTCACCGCTTTACCAACGACCGGGCCAATAAATCTCATATAAATTATGTATCATCGTAAGAGAATGAGCAACGGCGGTGAGGGTCTCGTTGCTGGTAATAATTCTCTACTGCTACCCCAACGTAAGGTTCTATGTGCCGCGACTATTAGTAACGTCATCGATGTTGTTACGTATAAGACCGCTACCGTACTTTCGGCCTAGCACAGTGGTGTTCACGCTACCGTAAGTGATTTCCTTCGTCCGTTTCTCTGGTCTCTTCTTAGGCTGAGCTTGACGCCGCCATCAATAACGACCCCCCTGAGCGACGCGTCTTCTCACTCTCCTACTGTCGCCTCCTCCGCCGCCACCGCCATCAATCTTTCTCCGCTCCTTGTCGTTACTGGAGCTGCTGCTGGTAGCATCAGCGCACCCTCCTGTTCTGAGCCCCCGGCCTGCTGGCCGCGTCCGACAAACCATCCGCAAATTCGCCGTCTGATGTCGACCAGGAACGGCGCCAATACGACCGTAATAGTGACAACACGAAGCAATATCTTCTTCGCGTAAGTATTAGATCAGCAGGAAGTGGCCACTATGATGAGCACCACGGGCTCAGTGAGCGTCCGGATGGGTGACTGGATAAGGTGCTGGAACGTCTTCGGCATCGGGCATCTAAGCTTTATTCACTTCCCCCTTCCTCTCGTTGTTATTCGCACCGCTAACAACAGCAGCAACATTAGCGGTAGTAGCAATCACTGGAGTGGGGTCCGACAACGATATACGAACCCCCCATGAAGCGCTGCGATGGTAGCGGTAGTAACGGCTCGCGTCGTTGGTTCGGTGTTTGAATAACTGAATGATCAGCAGCAGCATATGTTTCTGTGGCATTTCGCA
This sequence comes from Varroa destructor, assembly GCF_002443255.2. NCBI lineage: Eukaryota > Metazoa > Arthropoda > Arachnida > Mesostigmata > Varroidae > Varroa > Varroa destructor. The sequence goes on along the minus strand of NW_019211455.1, from coordinate 41,826,638 downwards.
GGCAGTCATTGACTAAAGCTCAGCTACCGAAGAAGCGAGCGACAGAGAGCTTTTCAGTAGTTGGTAGTAGGCCTTGTTTTATCTACACAGCCTCCCACGGGTGGCTAGAGACAGGTTGGTCATGATTGCCGCTGCCGTTAAGGCAGACAAACAAACGGATGTGCGTTTGCTTAGTATAGATAGGCGAACCGACGCACTCGTCTCGGGGATTGCTTCTTACGGATGACACTCGGCAACAGCAGCAACTGTTGTCCTAGTAATAGCCTCAACAATGTTTACAGTAACATGTCGCTAAGCATGGCAAGAGCAAGTGTTGCTGACTGGTTCGTTCTGCAATAAACAGCCCGCCCGAGCCAAAAGGAGCATCAGTAAGCCGCTGTCAACAAACGTAACTAAATAGGGAGCGCGAGGATTGACAGGAGCAAAGCCAAGCGACGGCATGTGGTAAAAAGCAACATCACCGATAACAACAGCAGAAGTACCAGCAGCAGTAACAAACTAAGCAGACTACATCTACATTGACATCAGTTACATGACTACAGTGCAACTCAACATGAGCATGATCAACCCGTCCGTCGTAGCGGCTCGTTAGCGTAATTGCTATAGGGCTTGCCTTGGCCTGATGCAGCGGATATGGATGGATAAAAATGGTTTAGGATACGCCTTTCAGTTTTTGACGAATGCCAACTTCTTCGGCCCTATTCGTACTGCAGTTATAACCGCTAACTCTTCTTGACGCTTATGAGAAAATGCTCGAGAGCTGGCAGAGGTTTAGTTTACGCTGATCGCCGTCGATGGCCCCGGTGTTTGTGACCAGTGTGGAACCAAATTTTGGCAGGTTTCGCCATGTTTAGATGCTGTTGAAAGACTGGCCAGGGAAAATTAAAGGGAATTGTCAGAGTCAGTAGCTATAAACTCGGTAGCCAATACCTCAATTAGTAAATGCAAAGAGGTAACGAAAGCCTAGCTTTCGTAGCAGCTTTTAACGTAGCGAGGTCTGGTCCGCCTTCGGAGGTATTGATAGCACGTCAATCGCTTATGATCATAATTGCGGTCATTTACTGTTCAGGAAACCACCATGATTCGTTTTAGTTGTATGTAAATACGGATATGATCAAATATTGTCGATGAAAAGAATTAAGGCTTTCATAAACTTTGCCAAGCCGACACAGACGCAAACAGCACGAACCTGCTAAATTCTTTTTCGGTAAACATCATGCCTAAATCCTGCGGTCAATGCTCTGTTATAAATGTACGATAAAAAAAAAAAAAAAAAAAAGAAAAAACTATCCGCATTCGCGTAGTCTCACAAGCAACACTGGTTAAAGCAGGGACAAGTAGTCGCAGAATTGTGACTGAACAATACCTATTTTGTTTCTATTCCTTCTTCGTAATATTATCGTGATCGATAGTAACACTCTGCACAGGTCCTTTGTCTCTGATCGCAGGGTCAAGCTTTGGATCATCAGCACGCTGACGACAAATCGGCATGCTAAACAGAAATGGAAGAAGATGGCTCGGCCTGTTTTAACGACTATGATTAATTATATGGAGATGCTGCTGGCTATACGTTGATTAGAAGATTGTTATGACGCCGACGACGTAGAGGACGAAACCTGATAAGACACTGAAGTACTGAACTTCGGCTGTAGAACTACTGACGTCTGCGTGGAGACGGGCAGATCTGCAGTGGTTGACACGCTAGAAAGTGTTGTACTGTCAGGCGTCTCCGTCTCTAAATCAGTGAGGTCCGATCGTGAAGAGATCTGCAATGGTCGGTTCATTAGTTGGATTGCTATTATGCTAACCAAAAAAAGTAACAGGAATTCGACCCTCTCGAGTTATATTTTTTATGTCAACCGGAACTACCGCTGGGTCAAAACAAGTTAATTGTATGTTAATCGTACCGATTATTGGGTTAAAGAAGTGTAACTCTCCTTACCAGCTGTACGGGCCTCAATAAGCTAAATTCTAATCGTTACCTACCAAATAATCTGCACATACACCACCGTTTTCTCCAGTCGTGAAAATTGTCTTCCTTTTCAATCGATTTAGATCTGTTAACGAGTTTCTTTACATTTCCTCTAATTTTTCTTTTAGATATTTCTTGAGTTCTAAGAATGGGAACAGCCATAAATGGATAAATCTGCCAAATTCAGGTGTTGGGCTTGTGTAGGAAGCGCATTTTCGTGCAAGAAAAGCACGATAAAGCGGCGACATGATCAATTTGGGTAACGAACCGATAATTTACTCTTCGCGAATTCAAAGAGAAAGAAGATTGGACAGTGCCGTCCGTCAATGTATTGTGCAATCTTCTTAACATTTTCTCAAACTATTGATTAGTAGCAGTTAAACTAGTTAGAATGAATGTACAGTAAACAACTCTCCGATACTACAAAATCATTCTTCGAAGACATCTAGAGTCTTGAAAGAAGCTCGGCTTTTGACTTGGATAGTGCAGCTTAGACTCTCCTTTAAAATCATACTCAAACGATTGTGGTTTTGTTCTCGTTTGATAGGCGTATGCCCATGTCTTTGCACCTGTAACGGTGCATTGGAATGAATCGGAATTTTCTCTGATTGCATTCAGGTTTGCCCGAAACAATTGCTGACAAGTCTGTATTCGAGTCCTTTAGCCGAGTAATTGCTCTGGACCTTCTTGAGATTAAGTAACTTTTCCCAATTAGTTAACCTGTATGTAATCCTTCCACAGACTCTTTAATGGTAATTCGATAACAGCGCGAACTATTTCGTTTTTCCACGTTCTAGCCCTTACTCGTTATGATAGATCCCCGGAACGAGGATGGTCTTTTAAGACCACCTCGTCAACTAGCCACATAGGCACCACTTGCATGCTTGGTACTGACTCATAGCCTGGGCCTGAAAAGTCTTTTGCAGCACTTGTGAAGACTTGGTTTTTTTCCACAATAGACAAAATCATTTTTGGCTTTTTGTATTCCGTTTTTGGAAAAAAAATAAAGCATGCCCAAAAATCGCTCATTTGAAAGCGCTTGAAAAATACAAATCGCACATTCTAATGCTGTGACATCTCGCTGTAAATAGCAGATAGTCAGCGAAGCGTGAAATCATATGCTGGTCATGAGTTGTCCATTAATCGACGAAGACCAGACATCTTGTTGTTACCTTTTTGACCCATAATTTTTTTTTTCGCCGCTTGTGACCCTCGGGGCGCATACAAATCCAAACCGCCCATTTGGTAATTGGTAAACATTTTTCATGAAGCCACAAAACAAACGCAACCACAAAGAATTTATATCAACATATATCTTAGGTTGAAGGCGATAGAAGTACAAGAGAATCAAGGTCTTAATCTACAAACACTATTTAGCAGACAAGAGCGGCGAAAATTGAATATCTACGACGAAACGAAGATCCACATACTTGAAACTTCATCTGTTTAGTGGTGCACTCTTCTAAACAAGAACCCTTCAAACGTAGCACTACCTTAATATTCTGAAACGGATCGTTAGTTTCTAACCTGTAGAGGAGATTCGGTCACCTGTTGAGATGGCGACTGATGCAAAGCAGGCGAGCTTCCTCGTATTCTCGTGCTGTCCGATGCCACGCAAGCCACCTTATCTGCCTTCTCACACAGCTTCTGCTTTTCGTTAAAGGCGGTTCCATTGGGGCAGATGAACGTCTGGGTCAAAATCCGTTTCGAGCAGTGATGGTAGATCTGCGCAGAATAGAAATAGTTGTGTCGAAAAGATCTGTATTCACGAAACCGGATATTCTCACCGACAATTATATGCAAAACTGAAGCCGTCTACATAGGAGCACAAGTTTCTGACAACGTTGAGACCCTACCGAAGCTAAATGTTTAAGTTGGCTTGTCAGCAGTAAACTGCATTCAATGTTTTGTTTGCTAATTTGAACTAGATCTATCGCCAAGGCACAAAATAGGGCATTTTCGTTGTTGTCCAGCCGGAATCGCAAAACCATTGCGTTATATAAGCCACCACAGGAAGATCTGTGCCTTCTTCTACGTCCAGTAACTTTCCATACCCTGCCGAAGTCCATCTTATGGATTATTGAAGCAGTTATTTTTATTACAGTAATTATTAAAGCTGTTAAGCAACATAACGCATTCACAGAACTTTAGTGAATTTCCCGAATGTATTCGGGTGACGAACGTCCGGGCCGTTCGTATCGTTATAAGGGACGATAGACTTTCCACTTTGCATTGCAGAAAAACCGGCACTATTATTTTTGAACGCTTCTTTCTGCTGGAAATATTTGCATATACGAAACTCTTTGCTGCATAATTGAAGTGAAGCATATCACTATCTTATTCATTAAACAGCCTAGATTTACGTATAACTTCAGCTTTTGCCGGGTACCGCTGTCCTAGTTTTTCCGAAGCTCAGGCGGCTTCAGTCGAGGGTGTCAAACAACGGTATTCACTCTGTTCCAAGAATCATGCGACTTGGTGAACTTCATATAGCTGTTTATGTGTGTGTGTGTGTACGTTTATATTAGCCATTTGTCTCAGTGCCCACAATGCAGAGGACCTACCTTCGAAATCATTTGTTGCGTCCGCTCTTTCTCTTACACTGTGTTTACCAACGGTTTGCCGCGATTACTGCACAGAACTGTATAGCATCCGCGTGTTCTACACGACGGGCTTCTCGTTCGTTCGCACTATCCGTTCAAATTCATCATCACTCTGCCAACAAATTTTCCGTATCGAACAACGTTCCACAACAGCCGACATCGACTGGTCGAGGCTGTTTGATCAATGATAGCCCTAGCCCAGCCAAACATTTGTATTATGACTCTAAGCAGTACCCGCAGCATTTCTGTATCCACGAAAATAATTGAACCAACCCCCTGAAAACAGCGACCCCAAGAAGTAGTCGTAATCGTACAGCAACGACGAGATGATATATCTCTTTCTTTTCTATTTTTCTCTCTCTCCTTTGATCTGTTTTTCTCTACGGATCCGTCCTCTATTTCTACATGTTCTTTTTCTACTTCTGCTGCTGTGGCTACTCTATCGTTTATTAGGACTATCCTTGACGGGCGGAGTCCGATAACCCAGCCGAGAATCCAGCACCGCTTTTACTCAAGCCTACTCAATAGTACAACGTCCAGTTTTGCCCCTGCTGAACTGTGGTGGCGGCGGCGGCATGTGTGGCGTTTCTAGTTACTATATCACATGCGTTTTCTGGTCGTGCTCGTCGCTTTATTGTTTTGGTTGAATTGTTCAATTTTTACAAATGCAGCACATCACGTTTTGTGCACTACGGAACATCGAGATCAAGCTGTAGGCATTTGCAAGAGCAATGGGCAATAGTCCGTTGGTTCTGCCGGCTTAGCGGGAGTTCCCCAAGGAAATGATCTTTCGGCTTGTACAGGATAGCCCTGGGGTAGCACACACAGACGAAGGCTGATACGGGGTAGCGGCTGCCCCCACTCTCCCCCCTTGCTGTCTCTATCTTCCTCAATTTCTATGTCTCACCTCAAAATTCGGATCTCTACAGAGTTACTAGAAATTGCGGTAGCCGTTAAAGCGATTGTTGAGCCAACCATTGAGAGGACGAGCGACCCCCCGTTATTACGACGAAGAAATGGCGCCATGGAGGGTTCGTGGATGAAGGAATCTACCTCTGCAACGAGTCCTGTTGACGAGGGCGCTTTCGTCGTATTGATTGTTCACAGCATTTTACTGTTGGGCTCAAGAAGCTGACTGGCACACCCGCCTTACTAGCTATATGTACGCATAGTAAACCTTTGCATACGCCTAACTGAATTACGATCATCCGTTGAATCTTCTACTCACGAAGCACTTGACATGAGTTCGTACTCGCGCGACAGCGAATGGAATTGAGATCCTCCACTACCAACTACCCTATAGTTAAACAATGTGTGCAATTGTTAGGCTGGCGATAAGCAAAATCCAAACAGAATCTCTTCATATCTTACTGTCTTAGGCTATTACCCTCCATAGAGCATTTCTGTGTCTACGGAAGAGCAATGACACTACAGAAGAATGCAATGATTTTATTTATACGTTTGTGTAATATTAGCCTTTTTCGTTATTTTCTGTTTATATAGGGAGATTACAGCGGTTCACCTGTACTTTTTTGTCTCTAGTGCATCGATGCTAATAGAGGTCGGCTTACTAGGCAGAAGAGACTTTCAATCTTATGCCGTTTTTTTTTGAAGGAGGTTAAGGACTAATGCATTATATCGGTACTCACGGTGATCAAGTGAGCTTGTGAGTTACAATCTGTAAGTCTGTACCAACTCAAACAAGTTTATAGCCGACTTCTGAACTCGAAACATTGGGCTCGACACGTTAGGGTGCTACTCCCCCCCCCCCCCACGCCACAATAAAGCTTGGCGGAGGTCTTAATTAGCGAAGCGTCTGTTCCAACGATTGGCCGTATTTGGCTACCTGGCTAGAAAATCTGTTTCTTCCCCAGGACTTGGAAATAAGGCGAGGATGCTTGATTCGTATGCTGTACCATTCTTGCACTGTTGAGGGGTAGCGCGTTAAAATTGAATTTACTCGTCCAAAACTAAGGTACCGTAATTTTACACTTATAACTTATACTGTTAGACGATTTTCTTCCTGAACGTTTGGCGTACATATACAAAATACATTACAATATACATCATAAATATGAGAAATAGAACTTATGCTTACAACAACTCATCTTAGAAAAACTAAGTGAACAAATAAACGTTGGCAACAATATTTCTGGGATATAAATAGCATTAATCAACAGGCATATCGATTAAACTTCTGATAAGATACAAAGCAGTTTACCTGACATTTATACATGCGATTCGCGTAGTACCCCGATCGGCGTGTCGAGCACGAAAAGTTGATGTGCTGCTGACTCTTGTGGGCTTGAGTGTGTGAAAGGGTGGGCAGCTCCGTAGTAACAAAAGATGAAGTCTTTTTTCTCGGTTTTTCCATGAAAAACATCGCCTCCGTGTAATGCGACGATGGCTTGTCATATATATGGTGGTAACTTTGGACCGAAGTCGATTGAGGTGAGTGATAATTGATGTGGTGATTCATCGGCATCATTGGTGTTTGAACTTGAATGGGATCCTGCGAGTGAATCGCAGAAGGCTGGACAGGGTCTGAATTTCCATGTGGAAAACTGTACATCTGATTCTCGTGATTCAACGAGCTGGAGGGCGCGACAGCGGAAGGATTAGTAGAGATTGACGGAAACGTGCTAGGGAATGACCTTCGGGCAACCTTGATTGTGTTTGACTTCGACAACTGAGGTGCTGGAACCGGGGGTAGAGTTGATGGAGGCGTGTGGTGAAAGCTGGTTGGGGAAGCATTTGGTGGCCATCCGATCGTTCGCTTTTGAGAAATATCAAAGGAGAATTGATTCTTGTCAGTTGGTGGCACCTGTTGATGGAACACGCTCTGAGTGGGCTCGTAGACCTGGTAATGGTTCATGGATTGAGCGGAGGAATGCTGTGAAGAAGGTGACTGCGGTGGGGGAATTTGCGCACGACTGAATTGTAACGGGTTAGGGGTAGTTACCGGAGGCATTATCTCTCTCGACATTTGGGGTGATTCGGAATTCGAGTTCAACGAGTTGAGGACGATACGAATTGTCGGAGTGGTCGTGCTACTCTCAGGGATGCGAAACGTCTTTTGACTTGGAGGAATTTCCTGGAAATTGTCATGCCGTGACATACGGTGATAGGTTAGAATATTGCCACGGTGCATAGAAATGTTTCCTTATTATTTGTTATTTATTTAGTTATAGGAAGCATCGATACATTATTTCCAACATATTTTCAGCTATACTACATTACGATCTACGAGGCCTGACGTATCTCTTAGCTAGATGAGATGCCTCCCGCATCACAGACGGGCAACCAAGAGCGATTAACGCTAAGAGCTTTTCTGTCTCCTGTAGGACTCAGACTCAGCTCACGCTGTCGTCACCGCTATACTTTACGGGAAAGAACACAAATCATACATATTTTTTTACTAACAACTTTGATACTGTTTCATTGTCCCGTTTATAGCACCGAGCTAATCCCATTATAAACACCTCGTTCACGCATCTCTAAATCTTCATCGACACGCAGCCCCTCATTCATAGTGTGCTTCAACAAAAACTACGTAGAATCATAGCAAATATCAAACGGCCAATCACTAAATTGTAAGAGGATAACGCCGAACACAACAAGTCAACAATACCTTTATCTGTCGATGTTGATTGATCTCTCCCATATTCTGAAGCAGAAAGTGTCCCGAGAACTCCGAATGATCTTCATGATCACCATGCCCATCAATGTGATACGATGGACCCGTGGAGCTTTCAATATCATTAACGTACACGACGCTATCAGGTTGCCGCTGCGACTGCAAGCGCGAGTTAATTTGGTATCCGCCCGAACTCACTGACGCGTGTAGTGCACTAATTGCCGGCGAATGATAGGACGGTGCGTCTTGAACCATTTCCTCATTTTTAAGCAGCATACGCCGTTCGTTTGGTGTCTGGTACTCCCGTGACGAATCGACGTACACTACTTGCGGTTTCGAGCGGCTTTTGTACGAGACTTTGGATTCGCGGTCATCGACTTCCTCACTCGATGCGCCATTATGGCCTCGACCAAGCAGTTCATCCTCATCGATGACAATCGGCCGACGCTTTCTTGACTTCACTTTAATATAGACTGGCTCATCTTCCGTTGAGGCATCTTCGAGTGAGTCGTTGTCATAGACGGGTCTACGGCGCCGACTTTTCCGTCCACCAGAAGAAAATGAAGAGGTATAATACGTTGATGATGGGGGTGGCAATGAGGGAGGAGGGGGTGCTACGATGTTGGGAAAAACGAATGGGTTTGGCGCTCGACCGTAAGGAGATCGAGCAAATGGTGAAAACGGGCCATAGCCTGCACCATAAAGCGGCGGAGGTGGTCCGAGCGATGGGGGGAGTCCAGCAGGTAACGGAGGTCCAAGAGGAGGTGAAACACTGGGAGAAGAAGATTGACCCCCGCTACCTCCGACGTAAGTGTGGGTCACTGAAGGTTCGTGATTTGTCGATGATCCTTTAAGCTCGATGGCACTGTCTTTTTTGTTACCGCGGTTAAAGGATGGCCAACGTAATCGCGGAAACTTTATAAGTTGTGCTTCAGCCGGTGGCAGAGCGTGCAGGATACCTAGGGGAAGAAACGCGCAACAATTGAGTTAGAGGAAATTGGCAAGGAGTTTGCTTGTGTCGCTTTCTTTGACCTATTTTGCAGAAATCTTGCCTTAAATGTACGTATTTTTTTCGTTTGATTTAGGCATGTTTGAAGGAAAATAGTAAGTGTACCACCTTTTTTCTCTTTGTTTTTCGCGTGCGTCTTTGGAAATAATTCAGTGTTTTGATGTTCAAAAGGCACGCTGAACAGCGACTTGATATTGATAGCTGAAATAAACAGTTTGATTACATTCTATATTGAAAACATTAAATCAATCATTTACACTTAGCCTGACGTTACTTGAATGGCCTTTTTTCTTGCATCTGCACTGTCTAATTGAAAGGTTTGGTAATCAAAGCAACGTATCAACAAGACCCAAAGTCAATCCTTTTCCAATTGCAAGCCTAGATCTTATGATAACTGTAATTTCACAAAAGAGCTTTTTATTTACATCTTCTATGAAAACGCAAAGGCGAAATTTATATGGGGCAATTACCTACATATAGTAGAATTGCCTTCGTGAAGGAAAGGCATCAATCATATTGTATCTGTGTCAAGCTTTAAATTCAGTTAGTTTTTTCAGGAGGTAAGTAAGTGCATAAGCTTTCGAATACCTTATGCAGCTAGTGCTATTATATTTACCTTTCTTCTTTGTGGCCACAAACGCTGTTTTTCCCTCAAGGGCAAAGGTAGAACGTACCCAACCGAAAACATAAGTAGACAACAGGATCTTATCGCTGACATTCTATGAAACACAGTGAGTTTAGTCCCCAGAACTATAGTAACACATCAGGTTACTTGTACAAATCACGGTTCTGATCTACGTTAATTAAGAATGATCTGATCTTACGTTCATTATCATATTTTTAATTAACTATTGTATTGACTAAAGCTCTCATATTTTTGTTCGTTGTACATGTGATGATTTTATTTAAGGTCTGCGTGTTCATTTAAGGCGTACAGTTAATCGTGAACATAATAGACAAAAAGCTCTACATTAACGTTTTTTTTTAATCTAATATTTATTGCATCTCTCCAATGCAGTGCCTGCATACATTCAGGTTCATGTTAGCCCATCTTCTCTACTGTTCCCACTTTAGTGAAGATAAGCGCTAGCTTCAGTTATGGAAACTCTTCAGTGGAATTCATTTGTGCTGCTTTACTGGGATGATCATGTTGGTTCAACTGAAAGCAAATATCGCTGTGAACCTCACTGGAGTGACCAAACAGTGACACTGTTTTTTTTTTTTCAGTCGTCTACGCTCGTGCTTGTTGTATTTTTGTTACTGGTTAATTTTCGCAATGCATCGTATTTTACTTTATTTTTACGTTATTCGGTATTATTTATTGTTTTCCACGTTTCCACTGGATGATTTAGCGGAATGTAAGATCTATGGTGGATCTGTTGAACGGCGGCGATGCTAACACAATTACACTGAATCTGGCAGCCCACATTGACGCAGGAGACAATGAAGGTAAAATTAAAGAAATTTATTGAATATTGTGTCCCGTAGCTCTACTGCTACCTGATTTGTTCAAATACGAACATTGAATAGTTTAGTAGCTCAAACGAGTCAATAGGGCAAAATCGAATCGATCGACAAGAGATCAAATAAACGATTTTATGATACTTCATCGACGTATACTGCGACCTGCTAGTAACGGCCACATGACCTACACAGTGTGCTTGCACCATATTGAAATCCAACGAGTCATGAAATTAATGAATGTCGAAATCCCTTCTTCACTAATGGGAACCGAGGACAAAGGCACACTGAAATTAATAAAAGAAACAGTCTAAAAAATAATAGTAAGAAACGCGTACTTATTCTGCTAAATGGGTCATAAGCAAAATGTCTCGATATTGACCCTTACGTCTAAAGCTCTTACGATGTCGAACGTAAGCCGGGCAAGTATGATTAAAGAACAAACTGCATTGACAAGGACCAGCTTACAAAAGTGATTTTTCATGCAGGGATGAATCTGCAATGATCTTTTCATTTTTAGAGACTCATGGCTCACCTGACATCGGGTGACAGGTAATTATTTTTCGATATAACTAACCGCATATCCGATGATCGTAACCTTTATGAAGGCAACAACCTCTATACAACGTTTCGCTGCAACAAACGCATATACTTAACAATGCTATTATAATCAAGGTAATAGGCGCTCACCAATTACGCTGATTGACGCTAGAAGTATAGTCCATCTGACGGGGTAGCCCATCTCGGAGCTTGCTCCAGGCAGGGCTCGCGCCCGTGGTCCACTAAAGAAGAACTCTTAGACCTAACTTGAATTCCGATACCACTCCACAGCCACACCGAATACAGAGTACGGCTACTAATTCTCCACTTTGTAGATGCGTGGTTACACTGTTTCTTCGAGCACACACGTTATGCGGGGCTGTGTTTCCACCAAGCGCCTATATGCAACACTCCTCTAAACCATTACTTTTAACAGATTTCACCAGTAAAATCCGTGATGCTGTCACTTGCTCTTTATAGTTAGGTTACACTTAATTGGTCACCTAGGCCGTAAACTGTTTTTCATTATATATTACATCCAGGAATAAGTCCTGCCTGTTCCAATAACCGACCTGCCTCCGTAGGCATTCGCTTTAATGACAGGCTTGGTTACCTGAACGCGCCGCTTTGTCTGATCTGTAAACCACTACCGTTTCAACGGCGACAGTACGTTTGGTGAGACTCCCTCCAGTTTTTCACTCAAATACCGTCGACCACCGCGCGCCGAGGGCAAGACGGCCCGCTCCGGCGAGGGCGAAAACCCTTTGTGTAACTTGCGCCTGTTAAGCAAAGTCAGGCAACAGCGCAAAGCCAATAGGATTTGTTCATCAGCCACGGCAACAGAGCGGGCGCTTTACGTTACCCCAGCGCGCAAAAGGGAAATCAAGGGTTTATAGGGGAGGGAGTAAAACGAAGCAGCAGCTTGCAGCGGCTAAGGGAAGAGCCGTCACCAGGGCATCGTTGATAACGGCCTGTTCCTGATAATAGTCCACCCTCATACACCGCCCCATTATGATGCTCAGACGCCAAGAGTCTATTTGAGCAGCTGATGCAGTGCAAGCTTTTAGTTCCCCGATTTACTAGCTACGCACGACGACAGTGCTGGTATTGACAAGTAGCTCCGAATAAACTCGGCCCACCACGGGAGCTATTACATAAGCTACTGCAAAAAGACAGACAAAATGTGGCGGCCACAGGGTAGAAGGTAAATATATCAAGAGTGCACCACCGAATCAGACAAACGATTCGATGGCATAGATTGTAACTGACATTTAGCAGGTTACGAACATCGCTAAGTATAGGAACGAATAGTAGTCAGATATCAGAGACATGTACAGATATATTGAATAACTTTTTCATAAGCAAGCCATCGAGCTAACAATCTGATCCGATTCGAATCCGATCGGATTGCCAAAGAGCGTTTCGTTTTCTTTTCGACTTCTTCATCCTTAATATCTGCGTCGTCGTAGTCTACTAATTCCGCAGTAAAACAGGAAAATCAATTAACTATTGAGGGATTGGCGTCGTTGAATCGCTTCTTCTCAATCTTTTCGGGAACAAGACAGGATTGATACCGATTTATCTCGACTTCGCGCGGATCAGCAGACACTGCCGGGTGACGCACCGCGCTTGGCTTGTCGTCGGAAACGAATATATAGCTCCTGATGCTAGTCCTAGAGTTGTATGCGCAACATATGCAACTCAGCCGCTGCGGATGACATTGTAGTACCGGAATCGGAGATCATATCCCGTGATACTGACCCGATCAAGCAACGACAGTCAATAACGTCCACCAAGATGACGACGTCACACGGACGAATTACAGTCTACGCTACTAGCAGAAATATATGTACGTCATGATTGGCGAAGAAAAATACGGCGGCATTAAAATCGAGAATTGAAAATGCGAGATCTGAAGTATTCGAATCCATATATTGACTCTACGAGAGGGAGGTGGGAGCGATCGGGACTCGTAGAAGAACACTTTATCGTTACATTGAATGCGCATCGTTAATTATGGCGTACGATACGGGAAAATTACGAGAGGATTAGACCCGAATAATGTTAGCTGTTTGTACGATGATTCGGAACAGGTCGTGTGCTTTAGATAGTATCTTCAGTGTGCCTATTCGTCTGAGGCTACTGCATGATGATCTGGTGCCTGGCGGTGATTTAGTCGAAAGATTTGTCAACGGACGGTTGCTACTGGGCGGGATGCCAGGTAGAATTTGACAAACTGACGATGTTTCCTTGGATGCGTTTGTGTGCTTTAGGAGACGATCTGGCGAAACAGATACCAGTTAGTTATAGTTGTCCATATAAGTAACACAAGAATTCTGCACTAGCTCGGTGATCATAACGGGTGGGTATATGCGATCGTGATTTATAAACAGCGGCTGTAGATAAAATGCTGTACGTTGTGGGAAATCGATGTAGACCTAATTCCTTTTGGGTAAATTCTAACGGCATGAAGAAAACAGATATCAAGTATTATTGGCTGATGATTTATACACGAAAAGCTGTGTGTTCTAAAAAAGTATATCTGTTCTATTTCGATTAATTATGCGAAGAGATTCGGGTGCTTCCAGATGGCCACGTATTTTACAGGTTACATTTATAAATAAACCAGAACACTTATCATTAGTGATAATAAAAACAGAGCTCGGTTTGTATGCTTTATAATACGACATAGTCAATTTCATAATAAAATCTTTCAAATTGACCCATTGGTCTACTTTTTGTGTCGAATAACAGATCTTTAAAGAGATTTTATGTCAAAACGTTTTAGTTCGTAGTGTTTTCGCCGTAAATAGTGTTACGTCAGCGGCTGCGAGCTGAGAATAAATCTGAATCGGTTCTAGTTATTCCTTTCGCGTAACGTCCATTACTCGTGTATATTAAAACGGGTGTTTTGAGTTTTACATTCTGTTCTACTGCCTTAATTAAGCATTACTTTAAACGATTGGCCACCTCTAGCACCAAACAGAGTGTGCCCACGCATTACCTCTCACGTCTAGACAGGCCTATAGACGTCCGGAATTACCTTGTCGTAGCAGAATGGTACCGACATTCAAATTACGAACACAGTAGCCGTTCTAACCGGCTTGAAAACCACATTATTTGTCCCGTATTGTTTCAGTCTGTAGCTCTTACTCATCTAAAAATTCGATGTACGCTTGAAGTTGGGCTAATAAAGGAGCATTCCCGTAGGGTTTCGTGTATTATTTACATTTTTCTCGGAAGTGATGGGCGTTATGATGAATGAGCAGACGGCACTCTAATCACGAGGTCCTAAGATCTGCGCAGTTCCGTCAACACGTCCTTTACACTGTTCGGTACACTCGAACGATTGAGAGAAAACCGACTGATTATTGATGACGCAATTAGCCGGAGCAACGGGTGGCTGAGCGACGTTCACAGCTTTCCTCGACTAAAAATTCTGTCCTGCTCGTTCTCACTCCGTCTTCGATAGACGGTATTTTGTTTTGGTGTACTCTGAGCCATTAATGGGCAAAGCTTAATGGGTAAGCTATCGAGAAGAATGTCAACAAAACACATACGCTCCACTACAGAGCATGATGGCAAAACAACTTTATCACAACTACAGACAAGGCTTGAGTATACCCACAAAACTAACGTGGATAATATAATTGTATATAGTCGTGATACTAGAAAACCTGTGCGAGAAATCTCGACGAGGTCTTTCCGTCGTATATGCGCATCTGAAAATACACGGGTGCACTAGATATCGACGAAACTTGTAGACCTAAAGGATCAGCCGGGAATCAGTCCAATGCATTTTATCCTTTGTTAATGCTTAAATAACAAATCCTTCCATTACGGACTAGCCACGTATATGGAACTTGTTGTTTTTCGTTAATGGAATTTAAGGTCCCTCCGAAAAAAATAATTTCTTAGAGTTTTTTCATCTTGTATAAGTAACCATTATACCCGTTTGCAAAGGAAAGAGCCGCGCAGACAACAAGATCTGTCAAAAAACCCGTCTAGTTCACCATACTGGTTTAGTAATACCATAGAGACGTTCTCTGCCATATGGCAGGGGCCATAAGGTTTTTGTTAAAGCACTGTTGATCAGAGAAAAACTGGATATAATTTTCTTTCATTATCTGAACCACTGAAATTGCTAACCAACCGTTTGAAAAAGGTGGAATCGATTTTGATAATTTGTACACGAATGAAGTACCTAGATGATAACTTTAGAAAGGTGTAAATAAGGGTCAAAAAACGACACGTATTACCTAATCCACTGAAATCAAGAATACAAACAGTAAAAAAAGTGGGAGATGCACATCAGATACAAGGTTATGGCATCGCTTTTGGGCCTTTTTTTTGGGGCTTAAAGACTCTATTTATTTCTTCGTGTTTAAATAAAGCCGTTACCTTTTCATATTACCATTTCGTCGCCGTTATCTTCTTAGACGTACACAATTGGCCATGATAATCGCTCCTGATTGGTCTCTCCGCATTGAAGTGATTACAAAAAGACCACACTAAAAAACCCATAGTTTCCTGATTTTTTTGTGTCTTTCAAACGATTGATCATTCAATTTAAAGCTTCTACTAAAATGCGAACCACAAAAATTATATTGAATCAAAGGTACTGACAACCGTGTGAAAGCGGCAGTATTATATTAGCTTCCAGTCGTAGCTTGATAAAGTGGACGAATCTAGCCATACACATACACACATATATATATATATATAACCAGCAGCGCTCAATAGATCTTAGCTATTGGTAAAAAAACATGTCCAAGAGGCTTATGAGAATATCTTCAAATAGAAAGATTGTGGGACATATTGTGGTACACAGTTGTGGAATAGACAGGCACTTGCAACCGTTCGCAACATGTTCAATCGAATAACTTGTGCCACTAAGCTGCAATGACGTATATAGTATCGAGATTTCACGGACACAATTGACGGATTTGGCCACAGCGTGACACAAACTTGTACCCGCTGATGCTGAAATGGAGGTACACTTGATAAGACTGAGAAACGCCTATCTTCAGGGAAACAACGATAGTTTATGGAAATATCTACTTACAACAGTGTGAAGAGTACCGTCGACACCTAGGCAAACGCAATATTATAGCTGGCCAGTTACTATATATGTTTCACCGCGTAAGATCTCTTTCATGAGAACATGCAGCGGAGGCGATATCCACTGTCCAAATCCAGGTAGCTAGTTTTTTGAGAGGCTCTTAATCTCTATTGATTTAAATTGCGAAAAGATGATTAACCTTAGTTCGTTTACCTCATTCGTAAGCGTTCCTAAGATTACCTCAGCGAGACGCAATATTCACACTAGTTACGTAATGTAGATGATTAAGGCCACACGAACGCGCAAATGCTGACCCGGTGATGATTTCAACAGCGACATAACCAGGGTGGACATTTACGGGAACTGTAGCCCAAATCGCTTCGAAACATTGTTTACAATTATTCGTGTCTGCTATTGAATGATGTATCCTTAGGAGCCAGTAATCACAGCGTGTGTCATTCCAAAATTTCTTTTGGCCCAAGAGATTCCGTCGCGCGGAATGTGGCTGGAAAATCGTGCAAACTATTCTCGGTGATGCATGAGCACAATAATATTACGGTAGGTATTCGGGGGACCTAAAATTTAAACTGTTCTCACCTTAAGAAAGACAACATTCACTTAACATAGGCCGTTATTTGCCGCAGCAGAGCCTACAAACGGAACCGCCGTCTGACCACGCAAGGTATTAGCATTAGGCAGATGTCTCTAAACGGATAGGGCCATATCACACACATATACACCAGGTGATGACTTCGGTAACAATAAAATTAGGGTGCTCATGTACGGGAACTGTGGTCTAAAAAATTAGCAGTTCCTTAAATCGGTAATAATGGTCATAAAATTTCTTTCGCGC
This sequence comes from Varroa destructor, assembly GCF_002443255.2. NCBI lineage: Eukaryota > Metazoa > Arthropoda > Arachnida > Mesostigmata > Varroidae > Varroa > Varroa destructor. The sequence goes on along the minus strand of NW_019211455.1, from coordinate 41,809,501 downwards.
GGTTCTTTCATTATGAAACTCAATGAAAAAAAAAATGATGGACAACGGACGCAGCAGGTCCGTACGATGTGGATAGTAATGAAGAATCTTCTACGTATTTCGTGGGAATCGCAGCCAAGCACTGGACGCTGGCGTTTCACAAGTTTCAATACAATTACGCTACCCGCTCAGCCCTTGCCACATTTCGAACAAAATTGTAAGTATCACTAAAATGAGATCAACGTAGTCTCTTTTTCATTTAGCTTTCTTAATTGTAGCTGACTTTGTACTATCCGTTCCATAATGCAACACTCACATGAAGTCATTGCGGTAGATGGATGAGGCCACATAAACGCGCAAATGTCCGCCCGGTGATGATAGGTTCAATAACATGACCAGAGTAAACATTCACGGGAACTGTAGCTTGAACCGCGTCGGAAATTTGGTTTTGATGATTATCGAATTTATTGTGGTTTTCGTTACTTCGGCCCTAAGCCCACACAATAATAACTATTAATATTTAGACCTGATAACCTCGATGAAGGCAGCCACATGTCGCGCATATATCTACCCGGTGATAGCCATCCTAATCGCATTACCAAAGTAGACACTTGCGGTGACAAGCAACCCAGATTGAGTGACGAGAGGAAAACTCTACGATATGGGTAAATCGACTGGATTTCACAAATTGCGGTTTCATAAAAATCAATAATGATTCCTAAAAGCTTAGTCCTAAGGTACTTGATAGAATGTGGCCACAGATCCGCACGAATCATTACCCGGTGATGCTTTGAGAGTTACATGAACAGGGTAATTACTCGTGAGGATATATTGCCTGTGTTGATTGAAATCAGGAACGCACCCCTGAACTGCGCCAGGTCTGGAAGCGTCATTTTTGAGCGGAAACGTACTTCATGGGAAAATGTGCACAACTAAGTTGAACTTGTCCCGAAGCGCGTTCGCTTGTGAGGTTCAAGATGGATCTCTTAGTAAAATGCATGCACTACGATTCGTACGTATACGATACGTATAACAGATATATTTAGGAGTTAACACCATTTAAGAAATTGACATGCTTGTTATAATAACGTTCTGACATAACGGTATGAACTTCAGCCACCTGTCGAGATGGTTGTGACCCGGTGAAGACGCTACCAATTGACACCACCAGAGCCCCAACCTCCTCGACAATGACTTGGCCGTTGTCAATAGGCAGAAAAGTCAAAAAGCAGATTTCATGAATACAACCGATTTCATTTACCGTGTAGTAGAATCGAAGCCTTTATGCGACGCTCACCGAAGGCGCAGACGTGGGTGTCGTTCTAGTCACCAGTCTGACAGCACAATGAACCAGGTAGTCATCCACGAACGCGCACTTGAAGTTCTTTAGGTTTTTTTCGTGCTGAGATAGGGGAGCAAGTTCACTCCAAGTGGTAAAGCAGATCATCTTCCAAAGCCTACCTAGAAGAAGATAGTTTACCTAATTTGCGTCCCGTAAGTTATACCTCTTATGAACACTGCCCAGTTTGGTACGTTGTTACGGATGCCTTTCTTAGAGTCGCGGAACATACTTCTTTTGGTTGCGTATATATTCGGATGTACATAGACAAAAAATGAGATTACTTTAGCCAACGTATCATACAGATAACGCATCCCCAACGATTATTACAACACACTTAGCCTAATATGTAGCTGAACTTGCCCTAAAATCGTGGTAACCTAGAACTATAGTTTATTCTCGACCGTCGCTGCTTTGTTGATGGAACTTCCTATCCAACTCTAGGCATAGCGCTCTTTTCGTATCATAGTTTGATTCTCAGTCTCTCTGAATGTGGAGGTCGCACCCGTGAGTGAGGTTCTAGTCATCGAAGTACGACTGAGCACAATGCACCAGAAATCCACTCACGAGTCCGCTCTCCTAATAAATTTCGATATACTCCAGAGAGAAAGAGAATTTGCGGCATGCCTATCTGAGGTCGACATATTTATTCAATGCGTTCGTTCTCGTAACTATCCTTCCGAAGTTTAACCGGAGACGAGCTGCCCCTGTTACGAACGATTATTACATAGTTGAGTCGTTCACCTCGGAGCCGCGTGAGTGTTGTTCTAGTCATGACAGAAAATAACATGCACCAGAAAAACATTCACGGACGCAGAGGTGTGAGTGAGATCATACTGGTCGTATTAAAGGGAGGCCTACATTGTTTGTATTAGAATACTTCATCTTAGAAATCGTTCACGGAAAATGAGCCATAAAAAACTTACTGTTAACTAGCTGGCTAGAGAGAGAGAGAGAGAGAGAGAGAGAGAATAATCGGTGAACGTTTATAAATGCATAACTGGATATGCAGCAATAATACTTATGTGGTGTTGTTGTGGGAAAAAAAAAGATTTTTGAGAAAGAATTGCGCATAGACACTTTGATTTGACACATAGATTTGTAGGACCTTAAGTCAAAGGGGAGACAAAGAAATTCCCCCGGCTAGGATTCGCCCAATGCAGTTTGAAAGCTTGAGGTGCCCTTAGATCGGGGGCTGCGGGCCGAGTATATAGCGTCCACTGATGAAGAACTTGATACGATAGATGACTACAGTCGCCAGAAACATTGGCAACAACACAAAGTCTAGGCCCAACGTTTTCATAACTACAATGATTTCCATTTAAAAATGGAAAACGGTGAAAGAAAATACATAAATTATCAAACTTAAGATTAATAGGTAATACGGCTGTCAAGAGGAAATGCGCGGGACGCTTTGGAAAGAGAAGTCGTTTAGGTCTGAAGCCGAACTGATGCTTAATTCCTACGGCCACACGGACCAAATAATCGAGAAGTATACTTCAAGAAGTTAGTTTCAGCAAGTTCGTAACAAATTGTCATCCTATCTGGCTTATTGAAACAGAGGTAATTTGTCTTAGAGGGACTAGCTGGGTGCAGTACGGCACGACGTCCAGTCATAACTAGACTAGTGCATGCTAATCATCTAAACGATCTTGAGGATTCTTGATATCGTTCACAAGACTAACAAAACTTTCAGATTACTTCAGTAAGCTGTTCATGGCCAAAGCCATACAGTTTTTTTATAACTAGATAAATGCCTGAAGTTTACGACCGGTAAAAACCTACCTTAAGGCACAAATAATTCAAAACTCTGACCATTTTTACATACCTGAATGCAGGTGACTGGGCTTCTCGTCAAAGAGCAAACTGCATAAAGACACTCGAAACCATGAGTAAGAGCACTCTTTCAGTCTGCAGCCGTCGGTGATGTAGCTAGGATATAGCCCATTGTCTACGGCTGATCCGTTCGTCCAATTGTACGGAGCGCACTGTCCCGTGAGCACCGGCCAGTTGGTTCGAGTGCACCGAAAGTCGTGCAAGATTGTTGTCTTATACCGAGATCAGGAGAGGTCCGCCCTCGTCTCCTCTCCGATCTCAGCAACGATCGCGCACTCCGATACGCGCACGAAGCACAGAACTGAGGGGTTTGTGAAGGCGCCACTTGAGTGAGGGCTAAGCTGCAAGCCCCCAAGTTCGCAGTAGACCGAATAGCTGTAGAAGCATGAATTTCGGGGGCGGGGGGGAGGGGGGGGGGTGAAACGATAGAAAGACAGATCCGATTTTCGGATTGATCCACCGGTTTGTTCTCTCGAGTTTTGCAGCCCCGAAGTTTTGCAGTAGCGGGGTTAGAACACGTTCAAGACAAAACCGCGACCAGAAAGAGGGAGTGAAGAAGTTTCCATGAACCTGAAAATCGACGAACCCCAATTGCAGCTTGGGGATGTTCCGACTAATGAGGGCTGCCTAATATTGAATAGATTATTCGGAGCTCCTCTAGTGACAGATCAGTTTTTAAACAATGCATTTCACTGAATTTGTCAGGGTTGTTCACCTTAGTCGACATAGAGTATGAAGGTGTTCAGGCGTCTTTGCACCTTCTAAACGACGTCTATGTGGCCTTTTTTATACACGAATATGGCCTTGTTGATTGGATATGGTTGAAACAAAAATATACCGGAGAAATGTCATAAGTCAAATTCAAGCAAAGGTCCCTGTTGGTTTGCATTACGAGGGGTCATTTTTAAACATAATATGCATAAACCTTTAAGATAATATAGCAATATACATCTAGATATATTAGAAAGCAAATTAATTAAAAAATACATATACTTTATATATATAGAGAACAACAGACGGTCTCTATATATAAAAAAATATATATAGAGACTTCCTGTTGGACACTGCTAGCCAAAAATGACACTCGTACCTATCTACACCTCGGCATAGCCGAGGTCTACGCGGTTTTGTAGAATCATTCTTATCAAGATTCCGTAATTTCAACAGTAACTTTTAAGGTTATGACTTTTCTACGTACGATAACCTAACAGAGGGTGTGGACAAATTTCAATGATATCAATTTCATTATGGAAGAAGTAGCATATACTCAGTTCCATATAGACGGAAAGAAGACGACTGATTTCAGGAAACGCTCCCACTTTTCGTGTGGGAATATGAGAAGTCTATGCCAAACCGGATGTGAGACAAAATAAGTTGATTACATTCAATTCGTCAACAACTTACCAAACGTCAATGGCCGTTTGTTAGAACAGCTGAACTTATTCAACACAAGTTTACTATCTGATTCATTAGAAGAACGAATCGTTATGGCCTAAAAGCGATATATCGCTCTTGGCGAAATGTTGTATTGCAGAACAGTCCCGCCCTGTCATTAATCAGAGTATTTTTATTTGCGTGCTAACACTTATTAAAGTTATCAGCTTGACGCTTCCGTTTATGTCTGTCGATTGCTACTTTCCGACAAAACACTGCTCGAAATGAAGCTATTGTTTTCGATTCGACTAAACGAATAAACATTTATCTAGTAATAATAAAGTTTAAAAAGATTTATTAATAATAATCACCTAGAGACTGTTGGATGGTGGCGTAATTACTTATCGATAGAGGTGCGTAAATCAAAGTTTGCATGGTATTGTATTTGTATTTGTAACATTTCGACTTGCTACCAGGCCTAGTATTGTTTATTACCATCAATTTTTCATTATCCTAGAGCCGACTATTTTCGATAAAACAAACTGTTCTTTCGGTCGATCGTCGAAACCTTCCTTTGCCATAGAATGAATTTTCAGTAATCGAAAGGGCAAAATAGCTGTGGAAAATTGACAATATTGTCTGCTTTTTTAAACACGTTCCGTTACTGAATGATGTTTATATAGCTAGCAGACGAAAAGACAAAGAATATAGTGTAAACGCAATGAACTACTCAATTGAGTTTATTTAGACTGTTCCTTTATCCGGCTTTCACGTGCATGTTGCTTCATTGACAATAGTCGCGCAACTTTACGCCTTAACGGGTCCAATCTAACCATTACTGAAAATACAAGTAACTTCTAAACCGAGAATTGATTAGTAGCTCCAGCAGTATCGGATGAGACGCAAAACATTTACTTCGATTACAACTTCCAATATCACAGCGAAACTGGAGGTATATATTGGGGCAATAACCCTTATTTCTTATGTTTCAGTAATTGTCATCTATTTTACCTCCTGACTGTGCATGATGTTGGGCAAATAACGCTGTTTCAAAGTTTCGACTTCTATAAAATTTGATCACTACCGCAAACCGGATTTAGTTGTCTTGCGGCGATCGCAAAGGCAGGCGCAATCGTGCGCCCACTTTTTCGCTGTGTCGCCCATTAAGATACTAATCGGGGCGCATCTGAGACAACGGCTAGATGCAGCAGTCGTCTCGTCATTACAGCGTCCGAAAGTAACTTCGTCGATTTAGGCTCGTTCTCATCGAATCGGAAACTTGGCCGAGCTGCCCGGCTAATCCGGCGCCCTACACTGTTTGGCTCAAAAACTGCTAACTGTTACGGGCAAATGGATGGTCCGGTAGCCCAGCGGCAGTTCAGCGCGTGAGCGGCAAACAGCGTTTCAGCTGCCTGTAATCAACTTTGCTACAGGATGAGATTTATTTGTACGCCTACACCTGGTGTTGTTTAATTGTGGGAATCTATTGAGGAATAGATGTCTATCTTGATAGAGACGAGGGGAGCGTGATTAAATACTAAAAGTACATATAATATACAATGTCTAGAAGGCGTTGCGTGTTTGATCGACGGCAACCCGTTGCAGCCCTGATATAACTACCTGAGGTGTTAACATGTGTGCTTCTTACGAAGACTGGCCCTGGCTTTCAAGTAATTCCTATGTAACGGTTCACCTTGTCTGATGATGTTAAAGCCTTAGTAGCCTGTAGATGGTTATCATAGATATCAGTTTTTGATAAATACTGTTCTATTGTCTTTACTTGATCATACATGTTGCGCAGTACATGCCGGTGGCGGGGACTCGAACCAGCGACTCGAGGCCTTTTCAGGTAGGGCTTCAGCAGTGCAAGCCGAATTATGCTATAGGTAACTAACGAATTTGAGTAGACAATACGTATATATTATAATGGGTAACTTCAATTAGATAAACATCAATATAAAGCTGTTTACGGTATTGGATTCATTTTGTATTGGCTCACTTCCTTCACGCGACGCAAGCGTAATCTTCAACATCATTCGACGGAGGATTAAATAAAATTTAAAATGTTAAATAATTAATGTTAATGTGTTTCAATATTAACATTAATTCGCGTTTTTTTTTCAAGCTGTTTGTTCCTGACATGGTGTATGTATAGATGATAAATGAAGAACTTTATTAATTAATAAAGAAGCCTTACGGCTTCAGAGGTATCTTTCGTGCGACTCGAAGGCGTCACTATTTAAAATGAACGCTATTTAAAAATAAAAACGATCAAAAAATCGATTGACGTCCATCTCGTATAATGTGATACTTCGCTAAAAACATTCAAGTGCTTGCCGGAAAGTGTATCATCTTGAAAAACAGGTTTTGTAAACTTTTGTTTCAATCCGTTACCTTGACGCAAACCAACAAACACAAAAGGGTACTGAAACGATCATTCTTATTATTAGCCTCTCAATAAGAGTCCTGTAACACCCCGTGGGTTTTTTTAAATTTTGGGTTTTGCTAGTTTATAGTCTAGCCAAAGGACCAAGAAGTTCAATTGTATCACCATGACAAAAATGTTGTCATCTATTTTAACAGACACAAGACCTCGATATGCAATGAAACTTTTACTACTTCTCTAGTTTTCAATATGAGTTAGAAGTAGCTCTGATAACAATTGCAATTATTAAGGGAAAAATTTCCTCTGCTTTGCAGTATTTAAACTCAGTTGAGAAAAAACGGAAGCCAGCTAGTTATTAAATCCAGTTCCCAAAATATAGCTGTTTGTTGTTTTTAAATCCACTACATTTGGCCCATAGCTTCATTACTATCGTGATTTTTATTGAATTTATTTATATAGCTAATATTATAATAATATACAGTATAATTGATAGAAGAACAAACATAACAATCGCCAATAACGTATCGTATTATCTTTTCGTTTCTATTTTTTGTAAATACGCTCAGAATGAAACTAATTTAAATCATACATGTAAAAGATTGGCCGTTGTTAAGACATACATAATTACAAGTATATCAGAGTACCCATATAATATTTTTTCATGTAAGAATTACAGTGCCATATGCGCAGGTGTCTAGATCATACATATAACGTGTAGAAAATATCCTCGTACGTTGATGGTGCACCAGAGAACAGCCTATTGATGCGCAGCTTCATGACCCATAGTAACATTCGTGTTAAACCATTGAAGGATATGTGAAGCTGCCGAAATCAATAAAAAATACTACTACATCATCAATTCGTCAACTCGTGAAGTAAATGTCATATCTCCTATTTCATCCTTCAGTATATCAAAAGCCTTCGAATGGTAGCAAAAAGTCAGCATCATTTTCAGTCACGGGAGACAATTGGAGGGCACCTACCTATAAATATAAAAATCGATCGTTATCATTAATCGTTAATGATAAGAGTTCGCGTTTTTTTTTCCTTTTATACCACTAAATGTACTAAACAGTGAAGTGAAACATTGCTCTTGATGGCTTTGGATGGTTCACACAGTTTCGATGGTTACTAAACAGATTATTATTTCGAAAAGTCGGTAAATCATTTATACGAGTCTTGGAACATTTTAATATTAGCAGCGTTATCTTACGAGCTTACTTTTTTTTTTTAATCAACTTTAACACAATAAAGATTCACTGCAAATACTTCGTTTTGTATTCCCATTAGGCCAACATATATTAGCAGTTCATGGTATTATACTATTTTTTTTCTAAACATCTTTTTTATATTATTACAAGAGAGGGTCGCACGTCCTTATTACATATAACAGTCTGAGTTAATCTGCATACAGCTTGAGAGGCATGACCTAAAAAATCACTTGTTCGATGCCCAGAATGCAGAACAAGAATGGACACACAAAGGCCCCTTGAGCACTTCCGGTAGACATGTCCATAGCGTACGCCACACACTTCGCCAACAAATAATAATCATCTTAGTTAGAAGCTACCTTTTACTAGATTAGATATATCAGCTTTTTCCTGACACTGTTTAGGTCCGCGTATCATTCAAAAGCCACCATCCCATCATTACGTGTATATGCTAAATGGCCTCGTATATAATTTATGGGTTAGACACATGCTAATCTGTGTTATCTAGGTTGGATACTATTATTATTATAGCCACGTATTAACTTAACAGTGTATATTTAGCAGATTTTTGGCGAAAGGATTCAATCGGACGATCGTTCCTGGGATAAAGCGAACGAGCTTGTTTGGCTCAGAAATTATACCTTAGAAAAAAAAAGGTATCAAAGATCGGCGGTTTTCTAAATTAGGATGCACTCAATAGTTTTCCCTTTTCGGTAGCTCATTTGACGTAGCTGGATTTGTTTGCCCATTTTATGTAAAACTTTTCGTTCGTTTCAATCTCGTCATTTTTCCGCTTACGAAGATACCAGCTACTATTCAATTAGATAAAGACACGGTGATCTGGAGCGAATCATTTGAAGAGCTGCGATATTTTCTTCACCGTGTTTCAGCGTGAGTTTTTTTAAATGGCTGAGCTAACTTGTTATCGTAGTAAGTGTCGCCTTTACGAGAAGTTAACAATATCGCTTCAACCTATAAACTGTTCCACCTGTTACATTTCAGTTTGTTTGTATCATTATTTTCATAGGCCCTTTAATATAAACCTGAATCCCAAATCACTATGCATATGACCTCTATTTAGGATAAATCGTACAAAGCGTGCTATATTGGACCACAGTGTTTGAAGTTAATGCTTCCAGTTGAATGAACAATTTTTTTGTGCACAAATCAAAAGATACATCACAATTTTTTTTTGCAGTGGCTACGAGGAAGGTGACCTTTCAACAATTCATAATTATTTACACAGGATTACTAGATCAAAGAAGTGTTGCTTTTCCTGTCAAGATATCAGCCTAACGTAGGCCACATAGCCCCGAATGTATCAGTTTACAAGTTCTGCCTGAGCCATATTCAGCGCCAGACGATCCCCGTAAAAAAAGCCTTTTTACTCCCCCCTACAACGGGAGGCATCGTCGTATACACGGCCTATCCAAAACAACGCATATAATTCAATCAGTTTTTTAGATTCCTTGCAGTGCAGTGCTTCTATGTGCATTTATCAATGTCATCGCCTTACTAATCTTATTCCGTAGTATACTTGTGTGCTTATGATATTTGCTATCAATGGTGGTCAATCAGCGGTTCCCGTTGTTCACTAACAGATCGTATTTATCCAAGTGATTATAGAACAGTCCCGTCAACGGATCTTTCCTAAGTAGCCATTTCCGCTTGCCCGTATTTTCCGTTTGATACCCGTAGAGCTAAATACATTTCACGCCGAAGGCAAGAGGTTTATCAGATTATTTTTTCCACTGGCCGTTCAACCAGACCCGCTTGTGCGAGCTCGAATGGCATCACTATGCTAACTAGAAACACAATGGAGAAGAGAAACGCTGCTTATGGCAGGCGATGTTATTAACGTCTTGAAACTGCCAAAACCTTGTCGTCGTTACACTCATATATATTACAGGATGGCTTTCGCTAGCGTTTACCATTGCTCACCCCACAGATACAAGGGCGTCTGAAATGCTTAAAGGCTTTTTTCGCCCAGTCTTGTCCTTAGGCGGAGCAGAGCTTTGACAGAAACTTCAAATGCCAAAAACGATGTCGGCTGAAAAAATGAGGGCAAACGCACTCATAGCGAGTAACCGCCCCGTCTGCCCCTTGGCTTATCTTTTAGCCAATAATACTTTTTTATAGTGCTTATATTTTTGAAAAGAACAAAACTACCAAATCGTTTTTGGTCCATTGGTGCCGTGGGTAATCGACTTCCGTCGTCGAAGGGGCATATAGTTAGAGGAAAATGGCGGCAAAATGTAACGTGAAAATCTTCATGGATGTGTAGCACCTTTTCCTTTGCGGCTACGAACGCGAAGTGTTTTTTGGCGATTTTAGCTCGGGTAGACGCTTCACCACTGCGGCGCACTTCCCTTAAGAGCCGTCGCCAATAATGGACTACGCTATCGTCCGCAACTGAATGCACCTGTTCAGCTAAAAATCGAACGCCGAAGGGGAAAAGTGCCTAACAGTCTTTAACTAGATAGGTGACCCGTTGCTAGCATCGGGTGTTTTTGTTTAAAGAAGCAAGATGAAAAGGGGACGAGCTAAGAATTAAATAACGCAGATTATCGTTCGGGGGGGGCTGTAGAACTGATGCCCGTTAACATACACATATGTCTTATTGTCTTATGCTCGAGCGTTCAAATCATCGTAGAGTAATATAATAGATAGCTCTGGGCGTAGGAGGATAGGAAAAGACATGTTTTGAGTTATAATGGACAATGTCAAGCTTTCGACTGGTTGCCCATAGTAGTAATGAACATAAAGGTAGCACGTTTTGTGTAGGAGAGAAAACAGTAAGAAAAATTTGATGTCGAAGAATAGTACTGAACGGAAAACCACCCAAGAAAATGCGCAACCCGGGCGTGTCTAGCAGGCTTGATGCAACGTGGCCGGGAAGTGTCCATACGCAAAGGACATCGAAAACGGTAATCGAAAACAAGCAGCGAGGCATCTTGCCAGATTGGAAAGAAAATTTTTCGTTTTTGGGACGATCCACTTAAGTCAGATCATTCTGAATCCAACCCAGTGACCAACAACAACTGTTGGGACTGATGTGTATCCCATGGCTATGAAGCTATACTTACTAGAAGTACCAGGTAAGTTCCTGCACACCAGAAGGAAACGGGGACAAACGCTACGGCAACTAATAGCGCAAAATGCTCGAGTACAAATTACTACACAAAAAATCGAAAATGCTGCGCACGACAGAAAGTTACTCCACTACAAAACAGCAGCACTGGCTACGGCTTTGAGAAGATCAGTGCAGCTAACTTGGGCCCATGAAGTGAGCTTCCTGGCTTAATGACTTCCTGGCAGCAGACAAAATGGAACTCTGCTAGAACCGCAATTAAGTAGGTAATGTTATTGGAGGAATGTTTGTCTAGGATAGAAGTTTCGCACAACCTATTGACTCGTCATGATATCCGCTGTTCGATACACATCACGATAAAACATGCTCACCGGTTTTTCTGTGTATCAACTTCAGCTCTCAATCGACAACTATGAGGAGCCAAAAATCAAATATTTCAACATTGTTCTGAACGCCCCGTGTAGAACTACAGTCATTTAATAATCTATAAGTATTCTATGTGCTACACATGTATTTCTCAGTAGGACTTCCCAGTATAACTAAGCAGCGGTGCATGACTACCATTGAGTTTACAACTTGCCCAGATTTTGCATTTACTGCACCCTCTAAGATCTAATTTCATATGCTTTCTATCGCATCTGACGACACTCTTAACTCTTAACAGATCTCAGTTTAACTTAAAAGAAAACGTTAAGTTCCTTTAAACTGCAGCAGCAGCAACAACAACAATAGTAATATTCGCTACTAACGGCTACTACCTTCCGTCCTGATCGACTACTTCAAAATGTAACATAACATAACAATAGTCTAAAGCCAACTTTGCTTGACTCATTTTTACGTTGCGGGTCGTCGAAATATGATTTATTTTTTTATCTTTTTCCCTTGCCAATTTTACCGGCGCCCATTTTTGAGCGGTCCGCTTTTATTTATCACCGATGATTTCCGGCCAGATCTTGGTAGGACATATTGTTGTTGCTCTTCAAGCTAACGAGACGGAAAGAGCCGGAATCGTAGAAGCTTTTTTGTAGTTCCACGTTCTGTAGTGCAATACGTTTTCATCCAATCTGGATCGAGTTTATACCGCCGTCAACGTATAGCATAGAAAATAAGCAGATGGCCCAACTCTTTATAACTTAATAAGACGTCATCCGCTGCTTAGTAAGTACGTATCCCCGACTTTGCCTTCGTCTTTGATGTGTATGGCTAATGATTGTCTGACTAGAATATGCTGCTCCGTCAGCAAGAACTACTTGGCCACGTGGGCCTGCCACAACCGTTGCAAATGGCAGTAGGCGTTCTTCCCTGTAACGCCCACCCAGCCCTCACCCCTGCGCGTTTCTTTTAATCATGTAGACAACGCCAGATGGTGGAAGCGGCTCGAATATCAGTCCGACCGCTATACTCCCCGCATCTCGGGTATTATCGACGAACATCTGACGAATTATCTTTTTGTCTGATGAAGTCGAAACAGACGGGGGAGCAGTGGTCTGGGGAAGAGATCGCGAAAACCAACCTATCACACTGAGGGCGAAAGAGATAACGATGGCAATTGGGAACTGCGAATAAAGCCGGACGTTCCTTCACAAAGTAAACCATCAAATCATTTTGCGTTACCCCATATTACGTTAATTTTCGTGCGAGTTTTACTGCGTAGCTCAATTTTTTTTTTCGCTCAAGAAAAAAACTTGAACAACATGAAGTTAACCGACACTGAAAAAGATATCGGAGATAATGGCGGCTGCCAACATATTGTCTCAGTATTTAACTTCCACGCTTCTTTGATGCCTTCTGTGTAAAGAGCGGTATCGTTATCAGCGCCGTACGGAAATGAGGCTATAGCTCGATATGGCGGAACAGCAACATATCCCGGAATGGGCATTAGTCGAATGGTCGTGCTTTTCGAAATCTCAAAATGATCATAATCACAATAATAATAATAGCGAAAAAGTCCCTGTGAGCACATTTTGCCCATGTAACAACGATATTTTCGTGGTTACTTTAATTTTCTGTGGAGCTATGAGGGAGCAGGTTGGGAAGTGGTGCCCTCAGTGGCAGGACAAGTCGAAGTCTTTTTTTTTTTTTTGTCGTTCATGTAATGATTGCTAAACTGCCTTCTTGCCAAGATTATGAAGCTCTCAAAACTGCTTTTTTGTTTGTGTTTGAGCAAGTTTCCTACAACATTACTCAGCATTAGTCTGTTGTCGTTGTGGCTTGTACATGATATATATATATATATATATATACGGGAAACTTAAATAATTTCCACCCTCAATATAAAGAAGACGTTACTCGTTATAAATATTCTGATGATAGAATCACCCGGAAGTCGACTGGAATTCGAGACAATTTGAGTCGTTAGGGGCGTTGTTTTTTAACAGTCGTTCACGTCGGTCTATGTTCATGTTGAAAAAAAGCTACTGTTCTATTAAGACAAGAGATTGCAGACTGTAATAGCAATGAATTGGGTCTCGAGCTGATGACTGTTCGCCGTATGGACATGGATCAGATCTGGACTACAGGAACTCTTCAGACTCCACCAGTTTCACTTGGAGGACAAAGATTTTTCAAAAAAATGAGGTTCCGTCATATTCGCAAACATGTCTTTTACAGGGCAAGATACCAATATATTAAAGATAACTACAAGAAGGCTATGCTGACATCATGGTAGCTAACCTAAAAAAATGACTCGAACAGAAAGACGAACGAAATTTTTAAAACGGTCTTTGTATATATGTACACAGAGTTTCATACATATATATATTATACGAAGACAGGCTACCTTTCGAGCTATAGCGAGGCGAAGGCTATCACAGGCTAGTTCAGTTACCGACAGTCATACATTAGTTACTGAGCCATCTTCTAAAGAGAACACTGCTCGAAGCTTGAGCTTTTGGATATTTGGAACAAGATTTGGATATGAAAAGGACATGATTTAAGCTTTATGTCTGTCGCTGCAACATCCTTAACTTCCAATATTCGTCTAGCCAAAAGGAACTTTAACAAAGATAGCGAAAGCATCACACCCTATCTTGTCTAAACTATTGAAGCATCTACGTTTTCCCTGAGTGAATTTCTGTTGTTGCATGTACGCTAATTCTTCCAGTTATACCGTCCAAGCCCGACGCATCTGTTACTCGTAAAAATAACATTTTTGTGTCTATTAGCAGGCAAATTGCGTTTACACAAACGGTCTTCTTTTTTTTTGCCTCCGTGATACTGCAATGGCAGCGTGCTTGCCTAAGAGATCTAGCGATATGTGCTGTTGGTTAGGTGCGAAACTAAACAAAAACACACGGTTCATTTCGCACTGCGACGGGGCCACCCATTTTAAGCGAACGTAGTTCTGTAAAACAGCAGAATTGGAATAGTGCTCGACACATTTATTAAAACAAACGGTTTTCAATAAGCAGATATCTATTCATTCGAGTAAAAAATTATGAGTAGTTTTTTTCTTCACAACTGACTCAGTCCTTAAATAGCGATTCTTATTTCATGTTTCACAAGCGTCCGCCATCAGTTTTCGTTACGTCTTGTCACCGTAATGCTACCAACGCGACACAGTGTGACTAGTCTAACAAATATGTCGCTTTTTCCATTTTTTTTTATTTTGTTTTTTTAATTTTCTTAAGATAAGCGCTGAGAAACGGGTCTCATTTTGCCGTTGGTTCGCTTGGATCCGTTTTTTCCTTATCAGAAATCAGAAACCTCCTGTTCTGCGGCTTCCATCCCTCGATTGGACTCATCTTTAGATAATATTTTAATTCTACAGTGCTTAACAAGTCATTCGTTTGTCATCAACGAGCTAGACTTTTTAACCTGTGCTTAATCCCATATTGCTGTCCCTGTTAATCCTTTTCCAAATCATCCTTAATAAATTGCAATACCATGTTTGATGCCTATCTTAACGTAGCGGTTTACTTGTAAGAAACACTTCCCGAAAGCCAGTTCTGTTGCAGTGTATTGGCGGCCACCACGGAAATGTGATATTTTTTTTCATGCAAAGCTAATACACACAATATATATATATATATATACATATATATACAATTGATTGACTATATATATATATATATATATATATATAGTCAATCAACTGTAGAATATTTTTCTCCGTAAAGTTTCACGAAAAAATTCCAAGCCTTAACAGTTTATATATTAGATGAGGGCAAACGCTTAGACGTTGTGCAAATTAACTGCTCCTACCATTCATTATTGGCGCCATTTTAGCATTGGAAAGCCGTCGCAACAGCATTAGCTAGAAAAGTGAAAAGCTTACTTCAAGTTCCTGTAACTTTCGTTAGCTAGCGTGTTTTTTTGTGTGCGTGAAAGAACGCCACCCCAACGTAGCTAGGTTAGACGTAGTTAGTAGAATTTTGCTAATTTAGTCTAATTGTTATGCTACTTAGTCTCGCTGCCTCAACAACTTCCACTTGAGTTCCTATCTAACCGAAGACGAAAGCCAAGCTCATCCGTTCTAGCGACGGATTTATGCGTCGAAGGGTAATTGTGTAGCACCGCCTTCAGATCTACTCATCGGATGTTTACACTGTGATCTATTTAGTTCTCATTCTGATAGTGATCTTACAATAATTGACGAAATTGCGTAATTCCTAACTATTGACCAGTGGTCCCTGTAGCAAAGACTCATCCAACTTTCAGCCCCGGCAGCACAAGTTGCGCCTGAAGCAAATAAGGTAGGGGGCATATCAAAGCCATCTCTGCTTTCGTTGCTATTGTTTGCGCAGCAAGCATTTGAATGATAAAAATCACACCGTATTGATGCTAGAACCACAAAGCTAAGGCTTGGTAAGGCCCGTGAAACATCGGTTTTACCATACCGATATTTCCGGGTGCCCTTTGGAACATGAAAGCTGGATAATGGTTAGTCCGTTGTTTCAATTCAGCCTTCCATTGGCCTAAGTTTTCTTTTTTTTTTTTTTTGAAAACAACAAATGATAGTACTTCAATAGGTTCGGTTAATTCTACTATGCACAACTGTCAATTAAATTGGCGTTGGAGTACCGATGAAAAGAGTTTGATAACAAAAACTGTATATATATATATATATAGACATGACAGTTTATATATGGGACAGACATATATATATATATATATATATATATATATATATGGGATTATCAGTTATGGACAAGCTAATTATTGTTGGACGCTAGATGGTGTTTTGCTGCGTAATCGCTACCAAAAGCTCAAATGATAGGCTGGTAGCCGCGAGTCAAGAAGCCATGATTTCCGTTTTGACGCTTCTACTTTTAGGCGTTCTAGCCTAATTTTACCACACAACACGTACATGCAACTCTGTGGATTCTCGTGCATTCCAACTATAAATATAATACGTGGTTATTTCGAATAGAACTAGTGTAAACCGTGGGTTAGAGACAATGAATATGCGCACACTTATCGTGTAGTGTATATAGGTCCGAAGGCCAAAAATAGATCTGGCTCAAGTTTTTCCGCGAAACGGAAGATTGACTATCTCCGTTTGTTGTAAGTTTAGAATACTGCTATTTTTCAATGGTTCTTTGAACCTATTTAAGCACAGCTATAACCTCAACCACGCACAAAACTGTTGTCGGATCCAAACGTATTCTAGCTGGAACTAAATTAGTATACAGATAGATAACTTGTGAATGACAAAGGAGGACCTTTTCAGAAAACAGGTCGCAACATGTTGCCCCTGTGTGTCTCAGCCTTTTGTCTGATATGCTCGTTGACTTTATGTGCCTTTTAAACAAAAATTACGGAGCTATAAGGGCGGAGAGTGTTCATTAATTATGTCACTAGTCACAAGAGAATTTGGCTAGCGTTCAATGGCTCCATCGACGCAGAGTGGTCATATGATGACGAAACACATTTCCGTTACATATTTCCAGCCTTTGTGCCGTTTTCCTATCGGTAGCTCCTGAACACTATCCCGACGAAAATTACCGTTGAGATACCAAATGACAAAACCCTTCTAAGGTCGTTATACATATGATACAGACCCCAACGTTGGAAACGTCACCACCCACAACCCCAGTTACATCAGATAGTAAAGCACTATTCGTTTGTGGGGTGACTTTCATGAGATATGCCGTTGGTCGAATTTCGTACACACTATAGGTAGCAAAGTACTATCACTGAACAGGAAGACATCTAACCGCGTAATCATCTTCGGCCTTTATTCTCTTGCTGTTGAAATCACCTAAGTTTAGTAGTAGTTTAGAAGTTATAGACTATGCTATTAAAATTATATATAGAATATTCGCTGTGTTGTTAATACACACTTTTACAAATTTATATTATATACGCCTTATTCAGAGAAACAGTCATGTGTGTCTGATGGAACCTCTAGCAAAACACTAATCAAAATTATTAGCGTGTCGATTGGTTCTACAGAAGTTCATGGCACGCTTCTGTGATGATTTGATGAGGTGTTCGTGGCCTAGCTGGGTCGAAATTACAGTTAATCCTTTAAAAGTTTACCTATACTATAGCCGATTATAATAACAATGACTATAGTGATCACGGCCAGTAAGAGACTCGAACGCAAGATCAGATTTGCGCCTGTCTCTACCACTTCAATTTTGACCCTATTCGGTGCAAGAACCTCAGCTACAAGCTCGTACGAGACGGCATCCATTCTTGCAGAACTCAGCTAGTGGGTGTACTGTTATTTCACTGCCGGTAAATTGAATTACTGTCTCGCACTGTTAAGTAATAGCGTTGAGTAACACTCCTATGCGAATATAACTGTTTCTATTTGCGCTCTATGTGAGCTCACCATAGAATACCGCTGTCTGAAATTTGTTTCGAGTGAGAAATTGAACTAGTTGAGAGCCTACGCTAAGCATCGTGCGTGTTCTCAAAAAATACTTTTGATTTTTTTCATCGGTTGTGGCCTTTGACAATGTCTCAATAATAGTAGTAAGACCCCGTCAAATAAACGTCCGTAGAAGCAGGCGGGATTATGCCGTGATAAAGGACTAATTTTATTTTTAATGATACGTTGTTACCGAACATTGTCATTTTTGCTGTTATGTCTTAGAGACGAAGTTCCTTTCGTAAAGGTTCCTTGACGTGAATGTTTGGGACGGCAAAGTAAAGGTTTGTACGCAGTCGGCGTAATGGACAAAGACATGGGAAACGAAAAACGAGGATCTTCCGTATTTCATGAATGCCTGGCCACACAGGTGCTCGTCTGCTGAGGGGTCGTAGATAACCTATAGAAAAATGTTTGCATTCAGTACGTTACGTTTTTGCGAATTCTAATTTCTGCGCTAAAAGGGCTCCTGTGGACGTTAACAGTTTTCATTCCAAACCGTTTTTCATTCAGCTCGGAATACACAGTGCCACAAACGTATCTGCTACTACGATTCGATATTGGTGTGAATACGTTTTCAAGTATATGCAAAAAAAGTAGCTCTACGATAATTTTAACCCGATACGATAGTTGTTTGTGTTGATGCCACTAATTGAAAATTTGTCAAAAAGAAGTAAACGAAAAAACCAAACATCTAAATAATATGAATCAACTAGATCGCTTGGTTATGACAGCTATCTTCAGGGGAGCAAGGTCTGCGTAGGTATCAACAGATCGAATTTTCGTTTACAGCAACAGAAACCAGCTTTTTCTCTGACTTTCTATTGGGGAACGTCCCAGTGAGAGTGTTGAAGCGAATAAAGGCTCGTTGCAAATGGAACACGGTCCTTAATACGTATTCGGTTTACTGTGAACGCTGATTTTTATTCTAGTTGCAGGACCTTCAGGAATTTCTCTACTATATTATTTCGTATTTTTTCGTCCACAGAGCTCGGAAGAATCTTGCGAAGTCAAAAAAACGTCCAAAAATTGTAATTTTTTATTACACACTCCATCATGTAATTCGACACACATGAACAGAAAGTGTTAGAATTTAGCAGTCCGGTCACCTCACGGCTGCGGCCCGATCGGTAGAGGGCGCTTTCTCCCAATATTTGCTTAATAGCGGTCATTTACCGCCCGCTATCGACTCGCTAACGGATTTTAAATTTTGCACGCTAAAGATATACTAATTTCCATTCCATCGGGCACAAAGGAAACAATCCAAAAAATCCAAAGGAGTTCGTCTCCCCTTAATCCTTTCATCTTGGTTCATATACAACTATATGCCGGTAACACGCGTAGGAAAGGTCTTTTCGCCGTTATCGAAATTCAACTAAAAACAATTATTAGTTTATACCAACTTATGGGTCTTCCAACAAAGGACATCGCAGCATTGTCGTTGTCACTACAGGATACATACTCATGTTTCGATAAACGGTACGATGGCTCGTTTTAATACTATTACAGAAGATGTTCTCTCTCGCTACTCTTTACTGTCATTTAACAGCATCAAACATCACACAAAAAATTTCAAACACGTGATAGTTTTTTATATTCTAGCTCGTAAGTACTGACCATAGCTTTTCTTTATGTATATATTCTAGGCCGTATTTCCTTAGACGTATTTGACAAAATATTATTTCATTTCCTCGTCTTCATTTCTTACTAGAATAGTATCTCTTCGATCGAAGGAATCTCTTCGATTTTTCATTCATCCCACACGTGTTCAACGAAAATTACGACGGACTCAGGGCTCGACATTTGAAATCCGCGTTGTTGTTCGCGGGCAAATAGCAATCAAGAAGTAATCACTACAATCGCACTATAGTTTATATCTCGTTAAAGGGAAAAGAAAAGATAGTGTACTGCTGTCGAGGCCTCGTGTAGTTTGTCACTAGGAGCTCACGGATGAAACCTGAAAGTACTGTTCACATATACACCAAATTATCCTTTTTGAGATTACTTTCCTCGATGATTTTCATGAACGAAAATGACAGATTCATGTTAGAGCTGTGTAGTGGTGCTACCCAAATATACATTGTTGCTGTATAGCCTGCTATGATCATGTAACAGTTACTTTTTATCTAATGGTCTGCAACGCTAAAGAACAAATATGTACGTAACGATAGGCATCATGGTGTGAGCACTGGGCGTTTATTTACAAATATTGTATGTGTATATATATATATATATATATACATATATATATATATACAATTTAATACGTTTTCTGTTAAAGAACACTCCCACCTGTGCAACCTTCAAGCAGTTGTCGTCGTGATAGCTTAGTGGGTAATGTATTTGCGCGCTTTGTATTTTGTAAAGATTAACTTTATGTTACTAGCGATATCTCGTTGTAACACGCTATTTTAACTATTTGAGGACAGTAAATAAACCTACAGACATGACGCTAGTCATTAGAAGCATAATGTAATCCGGTACTACGTAGTCATTAAACCTGTTTTCAGTAATAAAATTCGCATCTTTGCGTCTCTCCTACGAAGTCGTTCCGACAGAGCGAAGATGGGCGACTCAGCAGTGACCGATGTCCTGTGAACTTGGAGAAAGTGCTCGTCCCTGTAAATATATAAATTGTTTTTCGCTTAATATAATTACTGAGTGAAATAAACCTATTCGGACGCGTTGGATTGAGAAGTGCGGCACTTATATCTGCAATCACCTCTTAATTTCGGCTAATAAAACCGCAATTGAAATAGGAAAAAATAAATTACTGAATGGCATCGTGAACTGCATCAGATCTCTTCCGATTTCGACACTTTGTAGAATTTGTGCAATGTAAATTAGTTGTACATTTGCTCAAGACTTGCCGACAAACGTTTCTCATGTATAGCAACAGTCCACCTCCCAAATAAGTTCTATCACACAGTCTGGGTTACTCGCGTTCCATCAGCCAGTTGATGCCGCCGCTACATCTTCGTACAGAGAGTTTCGTCTAAAATGATACCGTCACCCGGCCGAGAGTATTCATTATGCAGTCTCGTTACCGCGCATTCTAATGTCCTCAATAGGACAGGCTGCACTTCAATTCCAGTACATATATTATGAATTATGTTGATAATAAGCAGGCTAAATTACAACTTAGCATTTAACGGCAATGATAACTAGTGAGGCTGCAAGTGAAAGATCTTTCGTTACATTTTTAACAATAAAATATGTACATATATAATAACAAAATATTAACCAAATACCTTCAGCTGTAAAATATGCACACCACTAGATTACATATTGCCGATGAAGATTCAATACCTATGATACCGAAACGTATTGAATTAACCACACAGCTACTTACTCAGCTAGTCTGAAAGGAAGCTACAGTGATCGTGGCTATCTATAATAACACCGTAGTATGACTTCACGAACAACGTTAGATATTTCGGCGTCTTTAAAATAGAGGCCCCGTAATTCGTTCTCATAGAATTCGCTTGTTCCAATCTTGTGGTATTTTCTTAGACATCCAAAACTGAAGTAATTTAGAATTGAAGTGTGTTAATATTAATAAATAACTAAAATTAATAATAACATTAAAAAAAATAATTAATTAAAAAAGTCAATGAGAACGCACTGAAATCTAAAATAGAGCTTGCATTAAGGTGTGTCTATAATTACTTATTTTTTGTACGATATGTCAGCGCATAACGGACACTGAGTGAGATCCCAATACGAAACAAGTCGAAAATTGATAATTTTTTTTAACGCTTTTTTAACGCTTTTTTTTTTTAACGCGATAATCGTTGTATTATCATACTTGCGATGTTCAAAGGCTCATTGGAAGAGTCTGAGACGAAATTTATGTAGCGTCTATTAGTGAGCATTTCTCGAGTAGTCCAAAATCTGGATAAGAGCGATAGTGCCTATAGCGAATAGCACTTCGGAGTCAGTTGCTCCGGAGGTAGGGACAAAAATATCTCGTCTATCGATTACAGATCGCACATACGACCACCAAGGACATGGCGACATGACCTTAATTGACCGCGTGATGAAGTGACACCACAAATCCTGCTCGTAGCACGGCGAATCCTTCAGAATAGCTGAAAAGCAATTTAACCACCTTCTAACGAGTTGATGATCATATGTTAGGTTCATTAATCGTACGCAAATTCCCACTGATTACTAAGTGTTCTTAGCAATGAAATTTTTTTAATGTAAATTTGGTTTTGAATTAAAGGTCAAAACTTGAAGAGACTTGGCCAGTACCGTTATATGTCATGGGCGCTCGCCATATTACCAGATATCACGACCCAACTAGCTGATGCCATTGGAAATTATATACCACGACAATGCTTGCTGGCTCCAAGTACACGCACCGGATCGGTCCGATTTGTGAGACAGAATAAAGTCATTGACATATTAGTTACCTCTACTACCTGTCCGACTATTCTTACTGTATTGTGTTCATTTTAGCTGCCCGACATGCTGACCTAACTAGGTAAAAATGGACCCACATCCTCTCCAGTTCACTAATGATCCTCTTTAATAAACCACTTGTTATTCATTATACACACCAATTTAGATCTTATTTAATCGAATAACACCGCTTGCGATCCCCCCCAGTGTGTAAAGTAAGTAATGCGATTTGAAGCACTTTGACAATGAATCTGCGGTTACGCCACAGCTAGTAACAAAAAAACAATAGTTTTTCTTGAAGGTCGCAAGATGTCAGTAACTGGTAGAGTGGTCCTGTACCGAGAATATCGATGAGATTGATTGACCATGGTTTTAGATGCTACCATACAGCTAATCCGCGCTCGAGCGAGCTTCGGTGTCCGGCAATGACTCTTTTGATGGCGGTTAAGCAGTACTGAATGAAGAGATAAAAACTGATTGAGAACGCTCGACAGTTTATACTTTTTATTATTTGCAGCCATTGTTCTTTCTCGTAGAAATGTCATTGTAAAAGAAAAAAACCAATCGATTCAAAATTACCAATTTTTTTTTTTTCGTGCACAATTCTAGAAAATAGCCTACAAACACATAACCTTTGAACACCATATTTCACCTTAGAAAATCGTACCATTATGCAAGTTTGCCGTTTAGTTAATTTTACTGCATTTTCTTAAAACAGAATTAATGTTTAATAGAAAAATGTCTCATAATGCTGTTGGAAACGATTGCCGTAAAGGTCAAGTTGAGAATGATCCAGAAATGTTTCTCGCGCGCTAATTTGATTGGAATAATAACTATATTTACAATCAGATCGATGACTATTAGTATATTTTTAAAATGACTTATACAAGAGCTGAAAAAGACGAGGTAAGTCAGCCCACTCTCCAGACCGCTTGACTCCGAATCTAACCAATGCTGGCATTCTCAGAAAAACCTGATTGAATTTCCCGAAACGATGGTACGTTATAAATAGATAATGGTAATGAGGTGCTTAACCAAAGATGAAACGACCAAGCAAGTATGCCTGATCACATGAACCCAGATCTGTCCACAACACAGAAGCAAGCTGACTGAATCGGGTTTGCAACTGATACTTCATCGATTGCATTGAGGGAATTGGTTAAAAGAGCTATTATGAATTAACCAATACTGTTAATAACTGTTAACCAATAATATGAATTTGCTAATTCTAGATGTAGTTTTTGTCGCTTTTGCTATATAGACACAGACACGTAAGAAACGTCCGTTATTCTAATGAGTTTTATCATCTCTCAAATATAGCGAAACGTAAATTTTCTTTGCCCAAAAAAAATTCAGCTTTCTTAATATCACTTTGACAGACACATTGGCAGAACTGTCAATGAATTGTCTTCTTGCGAAGAGCAACGACAACTTCTCTAGCTTTTCCTTTCTAAACTCACTACATTTGTTTAACGTGCTTCTCAACATCAAACGAGCCCATTTAATTACCAATACGAACTTTCTATCCGCAATCGTTAACCTTTAACGATTTGAACGGATATTCGGTACGTCGTACAACAAAGTAGAGTCTGTATTTCAGTCAAACAAAGCCTAAATGAGAGCACGGATTGCGACTAAGCGCACAGTTAATTAGAAAAATTAGTTTGAGAAAAAAAACTCGATCCAGTTAAAAGACTTGCTCATCAAAGTACTTTAAGGATACTTAGAAAAAAAAAAGGACTCTTAGCGAAAACTTGTTAATACTAGCTAGAAACAAATATTCGTGAACTTTTTTCGCATGTACTCCTTCATTGAAAAGCACGACGTACACCGACAAACCCTTGGTAGACGCGATTGCCTCGCGGTATTTTAGGCTGCCATCCTATTTTTAGATTGGCTGGATTCTAGTTCAGTTCCAACAACCATGGTAACGTTCTCGATTCGAAGTTTCGACGAAATGAGAATTATGCATCCATTCGAGAAGAACACATTACCGCAGAGATAACTATTTATGTAGTTCAATTCCTAATGATGCCAGTTTTCATCTATTAGCATACAGAAACACAAAGCTGGGGAGCTGTGATTAGCGCTTCTGTACCACGTGGTCCCTCCAAGCGTTTTATTATCTGCTTGCCCTGCGTATTAGTACACAAGGTGCATTCTAATCACTACCTAAAGGCGTTACTAGTAAATCTAACCTAAAATTACCAAGAACGAACCCACAAACGCCCCAGCCTCAGCGCAACATCCAGTTTACCATGACTGAATCAGAATAAGGCAAATAAAGACGATATTACTGCCGTTACCACAACGGCGGCATCTATCTCTTCTCCAGTGATCTGCCACTAGTTTCTTTGTCGGTCAGAACCGGTGCTCAGCGAAAAGAGTTCCAAAGGAACGATAATCGTATATAGGCTACAGAGGCAGTAGTCCAGCCCCTGAGGACTCTTCGAGGAGCGTCACTCTGGATAGTAATCGAGGATGACTCTACATCTAGTTGTTTTTCATTAGCTATATTTCGCTACGTTACTTATGTGGTTAAATAACAAGCAACTACGTATCCGCCTTTCTGCACCTAGCCATGTAGAAAAGGCCACTTCTGCGTGTCTCGCTTTTTATATTTGAATTGTAGATACATGTTTTGTTTTTGTTTTACATGTAGATACAAACAGACTGCAGAAGTACATATATATGCATAATATACATAAGATAGAACATAAGGACTTTTCTGTTCACCGAAAGCAAGTTTATTTAATGTAATAAAACTTGAAAAAAGCTTCACTTATGAATTTTACTAGATCTTCTTGCCTCGTTGTTAAGCATCACTTAGTCTTCTGTCTCGGTACTATTATCTTTACAGATTATCAAATACGTCATGGCTGTGATATGATCCTAACAGCGAAGGTGCACTTTGTACCATCATATATAATATTCGCTACTTGCTTGTGTATAACATTGTACATATCTAATATACAATACTGTGGTGGCTAAGCGAGAAAAAACATATCTGAATACGAAGTCCGCACACGCACTGGGAGGGATTTGCCTGGGCACATTTAGTTTCGGACCTATGCTGTAAATTCCCACACGTAATCAGAGAAACAGCATTAGATCACTTGACGACTGGTCACTTGGTCGACACGATGCCCCGGCACGAGACTCGCTATTAAACACTCGATGCCCAAGTGGCACCAAACAACTACCGCTTCGCCGAACCCTGGCGGCAGTGTCCTTGCGTTTTTCGTAACATTGGGCCTATTCGCAGCTGCGTGCCCGCAGCCAATAATCACCATCAAAAAAGGACGAGTGAACTATCTTTAAATCACTATCGTTCCTTCTGTTGACTCGACATTCGATGGTCGATCGTATTTCGAGCAACATTACAGGCAGGCAGGCAGGCTGTCACTATGCTACTACGGCAGTATACGTGTGGCCCGGGTCTCGCCGTCATCACTCAGCGGTCACCACCAGCCAACAACAACAAAGATAATGACAACAAGTCGCGCGCCTACCGTCGACCTCTGCTCGACGTTGCTTCCGCGCGGAAAACAAACCCAACGCCATAACCTGTATTAAAAGAGGCAAGCAGCCCATGTGTAGCGAACGAACCGGTCGTCGTTGTTTCGTTGGCTTTACCTTCGTTAACACCAGAGCCCCCGCCGCTGTTTTTGTGGTCTGCGCATGCGCGGCACCCACCCGATATACACAACGACCAAATAGGAAGGCAATTCTTGCGCGGTACTCGTCTTGTGCTCGTCTTCTCAGCGCCTCTCAGTGGCCGACCACCGGCATGGTCACGAACTGAAAGAGCAGCGACTCTCCGATGGCGCGGCGGTACCAATGGCAGCGTTGAAAGACCAGAGAACACAACTCAGTATAGTGCCAACCGACAGCAGCAACCGTAGTGACTGCACAGGGACCGAGTTCTGTCGCCCTATATCAAATACTCTCTGTTACTGCCGCTAGTATTAACGCAAGGGCGACACACATGACTGCCTTTTGACCACAGTCGTTGCATGCAGTACAGCTAAGGCTGCTTCGATCGCGATTGCCATTATCAGCTTCTACGGCAGCTTCTCTACCATAACTGAGTCAGAAGAGCAGTGGCCGCTGCTACTGCCACCGCGCAATCGAGCTTCTATAGACGCTAAGTCAGTGAGTAGTTTGCGAGAGCTGGCGGCAGTGCGAAGTCGGCGAAAACCGATTACGGTGACGGTCGTGATCCTCACAAAAGCTGCTGATGTCCATTTGAGAACTTGCTTGTGTCTGTCTGTTGGGAGCCTTGTCGAGAACCGGCTGCGACCGCCGTTATTGCTATTGTTGTTACTCTGGACAGCAGCCGTATACAGCGGCATATCGGGGGGGGGGCTAGCCTGATACCGACCAGTCGCTGACAGGACCACTATTCAGGGAACATTGGTGAGGGGTGGCAAGTCGTGCTTGAGTTTTCGACTTACTTTGAGATCAACAGTAACAAATCTAATCGTAATGTTTATTAATTGCGCGATCGTTGTCGTCGCTACTGCTGCTAATTATCGAAAGATGCGAGATTAGCTTTTAATACTAACTGCTAATTACGAGAGCGTGACTAGTGCGCGGCCGTTAACGGAAGAGAGGGCAAACGATACAAATTTGGATGTAAGTTGGTGATAAGCTTCGTGCGCGCGAAATTTATTTAACGAAACGACGGAATAAAGGAAAGAAGCGTCTGTGTTTCGTGCGAAAAAGTGTTACAGCTATTTTTTGTTCGTGCTACAGTGAGATATTCCATTTCTGATTTGTCTGACAACGTTACGTTACATATTACCATAGTCCCTTGCACGAGTTGTAGTAGGTACGCGGGAAGTTATCCAGACGTGGCGACGTAATCCAAGGACAGTTGAAATAAACAGCGAGCTGTTTTGTTAACTTTTCTATTCAGTCCAGCGTACACTTCTAAGAAAATATGTCAGGAGGAAAAGGAGGTGCCTGTAATGGCTGTTCAAACTTATTCGACTTCAACAAACAGGCAAAAATCAAAAAGGTAAGTTGGGTTTGTTGAGTGCATCGGTCTATAAAATACACGGAGTAGGATTCAACGAAAACAGATAGATAAGTTACCCTTGTCAAATCCTATTAGTGGGGCTGGATGTCTGAAATTATAGTTGCAAATGACCGTGCAAAAGTTATAATAGCTTCTGAATAGAATCTGGGCAAACTGGTCCAAGCTATATATACCTTAAATTTTTTTTTTAATAAAATGTTACAATATTTATACGCCACCCATTCGGACCCGAAAGAAATAAAAAAAAAAGCAAATATTTATTATAATCACCTCGCTAAACAAATTTCCATTTTGTTTATATACCGTATATAAGTTTCGTGTAAATTTCTATGTTTGATGCATTACGAATACATCCGAAATCTTAGAATTATCTTTAGACAATCTCAATTGTAGCTGGTGCGTTATATGATTGCTTGCCCCGGTTGTAAAATGAACGAAATTATACAATTTTATTAAGTTTCGCATATTGTAGCAGTTCCGACGGCGACGTACGCCGGTCGTATTCGATAAAAGATTGGGCAAAATCTTGACAAAATCGAAAATCGAACAGCCTATGCCCATATAGGCTTCTCACTGGCTTATACAAATTTGCCAACTGTGTGGGCGGTAGCGTTACCACGCGATTGCTGGCGAACCCAGTGATACGCCTTCGTACTGAGCCAATATTGGGACCGGCTGGGGGCCTGAAGCATAAACACAACAGCTGTATAATAACTCGGCAACTGACTGGCTTGCATCACTCGACTCCTGCTGAGGCGAACGCCGAGCGCGAGCCTCACCATATACGTAAGCTTGTTGTTGGTTCACGGTTGTGATGAGGGGTTAGTGAAGTCGTATAGCGGGTGAAGTAGCAATAGTCGAAATGTGACAAAACCATGTATTAGTACGCATATACATATACAACACACATGGCCTAATACATCACTTAGGCCTGTTGTGTGCAAATTCCACATGTTGTGGCTAGATACTGTATGTAGATGGTTAGTGCTTTAAACGGTACACAAGCCTGAAGTGGAAGAGGTGCTACTTTACAGGGCTGGAAATTTTTTGGGAAATTATATCTTGACGTTATTCACGACGGGTTACGATTTAGGAACACTGGATGATGGTGCATAAATTACCTATAATTAGCTTAACACACTAATAATGTCCATATTTAAATTGTCCTAGTTTACCTAAATACAAGGTTAGGCACTAAATTCTAGATAGTTTGAAAATAGGTTAAATACGAGAGACATTCCTTATAGATTATCAATAGACGATTTTGCTTCATCCTGACTTCTGCTGTTCTTTGTTTTCGACACCAGCCAGCTAACCGTCTTACAGTCGAACTATACGGTGCAGTATAGATGAAAATGGCCCATTTCTGCCCACTACTGTGGAACGTACCGTTTATGTGCAGAGACAACGATGCAGCGCCGAGACGTGAAAGGATGTAACTGTTTTTACACCAACACGCGTAAGGAACAGGGATATCGAAAGTATGAATGATAACGCCATTCCAGGTCCTGTTGGTGGAATTGTGCCATTGGATAGCATTAATCATGCTTAATCTGAACCATGCGTGACTTGCTCTCGCCGCTCGTGAAGACTAGTAATTTAGCGAGGAAAATGGGATATGTAAGGACCATAATCTAGAAATTAATGACCGAAGCTCGGTTCTCCTAGGAACATCGGCAGAAACAGTTAGTTGTTGGCCATAGGAAACATGTCAGAATAGAAGTCATGGGGTATCATTTTGTGTTTCAGACCGTGAGTTGTACAGGGTTTATTGTATTAATTCAGACTAGCAAAGCTCGTCTGTCAAAATTTCAATAAACAAAGTCGACACACAATGATATTTTCTTGCACATGAAAAGTACTTTTCAAAAGTTGAGAAAACCCAGTACGTGGATCAATTAACAGATAACGTACGTAGTAAATACTGCGTCACCAATCTGTAGCAAAACAAGCAGGACATGTGACGTGGCAATAGAAGTCGCTCGATTGATAACTTAAATGGGTTTTTTTTTAAATAGCGCTTACTTTTTTTGTGTCTAGCATAAATCTATAGAATTCACACTGCTTACAAAACGGTAAGTTTTTCACCAGATGGGAGAAACACTAAGATAGCTGAGCTACAAGCACGACGTAATAAAGTAGAACAATATACTTAAATCAAAATGCGAGCGGAGATGGCCCACTTACAATGAGATTTAATCTGCTTGCTTGCTTGTCAAAAAAAATGTTGGCAACATCGCCAATATAGAGTTACTTCAGTGAGGTTACATGGAACATTCATGCAATTGTTATTCCAAGAGATGCCTGCTGGCCAAGTAACGAAAATTATACGAAAAAATAAAAAGACCATGAAATTTCCAAGACCTGTACACTCGACGAATATATCGTGGTGTTTCCTGCTGCGACAGCGCCACAGTCCCATCATAATTTATCAAATCCTTAGAGGCACTCCTGTGCCAAACAAAGATCATTCGTAACGTGAAGATAGATATATATCAGCGACGTCTACAATCTGGCTTGCACTCGTACAAAGTCAATTAAACATAAATACCTAATGATATTTAATGATGATAGTGGCTGTGAGAAATTTCACATAAATAAATGCAAACTATCGAAGTCAATCCGGCCTAATATAATTTCTATATTTATCCTTGTCTGATACCTCCAATGAATCTGAAACGAGTCCCTTTTATGTAAACACGGTTTAACGTCATCATTCTGGCTTCATTTTCTAAAACTGACCATTGCACAGTTGACGAAGGAGATTTCTCTGTCACAACGAAAGTTTTAGCCCTAGTTGTTACAAAGCCGTTTAAGCTGCGAAGGTAAAAAAAAAAAGTACCCAAGATGTCTCGAAAAGCAAGCTTTGTTATTCTCGGCATTTTATCTCTACTGCACACAACACTGGTAGCTTGGTCCAAACATAGATGTATATTTTTCAATTTTTTAAAGAGCAGTCAAACGCAGCCGCTGAGACGAAATTTAGCGCGCTACCGATGGCAGTTCGGCGACCGTCAGCCACTGCCCGAAAGACCCTATAAACCATCGCCTGTCGCGCGTACTCTGCGGATGTGTGCAACTTCTGAATAGAGAATGAATGTCATCCTTCTCAAAACAACCCTTCGGATCTAGTACCGAACCGATTACAACAGAAACAATGGACTTTTTGTATCGAGAAAAATAGTTTTTCTCAGATCGGATGTATTGTGTATTGGTTTTCTAAATAGTACGACTCGAAAAAAGAAAGTTCCAGCAACGTCCCAGTGGAGCAATTTTCATAACTTGGTCTACAGGACCTAGCGCGACGGGTGTCATAGTTCAATCAATTGTAATATCCGGTAAAAATATAGGCTCAGAGGTAACGAGCCGCAGGCTCTCCGAGAAGCAACGTTTCTAGCAGTAGTGCAATCATGAAAAGAGATAGCACAGATACTGTAACAATTGCAGCAGCTCAACTGTAAAATGTACGATATAATTCACTGGCGAGGTAGCTATTGTTAAGCAGCGGTATTCTCGTCATGACTAATTATCCAATCTTGCTACGGCAGTATCTATCCGCACGATTTTGATGATCGAATTGAAATGGGGCGCGTGGACCGGCCCCATAGCCTTAATGAAATGTCCCATTGTTTCTATGACAGTTGCTATTATTAGTATTCGACGAATCTAATTGGGCCAAATGTACGCCGTTTGCAAGGCAGGACCGACGGCAATACTGAATCGGCGGCACCTAATACGAGTAAACATTTCCGTGCGATCCGTCAACGAGGACATTCACGTTGTTTTCGAGGAGAAACCGCCACTGAAATATTGAACAATATTTTCAAGAAGCAAATAGAAAGAGACATGAATGCCGGAGCTATCGATAGTCGTGACACTGGACGTAGGGCCATAACAATTTTTTTATTGCTATGGAAGATACGTACGCAACAAACGTTTCGATTTGTTCGGCGAAGCATCACTATAATGATCGCGCTCGCGGTAAATACGTCATTGGCCGAATGAGAGCTTTCGATAATCTGGCCGGCGTATTGACGGGCCAGCGCTCGTGGCAATTGGGCACGGTCGACTGACGTCAGCCGGGTAGCTTCCAGCTTATAAGTACGTGATTTAGCTAATCGATGGAAAGAGCGTTTTGGCGCTAGCCGTTCGTCAATAGGGCCTCTTGAAGATTTGGGCAGGTAATTTTAACGACGGCATGAAGCGAAAATGCATAGCTAGATGTGTTTTATTAATTCTACCAATGTTATTATCCTCTGACGAATCCCATAATAATGTTTGCTAATTGTGATTTTGATGGCAGCTCGCAGATAATAATGATAGTAAGAATAATAAGCTGTAAAAGTTTGCCGAGTCAAACAATTGAATCTGTTATAATATAAATGCTTATTTCAATCAAGTAGAGGATGTTTACCATACATAAACATATAAAAAGTAAGCATTACTTGGCGAACATCCTCCATTTAGGCGCTGTTACTTGGATGCTCACCTTTCAGGGTAAAAGCTGAACTAATATTTATTTAACACATATGTGAAACTTACACCTGAATACCTATAATATAAGTTAACTGAATCATGATGATCCATTAAACTGTATTGAAATTGATTCACGTTATGTTTACGATACTTTGATCCGAGCGACTTGAAAGCTGGGTTGGTCCATAAATAGAAAGCTAAAGGGGTCATAGTAGACAGAGTGTTGGAAATATACGATATATATATATATATATATATATAAAAGATAAGTTCAAAAGCTTTTTTGAAAATACAAAAAAAAATCAATTGTTTACATTTCTAAATTGATTAATTATAAATTAAATTATTATTAAGAAAATTATCTAATACGTTAAGACAACGGGTAAAAATTGGATTCAGTTACGTTTAAAGTGTTTGCCATGAAAGTACGCTATATGATGAATTAATTGCAATTCTTTGTTGTCGTAATGTCGGATGCTTCTGTTGTTACACAAATTCATTGCGCATTATGACCTCTTAAATATCGTTATATTGAATTGCCAACCTTGGAGTTGCATCAGTTCTAATTGCTTTCTCTCAATTAAAACAATAGGTTACCATAAATTTCACAAAAGGAGCTGACCTTTATACAAGTGAGATGTCTTGAAGTTCGACACGAGTTCAGTAATTGTTAATAGTTAGAAGAAGCTTGCAAATATTCGTTCAGAGAACCTGTTTTGGCGCGAGGACGCGCACATTATAGAAACTATTCGATGAAAGATTAAATTATAAGAAATCTACTTATTACTGAAAGCGCAAAAGTATTAATTAATTTGATATAAGATACGCGTTTAATATGCTTTACTTTATAGCTCTGCTTCGTGCTGGAAGCCGGCCATCTAATAATGGAAGTTTGCGTACTCGCTTCACGGAATAACACTCAGCTCCGGGCTCGGAGACTCTCTCTATTAGTAGATAGCACTGCTCACCATGTCAACTTCCGGACACATCTTGCAAATAATTGGATGGGTCAATTGGGTACTATTACGATATTTGTGAGTCTTTTCCTTGGGCGGAGTGGAACAGGGGTGGTCACAAATCGAAATTCATAGAATAGTATAGAAGGGTATGAGCATCCCCGGTGACACATCGCTAGGATTGGTGACAGTCGGCAACGTGACAAGGTATCGATAACAATAGACGGACTACATAAGCCGATTTTCCTAACTGACTCGTGCACTCGCGACTCTCACACTTGCTGGCAAAGTCAACTTAAAGTTTAATTAAAGTGATGACTCCGCCTGTTAGTGGTCGAGAAAAAGATTTTCAATAACATACATTTTTGTAAAAGTAGAGTTCGATAACAGACAGATTGCGACCCTCTATAGAATCTGGCAAGTTTAGATATAATCTCGTTGTGACATAAAACCGTTGGGAAGATTTGTTTGTTGTTCTAAAAATAAACCTCGTTCAATACGTGTTGTACAATGCTTCGAATTTAAGAAGATCATGACGATCCTGTACGAATGATTGTACAAGTACTCACTAGGACTGCTCCTTTTCACTCGTCTACCTCATGCTGTCATTAAGAAGGTGAAACTTTTGCCAGAGCTACCAGGCTTTTAACTAAAGCTTTCCATTTGAGCCTCTGATTAATTCTCCAAGCTATCCAGTCAGCTGCAGACCTAGACTAGAAGATTGACTGCCCTGAAAGTTTCTCGAAATTATCTGTCCAAATGCAGTGCGGCAAAATCGCTAGCGCTATGTCAGTTCTAACTAAATACGATATGGCCAATACTTCATCATTTTGAAAGACAAATGAACCGGGAACAAATTTAGTTTGATTAAGAAACATGACGGGTCTCCTGATTCTTTCTTAAACATTACAATAAAAGTTGCCCATAAGGGTATTATCCAAGCTTCTTAATAGCGTTCATATCAGCCGACTGCAACTGCTATGCAATCTAATTTAAAAACATCCATACGCCAGGTATTTTGCGTTATAAAGGCAGAAAAATTGGCGCCAAAGGGACGAAAATTCAAAATATAGACATGCTTTTCAATTGTCATTACGTATACATTAATTTGGTTAAACGTCCCGTCATGGTTGCATGGCTTGAAGTCTTAACAACGTCACTTTCGACAAAAGCAGCCATTTGCTTTATGTTGGCATAAGCTAGCCAATGACACAAACGCACAGTGGTTACGTCTTATCCGCTGGCGTAGAATAGCAAAGTGCCTAGATCCCAATCCTAACTATGGCTCGTAGCGTGAGGCGTTACTAGGTCTTCTGTTTCCTTGCGTAATAACGAAGTTCCTATTAAATAAATTATTACGTAATTAGATTGTGATGAACACTTACAGGTTTGCATAGTTCCTAAATCTATTTACAGGAGCGCCACGATATTCTAAGCAAAAACGCCTGTTTAGCTAACAGTGTATTATTATTAATTCTAATACAAAGAAAGCAACTACCTATTGTAGTGTGGCAGAGAACGACAAGACTGATGAACCCTATTGTGCGAGAGACGTTTGACCGCAAATCGCCCGTTGATATGAATGAATCGAAGTGTAGTATAAAGTTTACTTGGTCTATAGACGGGATGTCTCACCTTAAGTTCAGCCGCATTCCCTTGGTCACGTAATGGAATCCTTGCCTGTTTAAGACCCGTTATCACGCAGACAGCTGCTGGAAATAATATGGAAATCTGTGTCCGTAGATCGTCAAAGATGTCTGCACTGAAAAAGGTAAAAAGCTGCTTATATAACTGCTGTATATTTTTGCTTAATTGTCGTTTCTGCTGAAATGATTAACACTAGATTATTAAGATTATATAATTATTTGCATTCTGACAAAACCGAACGAAATTTTGCATGTACAATAGGGCAGAGAGCCGTTGTGCCCTATAGTGCTAAGTCTCTGGTGATTGGAAAAACCACTGATCTCTGTTGCCGTACAGTTCACCAGATAATTTGTTTGCGAAAAACTATAACCCGTACAAATGTGACAATCATATCGGAAAAGACGACGTCCTGGCAATATTACATCAGTACAGCGCAGATCTAGGTTCAAATCCGGGTATAGATAGACCTCGTTTCAGGCTGAGAGTCAGCCAGGTGTCTGCCTGATAGAACGCTTGACGGCGATGCCGGACGTAAAACACGGAACATACAGAGGCTTAGATTAAAAACTGGGCGCAATCACACTTTGTTTTTTTCTGGGATGGTCCAGCCTTCGAAAACAATGTGAATCAATAACGGCAGTACTGGACAAAAAAGTACTACTGGATGTGTGAAACTCGAAAAATGCAGAGTATTGGTCAAAAGTCGAAACATTTACTAGTTCAGTATAAAGCTCTTATCAGACCTTTGGGCGGTTGATTCGATTGTGGTTTTCTTGCAAACCGTTGTCTAACTCGTCGACTCCATAAATCAACGCCTGTCGCAAATGTTTCCGAGATAGTAAAGACACGTAAGGTAATCTGAATTCGAAATCAGGAGTAGATACACTTTGAGCTTAGACGAACAGACCATATAAACCAACATTTAACAGCAGCCGGACGCAAAATCTGAACCACTCATTATTTATATTTTTAGCAAAATTCGCTTTACAGCTCATCGAGTGAAAATGATTTGAAGAAAACCAAGTCTGTGGATGACAAAAAAAATCATCTTAAGCAATTGCTATTGCTACAATTTAACGACGGATTAAGTCTTAGGTGACGGTAAAATTGAAAGCATTCAACTATTCATTCGACCCTGCCACTGTTTTCAATGTTACTAACCTTTTTTTCTCTACTCAGTATCCGTTTATAAGGGTATATAGAAATAGAGTAAAAAACTACCCATATGCACGAAAGTTGACATCCGGTGAATTCATCTGAATGATTCTCCATACATAGAAGCAAGTTACAAGTTTAGATTGAGCGATCGACTTGCGCTCATCGAAACTTTGGCTCTGCAAATTATTTGGAAATATTAAAAAAGTTTATGAGATTTGCCCTTGAAAATGGCTAGGGTTATGATCCTTAATGTTCCCTATCAAAGCTAGTCGTCATGCTGTCATTTTGTAGAGTACAGGCGCGAGACGGGGCCTAAAAGCTTTTTTTTAGAATAAGGAAATGTTTTTAAGCTCGGGATTTTTATAGGGCTTAACATGTATTTCGGTAGTTCAAAATGGGCACCACCAATTTCTTTTTTATTTTCCATGTTCGAAAACAACTCGGCATTACCGCTTACAAATGGCCAGGCGGCCACTAGTACCGTCCGCATTGATGATACGTATAAATATTCATGGGAATTGTGTTGGGTAAACAATGGGCTCGAGAGTGTTTAATAGCAGAACAGACGAAGGCGAAGACCCGTGGACTGTACTTTGCTAGATTTATCGCTCCGGTCCGATAACTATGGGATGATTAGATGCGTGTCTAAATAGTGAAATACTGCATCGACCCGAAACCCTTAATTGAACCTGTCTTAGTTGTGATCTGGATAAAAAGGTAGCCTGTGTCAAGAATAGGTGATGGTTAAGGTTTGTTTTTTGGCACGGGCCAAAAATTATATCTTTAAGGAAAACCTGTGCTACCTGTTTGTTGGCAACCTAAAAAAATTATGGCTGATTGTCCAAAAACACGCATGGAGCTGAAACTCAGATTGTGGTGTTACATAGACGGCTCTGTACAGCCTCAGGGTGCCGTGCGAAAGTAAAATTAAAAACAGCCAGAAGGATCGTAATGTGACATACATTTCAAGGGAAAGTCGGATACAGCATGGGCGATCGTTTGCGGTGGATACCTTGCCCAGTTTCGAAATAAGCTAAAGAAACATTATTTCAATGATTTTGTGTGATTATGGGAGTTTTATTAATGAGTTACTTGCGCTATGCAACAGAATGTTAATTATTATGCCTCGTCTTCAGGTGATCCACGAAGCCCGTGAACAGGGCTCGACGGAGGTTGATCTCGTCGACAGAAATATCTACCGATTTGAGGAGATTCCAGGTAATTTATTTACGATTGATAACTGAACCTATCGTATTTCGGAAGGACTTTATATTAGGACATGTTTGAATTTTCGATAAGCTCCTGTAGTCTGCATAGTTTGCTGTCTCCAGCTTTAAGCCAAAACAATTAAAGCTTAAGATAAACTGTATTTTCGAGTCGACTTGACCTCATATAAAATACACAGGTCCGAGGCATTGGCGTTGCTGAAATTCAATTGTATGGCGCCTCAAATTACTCTGTCTATCAAAAAAGTTTCGTTTCTATTTTTTTTTTTAATCGATCTCTTCGCTTGATTTGTCTGCTGTATTGCCTCTAAACACGACACGTTTAATCGAATGATATTGTCACTGTTATGTTACCTACTGATTTATAAATGCTTCCTCAAAACCTATAGGGATCTTCAATATGGAGTGGATTACTCGTCTCTGTTTAGCGCACAACTTCATCACGAGCATTCCGGCAACAATTTCAAATCTCTACAATCTCGAATATTTGAACCTGGCAAATAATCACCTCGAACAGTTGCCATCCTCAGTCAGCACCCTGCCAAAACTCAAGATGCTAATTCTCGCCATGAACAGGTTTATCTAAATACTCAAGTTTGTATTCTGTCTACCAAAAGTAATTTACGATTCTAAAGTGACGATTTCAGTGTTAAAAAAAAATGGCTGCAATCTTTTATCGCCAAATTCAATGTTTAGTTCAAATAAAGATGTGTAATAAATATAATAAATGAGTCATCAAAGGAAAAACAAAAGGGTCCCTAAATGACAAATGACTAAAATTATCTAACGCGACCCGCAAGTTAAGGTTAACCGTTCCAAGATTAAGCCATTACTAATCTTGTTTGAATTTTTTGTTGTTCAAAGATGATTTTTTTTTATGGGAAAAATCAGCCGATTTAGTACATTCCAACACATGCTTTATAGACCGCAATGTTATACTACTATTTTTAAACGAGAAGTTTGCTGTTACAGGTTGACAGTATTACCTCGTGGCTTCGGCAGCTTTGCAGTACTCGAGGTGCTGGATCTCACGTACAACAATCTCAGTGAAGCCTCAATCCCCAACAATTTTTGGAGCATGATGACCCTGAGGGCACTCTACTTCAGTGACAATGATTTTGAGACAATTCCCGCCGAGGTAGGTTTTCAGAAACGTTACAAAACGAAGAAAAACAAAAAAAGTTTAATAATGCCGCTGTGTCATTTAGGACACATAACTAACGGATGTCCTCAGAAGTTCAAACCTTTTTCGCTTTGAGAAGGTTACCTCCTAATTAATAGCTGTTCTTTATTTTCTTTTCACAGGTGAGCAATCTAAAGGAACTGCAGATCCTTTCATTTCGTGACAATGACGTTATCAATATCCCGAAAGAAATCAGTGCCCTGAATCGTTTGCGAGAACTCCACCTTCAAGGTAGGCAGAGCACAGGTAGCCTTCGAGGATACTGAAGTCAGACGTGTAAATAACTATTGACACTGTGGCTTGGACAGCCAAACCTTTGCTTAAAAAAGACTAGGAAGTGCTGCTTTAAGTCCGGCTAACAACAAAACTACATATATATATATATATATATATATATATATATATGTGTGTGTGTGTAGGGTTCTATTGATTTTAGATAGATATAAATTTCTTCTGAATAAATAATTCTGAATTTATTTTTATTTCTCTATTTAAACCTAATTCTTCTTTTTAGGTAACCGGATCACGTTAATCCCACCTGAACTGGGCACTCTCGATCTCGTGACACATCGTTCCGTAATTCGCCTTGAAAACAACCCCTGGATTCAACCAATTGCGGACCAACTTGAAGTTGGAGTAAGTTTAAACAGGTTACAAACACCCACAGGTTGTACTTATAAAGAAGTACAACATGTAAATACTTTAAAAAATGTAACGGATGATGCTCGACCTTTGTTTTCTTTTCTCTTATATTAACGAATTGCTAGCTATTCGTTTCTAACACTCCTCTGAGTAATCGATGAAAAATAGAAATTTTTAAGCTTCACGATATTATGTTACGACAAAGTTATCTTCTGTTTGCGTACTTCCATTATTGCTTATAATTTACCATTTTAATGGTTCTGATTTGTGCAGGTATCTCATGTGATTGATTTTATCCGGACCGAGCAGTACCATTACATTTATGAGAAGCAGCTGCAGCTGGGACTTACCCCACCTCCAAAAACCAACGACAAGTCCAAGAAGGCCTCCCGTAGAACCTAAATCTAGTGGTTCCGCAGCCGACGCCCTTGGGTAGGTTCTGCAATGCATTGGAACTGCCACGGCAAGCGATATCCTAATCATTCACTTGTTAGTGTACACGCTATGATGTTTTTCTAGAATTGAAGGGTCCATTTGACAAACCCCAGCCGACTTAAGCATAAACGTAGATTCTACAACCTGGAGTGTACCTACTTAAATATAAAAATATCTAACCTATACGGGTCTCCGAACAAACATGATATTTAC
This sequence comes from Varroa destructor, assembly GCF_002443255.2. NCBI lineage: Eukaryota > Metazoa > Arthropoda > Arachnida > Mesostigmata > Varroidae > Varroa > Varroa destructor. The sequence continues at coordinate 41,770,078 of NW_019211455.1, read as the reverse complement.
TTACACACACACACACACATTTATATATAACCTGAAGCATGCTGTACCGAAATATGCTAGTTTATTTTCACAGAGGAATACGAGCTCTATGAACGATAATAATACAGCTTTATCAACGAGTTTTTGGCTGATTTCGTCACTTTTATGTCCTAAATCAGCAGGAGGAAAAAGACGAGGTTCCTTTCGCTAAGCGAACGCTGTGTATATACAAAAAAAACTTTGCAACTGTGAAAGGCAAATAAATTTTTAC